>NC_141696.1:1573090926-1573518462 GCF_964263255.1 Lissotriton vulgaris
AGGTGAGCATGGGTTAGAAAAGAATGAATCATGAGAGTGTTGGGGTTGTGCCTATAGCATGGTCAGTTGTGGTTCAAATTAATAGAATTATATCCTTGTGTGAAAGTACAATGCATATATATACATATGAATACAAATATATACTATTGATGTTTTCCAGGATTATATATCTATGTTGCACAATTAAATGCCTTGAAAGTAACTTGAAAGTAACTTGCTAAGTTAGCGTGACTGTGGACCTTAAGCTTACAGTTGGGACATTGAACATGAAAGTGGGTTTCGATGTATTTTCCTTTTCAGGTGCAGCTCAAAGCATTCGTATCTAGTGAAGGAACATTGCATTTTTAAGATAGTGAGGCAAGAAGAACTGGCAAGGTCAATTAAATTTAACGAGAAGAGCAAGGGGGTGCTACCAGTTGGCGATACCTGTCGAAGAGAGGAATTCAAGGACGCCTCAGAAGCGGAGACTAGAATATGGGAGTATCGTACCAGGCCCTAGACACTTCATGGGAAATTAAATTAACGAGGTTGAATAATGTGAGGTCAGGTATCTCGAACACTCTGTGTGTTTCTTATTAGTCCACCTACTTTGTAGTCAGACAGAAGCCTTTAGACTTCGAGAGGCACCGATCTCTCCTGACTTCTGATTGTGTGGCTTCATGCTGTACACGATCCTTTATTTACAGAACTTCTACAGAAGTTCTGATGCGAACATCTTTCTTGCTTCTGGATTAATAGTGTTTCCTTAACTCTTTGTTTAGCGTAGGGCCAGCTGGATACTGTAAATCTTTTCCATGTCTGCAGAGAAGGATCGAAACCATTCTTCCACTCATCAGACTTTATTCTTAATTTTTTACATTGCAATTATAGAAATCTTGATTTGTTCTTTACTGCTTAGGTCCACTTTTGTACGTCACTTTGGTCTTCCCTTAATAATCCTGTATATTTACAGTATGTTTTTGCAATTGATTTATATTACCTTGGGTTTGAGTTTATAATAAATAAACTTTATCTTCAACTTTAAGATACAGACTCTGACTCTCAATGCGTGGTCACATTGGTCACACGGTTTATGGAATCTAAATGTGTTAGTAGCCCCTTTTCTTCTAAGGATACAACAAAGGTCAATTGACTTAGAGAAAATTGAAAGGTTGGCCTAACTTTATCAGGCCCATATAGCAAGGGAGTTGTGCCATCACCCAGCCCGCTTTCAGTAAGAAGAAGAAGGTTTGGACTACAATATGCAGCTACCTATTCCTACAAGAATGAATTTACAACCTGATTTATTTCCAGAAGATGGCCAAAGCCTGAGCCCCCTCAGCCTCTCCCAGGCATCAGCAGTCCATTTTAGCTGCGATGATCCCATGCCACCTTCTGTCAAGGGAGTCCTAACACAGCCCTCGCCCACTCTCGTGAGGCGCAGAAGCAGAGAGAGGGACCACACACCTCAAAGAGGGTGGTACAGAGTAGGAGACGCTCCTCAGGTAGAGGGATTCTTCAGGGTTTGTCATAGCCAAGTTGTTCATCCCAGTTTGAGCCAAGAGCATGCTTGGTTTTCTTGCTAAAAAGTATTCAGCCCATGTTACTATGTAAAGATTGTTTTTAGACCGTAGAGCCCCTGAGACGTTCAACAAATAGACCAATCAGAGACCTTCAGGATACAACCAAGAGTACATAAGGGGGGGGGGGGGAATCCATTTTAAGGAACACCCTACACTGAGAGAAACCAAACCCTCCCAAGTAGAACTTCAAGAGTCCATCACTCCAGTGCCAAGAAGCACAAAGTCAATATTGTCACAAGCGACACCCCTCCCACAGCAGAACACAAAGATCCCTCGGTACAGAAGCATCCATTTTAGACTTCTCTCTGTCTTTTTCAGTTGCTGTGTCTGAGCCAGAGGTGGAGGCCACTTGTGCTCCTAACGGCGCTGTCCGGCTCAGCTGCCTCTTGGTCAATGGGACAGCGCCCTTGTATTCCTGGAGTGTGAATGGGACTCAGCAGACCGCCTCAGGTCAAGAACTTACCATAGATGCTGCTGTGATGCTCACCGCCACCTGCACCGCCAGCAACCTGATCAGTCAGAGACAAAGCAAGCCTGTAAATGTCACTTGCACTGGTAAGAGCAAATATTCTATGGGCCAGTGGCCTGTGTTTAGACTCATCTGCATACTGTCTGTGAAAGAGGTTTGAAAAAGTAGTAAATCCACACCTGTGAAAATACTCCACCGAAGGGTTACTAATTAGACTGTTTGGTATTAACAAGCATTGGGAGTAGTAAGCCTTTACTTTGTTTTCTTTCTCTCTTCTGATTTCCATGGTGAATATCTCCACTTTACCCCCTAGAATTCTGGGGGTGTCTGTTTGCAACCAAGGAAGACGATGTACTCCCTGTTTGTGCTAGAGAAAACCTCCAACCCTTTGTAGAGTCGGAATGGGTCTGAGAGGAGTTTGTGAATACCCACAAACTCACTGAGTTGTGAGCATTCACAAAGTCTCAAAGCTCACCAGCATCAATCCACTCACACTCCACGCCTTGTGGGGTTGACTGTTGTGTAATTGTATTGTCACGGTGTACCTTTAGTCAGAAGTACATACATTTACATTTCCTAGGTATCTCTTTATGGACACCTAGTAGGCAGAATTGCATCCATGGTAGGACCAGACCAAATCTTTGTAAGGTCTCCTTCCTTGAGCCTAGATGTTTCCTCAAGAATGCTCCCAAAAACTTCAAAAGACTGTCCACTTTCACTTATCAAATGTATTCTTCATAATACTTCAAGAAGTTTTCTACATTGTACAGGATTAATATGAAAGTTTAAAATAATAAGTGTAATAGATAATAATTAAATGTGTTTTATTTTAATAGTAATTCTAATTAAAGGATAGATAGATAGATAGATAGATAGATAGATAGATAGATAGATAGATAGATAGATAGATAGATAGGTATTTAGATAGATAGACAGACCGAGATAGATAGATAGAGAGATAGATAGAGAGATAGAGATGTAGATAGAGAGATAGATAGAGAGATAGACAGACAGACAGACAGACAGACAGATAGATAGATTATTACTCCACAAGTTCCTTTTCTGACTGTCCAGATTGAGATCAGAGCCTTGTCAGTGGCTCTTCTCAGATGGAATCCAGTTTCGAAGACTGAAAGTAGTGAATTGTCTTCAATGAATTGTGACTTCTTGGTGAAGCCTGCTCTTTCTACAAGTTTGATATAGGTCTGTGGTTGGCAGGGTTGTAAGCGTCCAGGTTGGTTTTCTTTAATAACGGGTGTATGTATGCCTTGTTTAAATCTTCTGGGGAAACTCCTGTGGATCAGGAATTATTGGTGAGTGTTCTGAAGAGGATTGCTGCTGAAGTTGTTAAAAGAATGTTTTTCAAGATTTGAGATGGACAAGGGTCGACGGGCAGCTGGCTGGCTTGTTCGCTTTGACAAGGTCCAGTTGATGGTATTTCTTTGAAGGAGTGTAGAGGCTGTGTTAGCCTTCCCCTGGAGGGGTTTGTTGGAAATGGGTTGAGGCTGTTGGTTTTTTTGTTGGTTAAGTAAGACTCCAGCATATTGGCTTTAGTTGCGTAGGCCAAATATTTATCAACATTTGTAATAGTGATTACCTAATTACGATTTTCTGCAAATCGCAATTAGGTAATTGCTATTACAGTGTATGAAACAATAGCGATTCATACGGGGTTGCAAATCGACCTACCTCATTAATATTGATGAGGTAGGTCACAATTTGCTACCCTCTAAGAATTGCTAAAATCACAGGGATGGTGGCCTGCTGGGGTCAGCAGACCACCATGTTCGTGATTGCTTTTAAATAAAGCACTCTTTTGTTTTTTAAATGCAGCCCATTTTCTTGAAAGGAAAACTGGTTGTGTTTAGAAAAAAATTGAAAAAGTTTCTTTTAATTTTTTAAGAGTAGGCGGTGGTCCGTGGGACCACTGCCTGCTCCTACAAATGTTTTTGCATACATTCACAAAGGGGAGGGGTCCCATAGGGACCCCGTCCGATTTACGAATGGGTTACCACATACTTGAAGTAGGTGGTAAAACGCGAACGTTTTGCTACCGCATTTCAGTCACAAAACATTCCTACATACCGATGCAACTCGGTATTAGGAAGGGACACCCTAGAAACGCCCATTCCTAATAGTGAATGTTGGACTTGGCCCTTCTGGCAGGTTCACCCCTAGTCTTTTTGCTTTTAATCTGTGATATGCGTGGATGATTTTCTGGTCTGTGCGCACTTTTTCCCTGTGTCCCAGAGTAAAGTGCGTGCATGTAGTTAGGCTGGCCTGCTCTCCCATAGGGATGCATGGGGAATGTCTGTGTCCCTGGTAGTTCCTGATGCGTGGGGAGTGCAGACTCGAATTTGGTATGTGCGAGCTCGTGAGAATGAATGCTTCGCAATGATGTATGTGGCATGAGTGTGTCATGTGTAGAAATGCCACTTCTAGGACTTGGCATATTAATGTAAAATATGCCTGCCGTGTGATTGGCTGGAGCTGGCTGGTGAGCCTGGCTCCAGGAAGGCTGGATGGGTCTGCCCGGTGGTGAGTGTGAGATTAGCATGCTGATGGCTGGGGAGGAGTGCACCTGGTCCCTGATGGGCCTGGACTTTCCCCACACAATGCTGGCTCCACCCCCTGTAGTGCGACTGATGTCCCTAGCCCTGCCAGTGAATGAAATGGGTGGTTGAGCTATCAAGGGTACTTCAAAACCAGCTGCGACTGGTTTTCCCCCACCCTGCACCTACAGACAAAGGGATTTTACAGTATAAGAAGGGGCTGTGTCCCCATACAATGGGGTTCTGCTTGTGGATCCTTGCCAGAGGGGGATGCTGCTGTTGCTGGGGCCAGGAGGACCGCCACTTGGATTGTCTCCCTGCCTGGAGACCCAGTGAGCTGGCTCTGGCCCTGCCTTGCCCCTCTGTCTGCCTCCAGACCCTGCTGGAGCTTTGCTTTTGCCCATAGCGCTGAAGAGCGCTTTATTTCATGCCCCTAGTGCTTGGGAGCGCTTAATTGCCTGCTCGCGCTGTGGAGCGCTTTATTTGACTTTCACGACTGCCCACGCCGCATTTTTGCCGTGTGCTTTGTCCCTAAGCGCTTGGGAGCGCTTTCTGTGCAGCCGGTGCCCACCCGGCATCTGCCCGCTTCAATTGCCGATTTTCGGCATAGCGAGTGCCTACCTCACTTTATATTTATTTACCCGGCATTGCCCCGTTTTTATTTACTTATTGGAAGCCGGTGCCCACCCGGCATTGCCCCGTGATCACCGCCACGGCCCGGGACCGAGGGAGTGCATCCGCTGACGTCACCCGGAGAGCCGCGCTGTGATTGGTTACAGCTGCCTGGGGCTCGCCGGGCGACTCGCGCTGTGAGTGGCTGCCTGGGCGGACCGGAGAAACAGGAAGCAGCCTGCCGCGTCCTGGGAGGCTCCCGTGTGAGGAGGAAAGCCCCGCCAGCCACGAGACAGCCGGTGAGTGTCTGGAAAGGGAGAGGGGGGTCGGGACACATTGTCGGTGTCCGCCCCTCCCCCGTAGGGCGACCTCGCGCTCGTGAATATTTGGAGCCCGAGAAGCTCCTGGGGCCATTTCATTGATCGAGAGCCCGAGAGGCTCAGGGGCACATTTGTTTTTGAGCCCTAGAGGCTCCAGGCCCGCCTTTTGTGTATTTAGAGCCACGAGATAGGCTCTCAGCCCATATTTGATTTACGAGCCAGAGAAGCTCGTGGGGGCACATCTGTTCTCAAGCCCAGGAGCCTCCACGCCCGCATATTTGTTCTTTGAAGCCAGAGAGGCTCAGCAGTGCCACAGTGGTGGTTCTTGAGCCCACGAGGCTCCAACATTGCCCTAACTTTTCCTGCACCAGTTGCCCAGCACTTTGTGGGCAACTGCTACGTTTAGGCTTTGTGTTCCTGGCTGCCTGCGCAGCCTTCCCTGACATTGAGACTCAGGGCATTTCAGCCCCTTGCGAGGCCAGTTGGCCTGAGGGACAATTCTAGTGTTGTGCTATATGCACACTGCGCATTGTAATTTACTGATGTATGTGATTCTTGCGCAAATGTTCTAACCTGCACCTCTGAACGTGTTTTAATGCATCATGTGCAATGTGTTTATGTTTTATCCCCTTTGCTAAGAGTGACCTGCTTAGAGGATTGTTGAAGTCCCATTACCTTTGCTAAAAGTGACCTGCTTAGGTATTTTATGTTTTATCTTCTTTGCTAAAAGTGACCTGCTTAGGTATTTTATGTTTTATCCCCTTTGCTAAAAGTGACCTGCTTAGGTATTTTATGTTTTATCTCCTTTGCTAAAAGTGACCTGCTTAGAGGATTGTTGAAGTCCCATTACCTTTGCTAAAAGTGACCTGCTTAGGTATTTTATGTTTTATATCCTTTGCTAAAAGTGACCTGCTTAGGTATTTTATGTTTTATCCCCTTTGCTAAAAGTGACCTGCTTAGAGGATTATTTATGTTTTATTACCTTTGCTAAGAGTGACCTGCTTAGAGGATTGTTGATGTCCCATTACCTTTGCTAAAAGTGACCTGCTTAGGTATTTTATGTTTTATATCCTTTGCTAAAAGTGACCTGCTTAGGTATTTTATGTTTTATCCCCTTTGTTAAAAGTGACCTGCTTAGAGGATTGTTGATGTCCCATTACCTTTGCTAAAAGTGACCTGCTTAGGTATGTTATGTTTTATCCCCTTTGCTAAATGTGACCTGCTTAGGTATTTTATGTTTTATCCCCTTTGCTAAAAGTGACCTGCTTAGAGGATTGTTGAAGTCCCATTACCTTTGCTAAAAGTGACCTGCTTAGGTGTTTTATGTTTTATCCCCTTTGCTAAAAGTGACCTGCTTAGAGGATTGTTGAAGTCCCATTGCCTTTGCTAAAAGTGACCTGCTTAGGTGTTTTATGTTTTATCCCCTTTGCTAAAAGTGACCTGCTTAGAGGATTGTTGAAGTCCCATTGCCTTTGCTAAAAGTGACCTGCTTAGGTGTTTTATGTTTTATCCCCTTTGCTAAAAGTGACCTGCTTAGAGGATTGTTTATGTTTTATTACCTTTGCTAAATGTGACCTGCTTAGGTGATTGTTTAGGTTTCATTCCCTTTGTTAAAAGTGACCTGCTTAGGTAATGGTTTTCCTTCCTTAGGTCCTGATGATAAGTTCCTAGTTCCCTGCGTGATTTTCCTACAGTGTTTAGGGTTGCGTAGGACGTATTTACTCTTTACCAGTGATTACTGGTTGTGTGCTACATGTACTATTTTGGTGACAGTCATTATATGTTTATGTGCTAAGTGTTATACCTACAAGTATTATTTCTAACAAGTGCCTACCCCTGACAGTGGTCCATGTGGCCCTGTCCTGTACATAATCCCTTGTAAATTCTGCCCGTGCCTGTTGGCACATTGTAAAGTTTGTGTGTTATCTAATGTGTTTTTACTATAATACAAAGGCTATCTATAATTATAACTCCTTTACCCCTCCATGTAGGTAGCTCCCACACCCCTAGGACAGCAACTTTTTGCGCCCATCTCCCATCTGATTCTTATGTTTTGTTGATATACATGATCTGGCAATTACTGTTCTAACTAGGGGTTGAGCAAGTTAATTTAAACCTTGTTACAATTCTTAAAAAGTGAAAAGGCATATATTTAATGTCCTGAGGATGAACCTGTATTAATCATAGGTTCGAAACGTCGTCGACTGAACCACACTATATGCAGTTGAAATGTATATATTGACTCCAGCAATAATGTGTTTATAATATTGTCTGACTGTGAATTTACTACACAGACTGTTGAGTTGCCTTGTCTGTTTTCTTTGCTAGTGTGTCAGTTGACATTGGTTGGTGTCCTGCTGTTAACACTTTTTATAAAGGTTTCTAAAATTTGTCTATTACAAAATAAATCTGTCCGTCTGGACTAAGAATATAGTGTCTATTTAGCCTATATTGATTTGACATCATTGCCCTGTCTAGGGACCACTGTCCTGTTTATAGATATAATCACCCTAAGGTCCCTAGCATATTGCTTCCTTGGGTTCCCTTGTAAATTACAAATAAGGTGACATTTAAAGCATGTCCCGCGATGTTTATGGAGTTGGGAATGAGCTGTTGTAGGTTGTGTGTGCTTAGGCCCCTGAGGATAGTCCTGGGTGTGGCATATTAGGTTTTTAAAACCATATCTTCAGGTCACCCAGAATGCAAAGGTTTAAGTAGATTGTAAAAAAATTAAAGATTGTGTCTAGAAATACGGCCGGGAATGTTGTATTGATAGTTGGTGGTCTGTAGTGAAGGAGAAGGTTACATGAAAATATTTTGGTAGGGTTGCATTAAACAATGAAGGCCTCACAACATTGTAAAGTCAATCCTCTGCTTTCGTGAGATTAGCTGGTTCTTGAAATATGATGACAAAGCTACCTCTTATTTTACCTATGACTACGTCATAGGTGCGCCGAAGACAAGCCCGTCTGCGCAAGTTCGCCCTGGACCTCGTCTAGCACTAGGACCCCCGGACCTCATCAGAGACTCAGCTACCCCAGCACCACACTGAAATCCCTAAATATTGGAGGATCCAGTGCCAAATGCTGCTCCTAGGCACCAAAGAACACAGAAGATCCATTCGCCCTACAACTCTGCGGTTTCACGTGCCACGCCACCACACCCACAGTGAAAAACCTTCCCACCACCAAACCCCTTGACCCAGCTGAACTGCATGCTAATCAGTGTCACATCCCTCAGCATGCATTCCAGGGAATATGGGACACCACCTCCAGCCCATCATCACCGAAATCTGGCCCAAGCAAGCCTCAGACCCTGACATAGCGACCACAACTCACAACAGCTACAAAATTATCCACAAAGACCGCCCACTCAAACCTGGAGGAGGAATAGCAATCATTCACAAAGACTCCATCAGACTCACCACCACAGAGGGCGACTCAACTCCCATCATGGAACATCTCAACTTCCAAATGCACTTGAATGCCAATACAACCATCAAGTGTACCCTCGCCTACAGACTCCCAGGCCCCTGCCCGGCTTTACTGCATCACCATTGCTGAAATCATTGTCCACTAGCCATCGATTCGAAATAATACTTCTTCCTAGGAGATTTCAACTTTAACCTGAACAACCCCACCAACATTAACTCCGCCACCCTCCTGGAGACCATGGACAACATCAGCCTGACACAAATCATTACCAGGCCAGCCCCACACACAATGCCAGAGACACTTTCAACCCCATCTTCACCACCAGTGACAGAATCTGATTCAGCCGCACCTTTGAAGTCACTTGGACGAACCACAGCATCGCCCATTTCACCATCGCAGACACACCCCAGGCCACCAACACACCATACACCCTCACACAACACAGCTTGAACAAAGTCACACAATCCCAATGGATGACCACCCTCAGACCCACAACTCTCCACACCATAGATGACATGAACCAGGCCACCCAGAATTTCTCAGACTGGATCACAGCCAAAGCAGAAAGCATCGCCCCCAACAACCCACCCAACAAAGGAGGTCCAACAAAACTCGCCATCTGGTTCACCACTGAACTCCGGACCTCAAAAAGAGAATGTAAACGAATGGAGAGATGATGGTGCTCCAGCAGAGACCCCAGAGTCTGCCCTCAGAAAATATCACCACTGCCTCAAAGAAGCCAATAAAGACACCCTAGCTACTCGCATCGAAACCAGCAGCAACCACTCAAAGGAATTATTCAACATAATCAGAGAATTCTCCTCTCCAGCAGGCATAAAAAATGTAATCCCACCCAGCACCTCTGCGATGCCTTATTGAACCACTTCCACAATAAGATAGCAGACATCTATGGCAATTTCAACCCTCAATCAACGGAACTCATTCCACATCACCAACTGGAATCCACTCCACACCGAAACAACCGCCACCATCATGACTTCCATACTCTCAGGTACTCCAAAAGACCCCTGCCCACACTACACTTTCAACCTAGGATGGCGAGAAATCTGCCCCCTCTCCTAAAGAAAGCCACCGCAGACCCCAAAGACCTCAAGAACTACCACCCCATCTCACTCCACCAATTTCCTACAAAGGTCCTTAAGAAAGCCATCCACCACCAGCTCACAGACCACCTGGAGAGAAACAGCCTATTATAAACCTTCCAATCCAGCTTCTGAACCAATCACAGCACCGAAACAAACCTCATAGCCGACAATGGATGACATCAGAACCATTATCAACCACAGAGAATCAGCTCCCCCTATTGTTATTGACCTCTCCAAGGGCTTTGACACTGTGTCCCACCGCATCTTGGTCAACAGACTTCACCACATCGGCATCAGCGGCAACACGCTCAAGCTGATCACATTGTTTCTCACAGGGCGCACGTGAAGAATCCGTCTACCACCCTACACCTCCGAACCCATGGACACCGTCAGCGGTATCTCCCAGGGCTCCTCGCTCCACTCCACCCTCATCAACAATTGCATGACTCCGCTTGCCAACATTGTCTACAAAAAAACTCAGCAAATGAGAAGAACTGAAAAACAAACAGAGTTCTGAGCATTACATTTGGACATTCAGAATTTAAAACGCTGCACAAATGACTTCACAGCTAGGGAGGAAAACCCCAAAAGGTTGTAAATACTGCCCTCACCCACTAGATTGTGGCATGCTTCATCATTTGGCCGTTAACACACCCTGGCGCAGACCAACGCTCAGGGTGGTGCGCAATGCTTTTGTTTTAGAGAGAACATTTTTCTCCTGAAAGGGTTCCCAAATGTAGAGAAAGAAGGAATACTAAAACATTGTTTGTGGATTGCCCTACCTTAATTTATTCTGGGCCACCATTGACAGGATTAAAATAAGGAAGGGTATATTGGAGAGATTATGTCTTCATTTCCTTTACGGCCAGTATCAACATGTTTCAGCCTCTATCAACTGCTCCGAGGGGGTCAAAGGCCTTCTTCAGGATACAGATCTCTATGTTTTTTTGCAATCTCTCATAATAGAAAATACCTAAAGGCAGGGATGATTAGTGCTTGCAATACTTGCCTACTTGTCGACACACTCGGAGCATGTTCTCCAGTTTCACTATTGCCATTCTCAACACGGGGTATGAGTGGGAACGTTCTCCTGTTGTCACTTTTTCTTCAAGGAGTAACATCACCATCCACACCTCTCTCGGCCCTGCTACTGTCAACAGCCACAGACTCAGCATCATCTCATACGCAGACTACACCCAACCCGTCCTCGCTCTCACTGAAGACAACTCCACCACCAGAGCCAACTTCTGGAATGCTATGACCAACATTGCCGACTGGATGAAGATCAACTCCCTCAAACTGAACACGTACAAGATGGAAGTGCTTATCTTCGAAAGAAGCCCTTCCCCTTGGTACACCTCCTGGTGGCCCCCGCTATCACACCTGCACCGACCCCCACTACTAAGGGTAGGAACCTGAACATCATCTGGACAGCGAGCTCTCCATGAAGCACCAGATTAATGCAGGAACCTCCACAAACTTCCACATTCTCCAAATGCTCAGCAAGATCTTCAGGTGGATCTTGCAGAACACCAGGAGAACAGTAACACAGGCCCTCATTACAAGTTGACTGGACTACGGGAACGCACTCTACGCCGGAATCACACACCAACTACTGACATGATTCCAGACCATCTAAAACACCACAGCAAGACTCATACTGTATCTCCAAAGACAGTCAAGCATCACCCCACCTCAGAGACATCCGCTGGCTCCCAATCACGAAGAGATGCCACTGCAAGCGATTCTGTGTCGGGAGTTTAATGGACTGGTGAATGAGCTTCATGAAAATTCTGTGCCATGTCTTCCCCCAGCCATGATGCAGTTATGAAAAGTAAGTCAGGTTCTGTTTCTCTCCATAGGTTGAATATTTGGCACTTGTTTTTTAATTCAAACTAGTTTTTATTAGTAGGCAATCTAAAGCATGTTTGTTAGAGGGTGGTGTGAGTTTGTGCTGGAGTAGAGTGAGTTTTGTCTTTTGAAGATGTGGGTAGTGGGTTGTTGGTGTTAACTGTAGGAGGACAGAGAAAGCATTGTTTTTGTTTATTGTTATCTTCCCTAAAAGGTTTAGAAGACATGTTTTGGGTCTGCATGTGTGGGTGGTGATGAGTCTCATTGAAAGTGAGGGATTGGACTGTGGAGTTGTGTCTGAAAGGTAGACTTATTGTTCCATAGACATGGGGATGCCAGGTTATGAGCAGTTGTGGAGTTCTTTTCTTTCACGTATATGGAGCTGGAAGGTGTACGGGATAGGGATGGTTGTGGCTCATGGCGGTCGTGATTTATGGCTCTGAATACAGCACAGGAAGATAGATAAATGAGTAAGTCCTGTGGTGTGTTTGTAGATTGAGTGTTTACTGTATTTGTTGCATGGAGAGTGTGAGGTAGAAATGGGTTTCAATGTGTTATTTATGTTGGTGTTGAGAGCTGAGTGAATGCTTGTAAGTATATTGGGATGATTGGGTAATTTGAACGTGTGAGATTTTGTTGTGATGCATTTTGTGAGTCTATGGTTTTGTGGGGTAGTGTTATCTGAAATGTTGGTAATTACTTTAGATGTGGGTTTTGAGTGTGATGGACTGGTGATGGGTATATGTTGATGGAGAGGGGATTGAGTGTGAGAGTATAGTCTCTGTGTAGTGTGAGAGTGGGTAAGCAGGGGTTTTGAGAGACAGTTGTAGACTGAGTAAGGGATGATTTTGCCTTTTTGGTGGAGGGGAGTGTTGAAAGAGTGTTGTCTTTGAACGAGTGCGAGAAGCAGGGAAGGGTTGTGTGGTAAAGTGTTATGATAGAAGGTTGAAGAAAGGGTGGAGAGGGGTGACAAGATCAATGTTAGTTATAGACAGAGGGTAGTGGAAGGATTTTTTATGGAGAGGGTGGGAGTTTGTGAAATTGGAGGTGTGTGTTTTGTGGGTTATTAGTATATATATATTTGGTTGTGTTGCAGCTTTCTAATCTTCTAATCCACAAGCTGTCTGGGAGAGCAGGTTGTGTGGTGGTTGGGGTTGTGGTTTTCTATAAGTATGTGGGGAAGCTAAGGGTAGAGGGACTTTTGGGCCTATAACTCATTCACAGCAATAAGGGGCACGACCACTTGCCAGCTCCAGTCCGTGCCGTCAGCCACGAGCACTGACGTGTCCATTTATTTATACTCCCCGGTCCGCACCCGGCCCTGGGAGTTGAAGTGGCAACATTGTATAGTACGAGCCGTGTGGCTCACTGCATCTGAGATGAGGGAAATGGAGAAGAACAAAATGGGTCAGCTGCTGTAAATGTCAGCCAGCGGCGGGCAGACTACACAAATTCACAAACGTTTATCATCAACACAAGCACAGTTTGTCACCACAATCGCTGCTATTTAGCTCTGAAAATGCACTTTGATTACAGTCTAAATAGTGCACAGCTATTGATCTGATGAGCACAACTCAAGTAGTCAGAAGTCGCCTGTGAGTGGTAAAAGCAGGGGTCAGAGAGCGCAGAGGGGAAGCAAGCAGAGAGAAACAGAGGCTGTGAAAAGGGGAAAGCACAGAAAAAAATGCGAGCATTAACCCCTTCGCCGCAGGGCTAATTACCCCGCGGTGCTGGGGAGAGGGGGCAGCGCCACAGTACTTGTGACGAGCTCGGCTCATCACGCTGCACGGTGGCGCTGTGCTCATGACGAGCTGACCATGCCTGTTTCCGTGGAATGCTCAGCAAAGCAGGGGAATTATCCCCGCGTGTGAGCGCCGCGCGGGTCATGATGAGCTCAGCTCGTCATGAGCACAGCGCAACCGTGCCTCTTGAGCACGGAAGGTGTTAAATTGAGTATGTATTGGGGCGGGGGGCAGTTCCAGATCACACAGGGAAAGAGTGCAAAGAGAGATAAAGGGGGAGAAAAATACGGGGTGCAGAGTATAGAATAAAGAGAGGAAACCGCCCGTATGGAGCGAAAGGAAGGGGCTTTCACAGACTTTAACGGAGGAGCCACCACTGCAAGAGATGGCTGTTTTCCAGGTCCAAGTCCCTATTTGTGAGTTTGGCGGGATCCTCCATGCGGCAAGTTATGGTACCTACCGCCTGAATTGGGATTCTCAGATGGGCGGTAAACCCATAGGCAATATTCCCACACTTTCTGAGTTTCCTGGGGAAATATTCATCACATAAAGCCTGGTCGAGTGTGTCCTTGCAAATTAGCGCAGAGTGGGGGACTTCCCCGCAGTACTGCTGCGGAAATGACTTTGGCGTGAATTCCTCATTCTGCACGAGCACCCTTGGCATTGTGCTATTATAATAACGCACCCTTCAGTCTCAGAATTGCATGCGGTCCA
The DNA here is from genome assembly GCF_964263255.1 of Lissotriton vulgaris. NCBI lineage: Eukaryota > Metazoa > Chordata > Amphibia > Caudata > Salamandridae > Lissotriton > Lissotriton vulgaris. The sequence continues at coordinate 1,573,105,289 of NC_141696.1, forward strand.
GCATCGGGGTCCGTGACTCCCAGAGTGAGGTCTAAACCGTCTAAATAAGGATCCCCCCCATATTCCTGTTCCCAGAGCTTTAAGTGGGCTGGGTCTGTCCGAGTCTGAGCGCCGGCAGTTATTTTCAGGGGGCCTCGAAACTGGTCTCTATCGGGCTCTATTTTTGGGCCTCGCCAAGGTTAGTCCAATTTCTTTTTGTAGGTCTTGCCTGGCGTTAGCAGCGTGTATGCGCTGCTCTCGCCATACAAGGGCCTTTTGGAATCAAAAAAGTTTTATAAGCAACTTAAAGCCCCGCCCTTGTTTTCAATTGGCTCACTTCATGGTTTTGTTAAATGCTAGTGTGATTGAAAACCGGGCTTTGGGGTTACCGCCTTGTCCACTTTTAGGATGGCCCATGTGGACAGGCAGATGCCATCTTTGTTTTCCGTGACGAAGCTGGGTGTGCTCCTAGCTTGTTTACTGGCTTCGAGTTGGAAATTGTGCTTCTTCATCCGTGTAACCCCAGCTCGTGGCTAAGGTCCGCTTCTCTGGTGATAATGTCCGTGTCCTGGGGATACCCCGTTTGTACGCAGCCGATGATCAGACGTGCACAGAGACAGTCCCCAAAATCAGACGTTGTGTCACAGAAGAATCCACGATTAGAGAGCTGGCCTCTTTCAGATGCACTTGCCGCTTCACCACTAGGCCACACCTCTGGCTGTAGCTGTGCAACACTAGACAGACAGACGGCCACGATCTTTATTTCTGCCTTTGCAGCGCCCTCTGTCTCCTTTCATTTCTCTTTTTCTTCACTCCCCATCACACCCCTTCTGCCTCTTCTTTTTACTCCTCTTCATTTCCTTCTTTTCGCCCTTTGCAATCTCTCTTCTCCGCCTCTCTAGTCTCTTCTTCCTCCTCCCTCCAGCCCCTCTGCACCTGGCCCTTGCACAGGGTTTTGAACATCTGTTTTCTCTGGGGTCGTGAGGACTGACAATCCATCTGTTGTGAACTCTAGCGTCCATGGTGCGACTCTAGGCGCTCTACACCGACAGTTAATGCGCATTCAACGGGTTTTCAGAGGTTCCCTGAAATCGCAGGGGGGCGGGGGTTTATAGAGTGTCCCTTAAGGGAAGTCGCACTTCATTTTAAGTCTTGCACGAGAAAGAACTTCTTTCTCAGATCGGAGGTTGTTTGTGAGGCTCTGGGCTTATGTACGTGATGGCCTCGCGCTCATTGTGGAGGCATTTCGGGTGTGTTGTTAGCGTTTATCTCGCTGCAAATTCAAGTCCCGTAAAACAGCGCAGATTGATTCAGGTTTGTAATTTACAAAGCTTATCTCGAAACAGTTCAAAAACGTTCAGAAATTCCAGTCACACCCATGCAGAGGAAACTCCAAAGGTGTCATAACATGTAATTAATGACATGTACCACATGTGCATATTGCACTCACATGTATTTGTAGCTATTGCAGTTGCATGTAATGTAATGTATGTAACTATTACACTTGCATCTAATTACGTATGCCTATTACACTTGCATGTAATTAATGAGGTAACACGTGTACATGTTGCACTCACATGTACTTGTAACTATTGCACTTGCTGTAATTAAAAATACCCATTGTACTTGGATGCAAGTGTGTGTACCCATTACATTGGCATGCAATTAATTACATGTACCACGTGTACCTATTGCACTCACATGCACTTGTAGCTATTGCACCTGCATGTAGTTACGTATTGCTATTACACTTGCATGTAATAACATGTACCACGTGTACAAATTGCGGTCACATGCACTTGTACCTATTGCACTTGCATGTAATTAAATGTACCTAGTGTACATGTGTGCACGTAATAACTCCTTGCACTATTGCAAAGTCATTTTCATTTTTATTTTCCCACGGAAGAGTACATTTGGAGAAATCCCATCCCACCGCGGCCCCAGTATGATCAGTGGTATTTCTTGCCCACTCCAATTTTGTAAACAGGTTTACTCCTGCCCTTGACAGGCATAAGTCTCCGATCCTCTTGCAAAAGTTTGACCGGGCTTACAGTAAGAATGTGCACAACCTCCCCGGGCCTTGGAGGGGGGTTGTTACCACTTAATATTACCCCATACACGGGTACTACTGCACCAAAGTAAATCTCTACATGTGTAAACCATGTTATGTGAATAGCAAAGTAGCATCACACTAGTAAAAAAGTTTGTGGGTCAGTCATTAGACATTTTGGGTCTTATGGCTAACACAGTTGCAGGAATTGAGATCAAATTATCCGACTTAAACAACCTAATAATAAAAGCACAAAAGGAAAAAACGCCAACTTGCATAGAATGCACATGTACACCAATAATAAACAAACTAGTACTCATACCGGAAGTTGTAAATACAATACTGGAGGACGCTAAAGAAGCTATTAAAAAAAAGAAAGCGGGTAATAGTAACGAGGACGGATACCAAACTAATAAAAAAACAACTTTACTAAACAAACAGGAGGAACTGACAAAATTGTCTAGTGAACACAGTAAAGTGACTAATGTGATTAACCAAGAGAAAACAAACCATGATATAAGTGAAACCAAAGTAAGAAAAAAATCAGGAGACTCTTCAAATAAATAGGACATAGAAGATGAAGACTTGGGAGCTTTTGAACTACCAAAAAGACAAAAAATGAAACTGAGGAAAGCAAGAAACAGGGAAAAATAGGAAATTTTTACGCAATCAGAAATAGAATTAACTACACCGTTTATAGAAACTGAAAGAACTCTAGAACTCAAATATTGTGGAACTACAAATGCTTTGGATCAAAAGAAAAAAAAGAATAAAACATCTAGTGGATGGGTCAACGTGATGCCCGGAACAAAAGCGGCAAAAAACGCTGAAGGAGAGGAGAAATACTAAGACATCTTCTCTAAACCATCCACAACCAGTTCCAAACAAAGACAGACCGAAAGAAACATCACTAATTTAACTGAACCTTCCGACTTAACCATCGGTCTAAGTGATGTCCAGCAAAAAATAGAAAAGGTAGCACAAACAATAAACAAAATTAAGGCTAACGGTTGCATAATAAATGATCTCACTCTTCCAGGAATTCAAATCAACGAAACACAGAGTAAGACAGAGGGAAATAATGCAAGGCCGTCACAGGAGTTTGGAACTATATCATCTAATGAAAATGACTCACAGAGGCACACGCGTCTATCAAATCAAACTACGAATGACTGGCATGAAAAAAACTCGCACAGTCAACCTATAACTTGTAACATACAAGATGTCCTCCCCGAATGGAAAGGAATGGGGAATACTGGACTAACGCCAAATTGCCCCATAAAGAAAGAAATAACGGATGGTTTGATTTATGAAAAAATGCAAGATAATTTAGTTATTATAAAAAGAGGTCTGAGTAGGCAGATTACCTACACAGAAAATGGAAGAAAAAGGGACAATATAAGGGATGTAATGCCACAAAAAAAAGGACCGTACAACTAGTCCTTAAGCCACTATATGAATCAGGAGGCCCTCATGACATTCTTAATAGAGGACACATCCTCCGACTAATGAAAAATCTACCAACTCTTGCAAGAATAACAACAGAAGATATTGAAACAGTGGGCTTTCAGGCAAATCCTGATGGCGCACTGCCACTAACACTGATAACAGTACCCATCGGGCCAATAGCGGACTCTATCCTGAAAGAGCACGGATGCTTTCGTGATTGGGGTATATTGATTAGTCAACCCCCGCCAACACTCTATCCGACACCCCTTTTAAACACTGGAAGCAATACAAAAAAAAACCAGTCCAGTGAAAGGAATCCAGTTTTCTCCATATTAAAAAATCTGTTGGGGAAATCAAACAACAAAGTTAGATTCTGTTCGATACCATTAGAGAAAGAGAACACAAAAGAGGCAAACAAACACTGGATTATGGAATCCCTCCATGGAACAAAGGATAACTGATAAGACCAAGTGCAAGATAAGACCACTGCCTTTACAAAATTGAAGATATGTTCATGGAATATAAATGGGATCGGTGGACAAAGGAAGGAAGCTAAAATCCGAGGATTTTCAACTGAAACTTAAATAATATTACTCCAGGAAACTTGGTCAATAGACCCATTTATGTTGAAACATCACACAGGATACTTTGAACCAGCGGTTAAACATCAGAAATTTGGACGCCCCTGTGGAGGGTTAGCAATATTTGTATCAAACGACCTAGAAGCAAAGCATGAGTTAATCTATACAAACAACTTAAACCTTCTCACACTAAAAGTTCGCTATAAAGCTTGTAAAAGTATGCCTTGTAAAACCTTGACTCTCTTAAATGTATATATACCACCAAAACGGACCTCAAAGAAAGAGATGACTACTGCCCTAAATGAGCTTTTATTGGAGCAAATTTTGGAAGACCCTCTGGCAGATTATATTGTAACAGGGGACTTCAATATAAACTTGCTAATGCCAATGGTACGGAGCGACTTTGTTCAATCGCAAAATCATCAATGGGCAATCCCTGACCCTATAACGGAACCTAAAACCGATACTCGACAAAATAAAATAGGGATAAACCTGGTGAAGGATATGGAAGCACTGGGCCTTAGAATATTGAATGGTAGATTTCAAACGGACTCCCCACCGGCTTGCTCATTTCATTCTCAAAGTGGTACTTCACGAATTGACTACACGCTGACGTCTTTATCTACCTTTAACAAGGTCACATCTTATACCTTGAATAAAGTTAAGGACAGTGATCATAGCCAGCAAATTATTGTGATAAATATATTGTGCCCAAAATCTGAGACCTTCCAGACAACCCCTGGTGAGATCTGTACTATTAATTACAAGAAACTCATATGGAAATCCGAAAATTCGGAGGAGATCGCTGGATGGGCAAAAAAACTAGTGACAGTATCCATGGAAGAAGAAACAAGCATAGACCTCATGGAACGATGGGAAAATTTCACCCAAAAAGTAGTCACTAATAACACTAAAATATTAGGAACACAAAGAAGGAAAGGTGTGAACATCAATACAATGGACGGGAGAGAAAATTACATCTTTCTCCCATATGCTGTAAGGAAATTGAGACGTACACGAAATCGGCTGAGGAGACATTTAATGAAGTCGCCACATAACAACGAATTAGCTGCTTTACTGAGAAATACAAACAGCAGATTAAAGAATTTGATTTGGAATGAAAAAAACAAAGCCAGACAAGACCTGTGGACAAAAATATTCCACGCAAGCACATTGTCAAATTCAAGGGAGTTCTGTAGACTAATTAACGGCCTAGCTCGACCGAATAAACACGGAATTGGAACCAGTCTATCCGAAGAACAATGGGTGACGTTCCTTAAAGCACATCTAAATCCAAACCAACCGTCTTTGATGCAACGTATGGTCGACCCAAGTTCCACAAAAGTTGATAAAGTAGGAGACAGTGAGATCCTAATAACCAAAAGTCAAGTAGCAAGCCTAATAAAAAAACAAAAAGACGGCGCCCCCAGACCAAATGGCATTCCTTTTGCACTTTTCAAAGAAGCTCCTGAATTCTGGTCAATCTATCTAACAGATATTTTTAATGATGTTGTCCAGAGGGAACAAATCCCGAAATCATGGAAAGGATCGCTTATAACCCCCATATTTAAAAAAGGGAACTGGCAACAACCAGAAAATTATTGCTTAATTACCTTGCAGGACACGGATGCAAAGCTGTTTGCTGGAATTTTATTGGCGAAACTAACTGATTGGGCAAAAGAGAATCAGGTATTACCCCCAAATCAAACAGGTTTCATCAAAGGCCTAGGTACGACCACAAATCTTTTAACATTAACAATATTAATCAAAAAAGCAATGTTAGCTAAACATCCTTTATATCTGTGTTTCGTAGACTTTAAATCTGCCTTCGATTGTGTTGATAGAGAACTTTTATGGGTCAAACTAACTAAACAAGGTATATCAGAAAACCTACTAAAGATGATAAAGCTCTTGCACTCCGAAACCTGGGTTAGAGTTAGGACGGGTAACGGCTCAACATTGACCAAAATAATTCCAACATCGAGTGGCCCCAAACAGGGGTGTGTGTTGGCTCCCTTACTCTTCAATTTATTTTTAGCTGACCTTACCACGGAATTAAACACAATTAATGCCCACCCCCCAAGGTTAGCTCAAACTCAGATATCGAATCTATTATACGCGGACAATGTCATACTTTTAAGTTGTACAAAGGTGGGGATGCAACGACTGATTGATGGCATCTCTAAATACTCTGAGGCAAATGGTATGCCCATAAACGAAGCCAAAACCAAGGTGATGGCAATTACAAAAAACAAACGAACAACACACACACACAAATGGATCCTGCAAGGAAAAAAATTAGAGCGAGTAGCTGACTATAAGTACCTGGGAGTAACGTTCAATGATAACGGCAAGTTCGAGACTCAAAAACTCAACATTAAAAGGAAAGCAAACACCCTCATTGGTGCATTTAGATCAATTCAGAGAACCATTGGAGACTTGTCCTATCGCCCTCTATTAAAAACAATTGCAGCAAAATTACTGCCAACTCTAACGTATGGCAGTGAGGTGTTCAACGGAAAAGACGCAGAGATCATTAACACCTCAGTTGCTAAAACGTACAGAATTTTATTTTCTCTTCCTAAGAATGCTTCTCAAGCCCAAGTGCGATTGGAATTTGGGCTAAACAACCAATGTTGTGCAAGGAAAGGGAACACAATGAAAGTGTGGAATAGAATAAAAAACGATCATGACAATGAAATGTCTCGTCTACTGTGGCTTGAAATAAAAAATTACCGGTCGCTAACTGCCAGCTCTTACTTAAATCTAGCAATTGAAGAGTTTGGTATAACACCTATCTGGAACACCACTGTTGCGCAGGAAAGTTTCAAAAAAGCGGTAAATAAATTAACTGGTTATCTCTCCTTGATAATGGACAAAGACATTTTTGTTAAACGAAAGCACGCATGGCCAATTGTGAATGGCTTAAAAAAAAGAAGATTCAAACTTACCTGGAAACTTCATGGTCAAAAAAAAACAAGCAAGTTTTTATGAATGCTAGGTTTGGCCATTTTCCGGGTTTATACCACTTGGCACCATGGAAACGATCAGACAAAAACTGCTTATGTAGACTATGTAAGTCATGTCAAGAAGTCATCTTACACTTATTGTGTCTTTGTCCTGACTTGAAAGTGGAAAGAAAAAGCACACTCAAGAAAATGTTTAATGAACGTGGTGTTAGGACTTGTAGGCAGGCACTAGTGGCAAGCTTAAACCCAGATGACTTGCCAATGAACTCAGCTTTTGTTAAATTTCTATTTATGGTCCAAAAAAAGTTGGAAGCTTGTACTTGATTAATTTATGAGAAGTGTGAATATGAACCTATTGAATTAACCAAAAATCCAATTTTAATCCATTGACTTTTATATCAGATTGATGAAAATTATTTGAACATATGGATAGTTTTTATAATTTTTATAACTGCAAATGTTTTACCTGCTTTTTGTAAGATTTTAAGTAATCAAACAAATAAAAAAATTATTATTATTAGTAGTAAAATGGTTCGTGGGTCAGTCAAACTAAACTTACATTCAAAATAGCTTAATGGTCGGAGCCCTCTAACTGCCACACATTGCATCACTCGTAATTTACATAAAAGGTTCCTTGGGGGATTCACCCTATACATCCAGTGACAGCAAAGCAATCACACAGGGCGGATCCTTTTCTCTAAGCAATTTAATTTGGAATCTTTTCATATTCTGTGTTTATCTTAGTCTGGGAAGGACCCAGCCCTTCCGGACCTATGTTGGTTACGAGTAGGTGTGAAGATTGCGCCACCTATAGCCCCTGCCAGCGCTGCCAATAAAAGCACCACAACTGTGTGAAGAGCAGCTGCTGTTTGTGCGTTTTATTGACGACTCCTGTTTCTTCCATTGAGACTCCTTTATATCCTCTTAACGCTACGCTTTAAACTACTACACACATAACAATCACAATTCGAACAACATAAGGACACAACATATCACATACAGCCACTCAATAAGACATAGCTAAAATACATTACCATTAGCAAAGCAAATGGCTTTAACTTAAACAAAGGTCAGACTATTGCATTTTCAATGCTTGTTTTAATTGAACTGCAGTGAGAGCATGCACATAGCTCTCTACTGACAAGTGGAGACGTCGTACCAGGTGAGCCGCGTTCTAGGGGGAAGGGCAATCCTATAAAGAGAGTGTTTTCCGAAGGTAGTACAATTGGAGGGGATGTTCCTAAGCACACAATGCCAGTTATCTTAATTTAGACCACGCCCCTACTTGGATAGGCCACACCCCTTTAAAAGGTTTGCCCCACCCCTTTTAGAGCACCCCCCCCCCCCTGTTTTTTTCCCACTTAAAGCCCTGCCTGTTCCATCTCCTGAGAGTCCGTAACATGGCTTTAAATGACCAGGATGTGTTTGTTTTATAGAGACCACGACCGCCATCACCACAGACGTCACAGTGAACACGACAACCAAACCCACTAAGAACAGCACAACCGACGGAGGTAAATATACCAAAGAAGGACAGGTGTTCAGCCCCTGGTTACAGCAAGGAAGGTTGGTCAAACCTATCTGAATGTATCCAAGGTCTGGTGTAAGTCTATTTCAATGTATACCAGGTCTGGTGTAAGTCTATCTGAATGTATACCGGGTCTTGTGTAAGTCTATCTGGATGTATGCACAGGCTGATGTAAATCTATCCAGGTGTATGCACGGTCCGGTGTAATTGTATCTAGGTGTATGCACGGTCTGGTGTAAATCTATCTGGGTGTATGCACGGTCCGGTGTAAATCTTTTGGGTGTATGCACAGTCTGCTTTAAACCTATCTGGGTGTATGCATGGTCCGGTGTAAATATTTTGGGTGTATGCACGGTCTGATGTAAATCTATCTGGGTGTATGCACGGTCCTGTGTAAATCTATCTGGGTGTATGCACGGTCTGGTGTAAATTTATCTCGGTGATGCACGGTATGGTGTAAATCTATCTGGGTGTATGCACGGTCTGGTGTAAATCGATCTGGGTGTATGCACAGTCTGGTGTAAATCTATCTGGGTGTATGCACGGTCCGGTGTAAATATATCTGGGTGTATGCACGGTCTGATGTAATTGTATCTAGGTGTATTCACAGTCTGGTGTAAATCTATCTGGGTGTATGCACGGTCTGGTGTAAATCTATCTGGGTGTATGCATGGTCTGGTGTAATTGTATCTAGAAGTATGCACGGTCTGGTGTAAATCTATCTGGGTGTATGCACGGTCTGGTCTAAATCTATCTGGATGTATACACGGTCTGGTGTAAATCTATCTGGGTGTATGCACGGTCCGGTGTAAATCTATCTGGGTGTATGCACGGTCTGGTGTAAATCTATCTGGGTGTATGCACAGTCTGGTGTAAATCTATCTGGGTGTATGCACGGTACGGTGTATATCTATCTGGTTGTATGCACGGTCTGGTGTAAATATATCTGGGTGTATGCAAGGTCTGGTGTAAATCTATCTGGGTGTATGCACGGTCTGGTGTAAATCTATCTGGATGTATGCACGGTCTGGTGTAAATCTATCTGGGTGTATGCATGGTCTAATGTAATTGTATGTAGGTGTATACACGGTCTGGTGTAAATCTATCTGGGTGTATGCATGGTCTGGTGTAAATCTATCTGGGTGTATGCATGGTCTGGTGTAATTGTATCTAGGTGTATGCACGGTCTGGTGCAAATCTATCTGGGTGTATGCACGGTCTGGTGTAAATCTATCTGGATGTATGCACGGTCTGGTGTAAATTTATCTGGGTGTATGCACGGTCCGGTGTAAATCTATCTGGGTGTATGCACTTTCCGGTGTAAATCTATCTGGGTGTATGCACGGTCCGGTGTAAATCTATCTGGGTGTATGCACGGTCTGGTGTAAATATATCTGGGTGTATGCATGGTCTGGTGTAAATCTATCTGGGTTTATGCACGGCCTGGTGTAAATCTATCTGGGTGTATGCACGGTCAGGTGTAAATCTATCTGGGTGTATGCATGGTCTAATGTAATTGTATCTAGGTGTATGCACGGTCTGGTGTAAATCTATCTGGGTGTATGCACGGTCTGGTGTAAATCTATCTGGGTATATACACGATCTGGTGTAAATCTATCTGGGTGTATGCACGGTCTGGTGTAAATCTATCTGGGTATATACACGATCTGATGTAAATCTATCTGGGTGTATGCACGGTCCAGTGTAAATCTGTCTGGGTGTATTCATAGTCTGGTTTAAATCTATCTAGGTATATGCACGGTCTGGTCTAAATCTATCTGGGTGCATGCACGGTCTGGTGTAAATCTATCTGGGAGTATGCACGATCTGGTGTAAATCTATCTGGGTGTATACACAGTCCAGTGTAAATATATCTGGGTGAATGCACAGTCTTGTGTAAATCTATCTGGATGTATGCACGGTCTGGTGTAAATCTATCTGGATGTATGCATGGTTTGGTGTGAATCTATCTGGGTGTATGCACGGTCTGGTGTAAATCTATCTGGATGTATGCACGGTCTGGTGTAAATCTATCTTGGTGTATGCACGGTCCGGTGTAAATCTATCTGGGTGTATGCACGGTCCAGTGTAATTGTATCTAGGTGTATGCACGGTCTGGTGTAAATCTATCTGGGTGTATGCACGGTCTGGTGTAAATCTTTTGGGTGTATGCACGGTCTGCTGTAGACCTATCTGGGTGTATGCACGGTCCGGTGTAAATATTTTGGGTGTATGCACGGTCTGATGTAAATCTATCTGGGTGTATGCACGGTCCGGTGTAAATCTATCTGGGTGTATGCACGGTCTGGTTTAAATTCATCTGGGTGATGCACGGGATGGTGTAAATCTATCTGGGTGTATGCACGGTCTGGTGTAAATCGATCTGGGTGTATGCACAGTCTGGTGTAAATCTATCTGGGTGTATGCACGGTCCGGTGTAAATATATCTGGGTGTATGCACGGTCTGATTTAATTGTATCTAGGTGTATTCACAGTCTGGTTTTAATCTATCTGGGTGTATGCACGGTCTGGTGTAAATTTATCTGGGTGTATGCATGGTCTGGTGTAATTGTATCTAGAAGTATGCACGGTCTGGTGTAAATCTATCTGGGTGTATTCACGGTTCGGTGTAAATCTATCTGGGTGTATGCACGGTCCGTGGTAAATCTATCTGGGTGTATGCACGGTCCGGTGTAAATATATCTGGGTGTATGCACGGTCTGGTGTAAATCTATCTGGGTGTATGCAGGGTGGAGAAGTGTGGCTCAGGGGTTAGAGGTGGCAGATCCGGAAGCTGAGATCGGTCCTGGACCAGGGTTCAATTCCCCGCCTCGGCGGGTCTTGGGCTCAAAAATTCCACGGAGTCGATAATTCTTGTTCCGGTGGCTACTCAACTCATGGGTTCACACTCTGCGACTCTGGGCAATAGCTTGCTTAATCTCCACTAAGGCCCCTCGCGGCGGGATGCCTGGCTTTCACCTTGTGGATACCCTGCTGGGGTTATCTCACTGGGGAATACCAGGACGGGTTCCCAAGGCAAGCGCCTTGATGCCTTCGGGTGATACGTGCGCTATATAAATCGCAATACATTTACATTTACATGCACGGTCCAGTGTAAATCTATCTGGGTGTATGCATAGTCTAGTTTAAATCTATCTAGGTGTATGCACGTTCTGGTTTAAATCTATCTGGGTGTATGCACGGTCTGGTGTAAATCTATCTGGGTATATACACGATCTGGTGTAAATCTATCTGGGTGTATGCACGGTCCAGTGTAAATCTATCTGGGAGTATGCACGATCTGGTGTAAATCTATCTGGGTGTATACACGGTCCAGTGTAAATATATCTGGGTTTATGCACGGTCTTGTGTAAATCTATCTGGATGTATGCACGGTCTGGTGTAAATCTATCTGGGTGTATGCACGGTCCGGTGTAAATCTATCTGGGTGTATGCAGGGTCCGGTGTAATTGTATCTAGGTGTATGCACGGTCTGGTGTAAATCTATCTGGGTGTATGCACGGTCCGGTGTAAATCTTTTGGGTGTATGCACAGTCTGCTGTAAGCCTATCTGGGTGTATGCACGGTCCGGTGTAAATATTTTGGGTGTATGCACGGTCTGATGTAAATCTATCTGGGTGTATGCACGGTCCGGTGTAAATCTATTTGGGTATATGCATGGTGTAAATCTATCTGGGTGTATGCACGGTCTGGTGTAAATTTATCTGGGTGATGCATGGTATGGTGTAAATCTATCTGGGTGTATGCACGGTCTGGTGTAAATCGATCTGGGTGTATGCACAGTCTGGTGTAAATCTATCTGGGTGTATGCACGGTCCGGTGTAAATATATCTGGGTGTATGCACGGTCTGATGTAATTGTATCTAGGTGTATTCACAGTCTGGTGTAAATCTATCTGGGTGTATGCACGGTCTGGTGTAAATCTATCTGGGTGTATGCATGGTCTGGTGTAATTGTATCTAGAAGTATGCACGGTCTGGTGTAAATCTATCTGGTGTATGCACGGTCTGGTCTAAATCTATCTGGATGTATACACGGTCTGGTGTATATCTATCTGGGTGTATGCACGGTCCGGTGTAAATCTATCTGGGTGTATGCACGGTCTGGTGTAAATCTATCTGGGTGTATGCACAGTCTGGTGTAAATCTATCTGGGTGTATGCACGGTACGGTGTAAATCTATCTAGTTGTATGCACGGTCTGGTGTAAATATATCTGGGTGTATGCAAGGTCTGGTGTAAATCTATCTGGGTGTATGCACGGTCTGGTGTAAATCTATCTGGGTGTATGCACGGTCTGGTGTAAATCTATCTGGGTGTATGCATGGTCTAATGTAATTGTATCTAGGTGTATACACGGTCTGGTGTAAATCTATCTGGGTGTATGCACGGTCTGGTGTAAATCTATCTGGGTGTATGCATGGTCTGGTGTAATTGTATCTAGGTGTATGCACGGTCTGGTGTAAATCTATCTGGGTGTATGCACGGTCTGGTGTAAATCTATCTGGATGTATGCACGGCCTGGTGTAAATTTATCTGGGTGTATGCACGGTCCGGTGTAAATCTATCTGGGTGTATGCACTTTCCGGTGTAAATCTATCTGGGTGTATGCACGGTCCGGTGTAAATCTATCTGGGTGTATGCACCGTCTGGTGTAAATATATCTGGGTGTATGCATGGTCTGGTGTAAATCTATCTGGGTTTATGCACGGCCTGGTGTAAATCTATCTGGGTGTATGCACGGTCAGGTGTAAATCTATCTGGGTGTATGCATGGTCTAATGTAATTGTATCTAGGTGTATGCACGGTCTGGTGTAAATCTATCTGGGTGTATGCACGGTCTGGTGTAAATCTATCTGGGTATATACACGATCTGGTGGAAATCTATCTGGGTGTATGCACGGTCTGGTGTAAATCTATCTGGGTATATACACGATCTGGTGTAAATCTATCTGGGTGTATGCACGGTCCAGTGTAAATCTGTCTGGGTGTATTCATAGTCTGGTTTAAATCTATCTAGGTATATGCACGGTCTGGTCTAAATCTATCTGGGTGCATGCACGGTCTGGTGTAAATCTATCTGGGAGTATGCACGATCTGGTGTAAATCTATCTGGGTGTATACACGGTCCAGTGTAAATATATCTGAGTGAATGCACGGTCTTGTGTAAATCTATCAGGATGTATGCACGGTCTGGTGTAAATCTATCTGGGTTTATGCACGGTCTGGTGTAAATCTATCTGGGTGTATGCACGGTCTGGTGTAAATCTATCTGGGTGTATGCATGGTCTAATGTAATTGTATCTAGGTGTATGCACGGTCTGGTGTAAATCTATCTGGGTGTATGCACGGTCTGGTGTAAATCTATCTGGGTGTATGCACAGTATGGTCTAAATCCATCTGGTTGTATGCACGGTCTGGTGTAAATATATCTGGGTGTATGCAAGGTCTGGTGTAAATCTATCTGGGTGTATGCACGGTCTGGTGTAAATCTATCTGGGTGTATGCACGGTCTGGTGTAAATCTATCTGGGTGTATGCATGGTCTAATGTAATTGTATCTAGGTGTATGCACGGTCTGGTGTAAATCTATCTGGGTGTATGCACGGTCTGGTGTAAATTTATCTGGGTGATGCATGGTATGGTGTAAATCTATCTGGGTGTATGCACGGTCTGGTGTAAATCGATCTGGGTGTATGCACAGTCTGGTGTAAATCTATCTGGGTGTATGCACGGTCCGGTGTAAATATATCTGGGTGTATGCACGGTCTGATGTAATTGTATCTAGGTGTATTCACAGTCTGGTGTAAATCTATCTGGGTGTATGCACGGTCTGGTGTAAATCTATCTGGGTGTATGCATGGTCTGGTGTAATTGTATCTAGAAGTATGCACGGTCTGGTGTAAATCTATCTGGTGTATGCACGGTCTGGTCTAAATCTATCTGGATGTATACACGGTCTGGTGTATATCTATCTGGGTGTATGCACGGTCCGGTGTAAATCTATCTGGGTGTATGCACGGTCTGGTGTAAATCTATCTGGGTGTATGCACAGTCTGGTGTAAATCTATCTGGGTGTATGCACGGTACGGTGTAAATCTATCTAGTTGTATGCACGGTCTGGTGTAAATATATCTGGGTGTATGCAAGGTCTGGTGTAAATCTATCTGGGTGTATGCACGGTCTGGTGTAAATCTATCTGGGTGTATGCACGGTCTGGTGTAAATCTATCTGGGTGTATGCATGGTCTAATGTAATTGTATCTAGGTGTATACACGGTCTGGTGTAAATCTATCTGGGTGTATGCACGGTCTGGTGTAAATCTATCTGGGTGTATGCATGGTCTGGTGTAATTGTATCTAGGTGTATGCACGGTCTGGTGTAAATCTATCTGGGTGTATGCACGGTCTGGTGTAAATCTATCTGGATGTATGCACGGCCTGGTGTAAATTTATCTGGGTGTATGCACGGTCCGGTGTAAATCTATCTGGGTGTATGCACTTTCCGGTGTAAATCTATCTGGGTGTATGCACGGTCCGGTGTAAATCTATCTGGGTGTATGCACCGTCTGGTGTAAATATATCTGGGTGTATGCATGGTCTGGTGTAAATCTATCTGGGTTTATGCACGGCCTGGTGTAAATCTATCTGGGTGTATGCACGGTCAGGTGTAAATCTATCTGGGTGTATGCATGGTCTAATGTAATTGTATCTAGGTGTATGCACGGTCTGGTGTAAATCTATCTGGGTGTATGCACGGTCTGGTGTAAATCTATCTGGGTATATACACGATCTGGTGGAAATCTATCTGGGTGTATGCACGGTCTGGTGTAAATCTATCTGGGTATATACACGATCTGGTGTAAATCTATCTGGGTGTATGCACGGTCCAGTGTAAATCTGTCTGGGTGTATTCATAGTCTGGTTTAAATCTATCTAGGTATATGCACGGTCTGGTCTAAATCTATCTGGGTGCATGCACGGTCTGGTGTAAATCTATCTGGGAGTATGCACGATCTGGTGTAAATCTATCTGGGTGTATACACGGTCCAGTGTAAATATATCTGAGTGAATGCACGGTCTTGTGTAAATCTATCAGGATGTATGCACGGTCTGGTGTAAATCTATCTGGGTTTATGCACGGTCTGGTGTAAATCTATCTGGGTGTATGCACGGTCTGGTGTAAATCTATCTGGGTGTATGCATGGTCTAATGTAATTGTATCTAGGTGTATGCACGGTCTGGTGTAAATCTATCTGGGTGTATGCACGGTCTGGTGTAAATCTATCTGGGTGTATGCACAGTATGGTCTAAATCCATCTGGTTGTATGCACGGTCTGGTGTAAATATATCTGGGTGTATGCAAGGTCTGGTGTAAATCTATCTGGGTGTATGCACGGTCTGGTGTAAATCTATCTGGGTGTATGCACGGTCTGGTGTAAATCTATCTGGGTGTATGCATGGTCTAATGTAATTGTATCTAGGTGTATACACGGTCTGGTGTAAATCTATCTGGGTGTATGCATGGTCTGGTGTAATTGTATCTAGGTGTATGCACGGTCTGGTGTAAATCTATCTGGATGTATGCACGGTCTGGTGTAAATCTATCTTGGTGTATGCACGGTCCGGTGTAAATCTATCTGGGTGTATGCACGGTCCGGTGTAATTGTATCTAGGTGTATGCACGGTCTGGTGTAAATCTATCTGGGTGTATGCACGGTCTGGTGTAAATCTTTTGGGTGTATGCACGGTCTGCTGTAGACCTATCTGGGTGTATGCACGGTCCGGTGTAAATATTTTGGGTGTATGCACGGTCTGATGTAAATCTATCTGGGTGTATGCACGGTCCGGTGTAAATCTATCTGGGTGTATGCACGGTCTGGTTTAAATTCATCTGGGTGATGCACGGGATGGTGTAAATCTATCTGGGTGTATGCACGGTCTGGTGTAAATCGATCTGGGTGTATGCACAGTCTGGTGTAAATCTATCTGGGTGTATGCACGGTCCGGTGTAAATATATCTGGGTGTATGCACGGTCTGATTTAATTGTATCTAGGTGTATTCACAGTCTGGTTTTAATCTATCTGGGTGTATGCACGGTCTGGTGTAAATTTATCTGGGTGTATGCATGGTCTGGTGTAATTGTATCTAGAAGTATGCACGGTCTGGTGTAAATCTATCTGGGTGTATTCACGGTTCGGTGTAAATCTATCTGGGTGTATGCACGGTCCGTGGTAAATCTATCTGGGTGTATGCACGGTCCGGTGTAAATATATCTGGGTGTATGCACGGTCTGGTGTAAATCTATCTGGGTGTATGCAGGGTGGAGAAGTGTGGCTCAGGGGTTAGAGGTGGCAGATCCGGAAGCTGAGATCGGTCCTGGACCAGGGTTCAATTCCCCGCCTCGGCGGGTCTTGGGCTCAAAAATTCCACGGAGTCGATAATTCTCGTTCCGGTGGCTACTCAACTCATGGGTTCACACTCTGCGACTCTGGGCAATAGCTTGCTTAATCTCCACTAAGGCCCCTCGCGGCGGGATGCCTGGCTTTCACCTTGTGGATACCCTGCTGGGGTTATCTCACTGGGGAATACCAGGACGGGTTCCCAAGGCAAGCGCCTTGATGCCTTCGGGTGATACGTGCGCTATATAAATCGCAATACATTTACATTTACATGCACGGTCCAGTGTAAATCTATCTGGGTGTATGCATAGTCTAGTTTAAATCTATCTAGGTGTATGCACGTTCTGGTTTAAATCTATCTGGGTGTATGCACGGTCTGGTGTAAATCTATCTGGGTATATACACGATCTGGTGTAAATCTATCTGGGTGTATGCACGGTCCAGTGTAAATCTATCTGGGAGTATGCACGATCTGGTGTAAATCTATCTGGGTGTATACACGGTCCAGTGTAAATATATCTGGGTTTATGCACGGTCTTGTGTAAATCTATCTGGATGTATGCACGGTCTGGTGTAAATCTATCTGGGTGTATGCACGGTCCGGTGTAAATCTATCTGGGTGTATGCAGGGTCCGGTGTAATTGTATCTAGGTGTATGCACGGTCTGGTGTAAATCTATCTGGGTGTATGCACGGTCCGGTGTAAATCTTTTGGGTGTATGCACAGTCTGCTGTAAGCCTATCTGGGTGTATGCACGGTCCGGTGTAAATATTTTGGGTGTATGCACGGTCTGATGTAAATCTATCTGGGTGTATGCACGGTCCGGTGTAAATCTATTTGGGTATATGCATGGTGTAAATCTATCTGGGTGTATGCACGGTCTGGTGTAAATTTATCTGGGTGATGCATGGTATGGTGTAAATCTATCTGGGTGTATGCACGGTCTGGTGTAAATCGATCTGGGTGTATGCACAGTCTGGTGTAAATCTATCTGGGTGTATGCACGGTCCGGTGTAAATATATCTGGGTGTATGCACGGTCTGATGTAATTGTATCTAGGTGTATTCACAGTCTGGTGTAAATCTATCTGGGTGTATGCACGGTCCGGTGTAAATCTATTTGGGTATATGCATGGTGTAAATCTATCTGGGTGTATGCACGGTCTGGTGTAAATTTATCTGGGTGATGCATGGTATGGTGTAAATCTATCTGGGTGTATGCACGGTCTGGTGTAAATCGATCTGGGTGTATGCACAGTCTGGTGTAAATCTATCTGGGTGTATGCATGGTCCGGTGTAAATATATCTGGGTGTATGCACGGTCTGATGTAATTGTATCTAGGTGTATTCACAGTCTGGTGTAAATCTATCTGGGTGTATGCACGGTCTGGTGTAAATCTATCTGGGTGTATGCATGGTCTGGTGTAATTGTATCTAGAAGTATGCACGGTCTGGTGTAAATCTATCTGGTGTATGCACGGTCTGGTCTAAATCTATCTGGATGTATACACGGTCTGGTGTATATCTATCTGGGTGTATGCACGGTCCGGTGTAAATCTATCTGGGTGTATGCACGGTCTGGTGTAAATCTATCTGGGTGTATGCACAGTCTGGTGTAAATCTATCTGGGTGTATGCACGGTACGGTGTAAATCTATCTAGTTGTATGCACGGTCTGGTGTAAATATATCTGGGTGTATGCAAGGTCTGGTGTAAATCTATCTGGGTGTATGCACGGTCTGGTGTAAATCTATCTGGGTGTATGCACGGTCTGGTGTAAATCTATCTGGGTGTATGCATGGTCTAATGTAATTGTATCTAGGTGTATACACGGTCTGGTGTAAATCTATCTGGGTGTATGCACGGTCTGGTGTAAATCTATCTGGGTGTATGCATGGTCTGGTGTAATTGTATCTAGGTGTATGCACGGTCTGGTGTAAATCTATCTGGGTGTATGCACGGTCTGGTGTAAATCTATCTGGATGTATGCACGGCCTGGTGTAAATTTATCTGGGTGTATGCACGGTCCGGTGTAAATCTATCTGGGTGTATGCACTTTCCGGTGTAAATCTATCTGGGTGTATGCACGGTCCGGTGTAAATCTATCTGGGTGTATGCACCGTCTGGTGTAAATATATCTGGGTGTATGCATGGTCTGGTGTAAATCTATCTGGGTTTATGCACGGCCTGGTGTAAATCTATCTGGGTGTATGCACGGTCAGGTGTAAATCTATCTGGGTGTATGCATGGTCTAATGTAATTGTATCTAGGTGTATGCACGGTCTGGTGTAAATCTATCTGGGTGTATGCACGGTCTGGTGTAAATCTATCTGGGTATATACACGATCTGGTGTAAATCTATCTGGGTGTATGCACGGTCCAGTGTAAATCTGTCTGGGTGTATTCATAGTCTGGTTTAAATCTATCTAGGTATATGCACGGTCTGATCTAAATCTATCTGGGTGCATGCACGGTCTGGTGTAAATCTATCTGGGAGTATGCACGATCTGGTGTAAATCTATCTGGGTGTATACACGGTCCAGTGTAAATATATCTGGGTGAATGCACGGTCTTGTGTAAATCTATCAGGATGTATGCACGGTCTGGTGTAAATCTATCTGGGTTTATGCACGGTCTGGTGTAAATCTATCTGGGTGTATGCACGGTCTGGTGTAAATCTATCTGGGTGTATGCATGGTCTAATGTAATTGTATCTAGGTGTATGCACGGTCTGGTGTAAATCTATCTGGGTGTATGCACGGTCTGGTGTAAATCTATCTGGGTGTATGCACAGTATGGTCTAAATCCATCTGGTTGTATGCACGGTCTGGTGTAAATATATCTGGGTGTATGCAAGGTCTGGTGTAAATCTATCTGGGTGTATGCACGGTCTGGTGTAAATCTATCTGGGTGTATGCACGGTCTGGTGTAAATCTATCTGGGTGTATGCATGGTCTAATGTAATTGTATCTAGGTGTATACACGGTCTGGTGTAAATCTATCTGGGTGTATGCATGGTCTGGTGTAATTGTATCTAGGTGTATGCACGGTCTGGTGTAAATCTATCTGGGTGTATGCACGGTCTGGTGTAAATCTATCTGGGTGTATGCATGGTCTGGTGTAAATCTATCTGGATGTATGCACGGTCTGGTGTAAATCTATCTGGGTGTATGCACAGTCCGGTGTACATCTATCTGGGTGTATGCACGGTCCGGTGTAAATCTATCTGGGTGTATGCACGGTCCGGTGTAAATCCATCTGGGTGTATGCACGGTCTGGTGTAAATATATCTGGGTGTATGCACGGTCTGGTGTAAATCTATCTGGGTTTATGCACGGTCTGGTGTAAATCTATCTGGGTGTATGCACGGTCTCGTGTAAATCTATCTGGGTGTATGCATGGTCTAATGTAATTGTATCTAGGTGTATGCACGGTCTGGTGTAAATCTATCTGGGTGTATGCACGGTCTGGTGTGAATCTATCTGGGTGTATGCATGGTCTGGTGTAATTGTATCTAGGTGTATGCACGGTCTGGTGTAAATCTATCTGGGTGTATGCACGTTCCGGTGTAAATCTATCAGGGTGTATGCACGGTCCGGTGTAAATCTATCCGGGTGTATGCACGGTCCGGTGTAAATCTATCTGGGTGTATGCACGGTCTGATGTAATTTTATCTAGGTGTATGCCCGGTCTGGTGTAAATCTATCTGAGTGTATGCATGGTCTGGTGTAATTGTATCTAGGTGTATGCACGGTCTGGTGTAAATCTATCTGGGTGTATGCACGGTCTGGTGTAAATCTATCTGGGTGTATGCACGGTCCGGTGTAAATCTATCTGGGTGTATGCACGGTCCGGTGTAAATCTATCTGGGTGTATGCACGGTCCGGTGTAAATCTATCTGGGTGTATGCATGGTCTGGTGTATATCTATCTGGGTGTATGCACGGTCTGATGTAATTGTATCTAGGTGTATGCACGGTCTGGTGTAAATCTATCTGGGTGTATGCCCGGTCTGGTGTAAATCTATCTGGTTGTATGCACGGTCTGGTGTAAATCTATCTGGGTGTATGCACGGTCTGGTGTAAATCTAACTGGGTCTATGCACGGTCTGATGTAATTGTATCTAGGTGTATGCACGGTCCGGTGTAAATCTATCTGGGTGTATGCACGGTCCGGTGTAAATCTATCTGAGTGTATGCACAGTCTGATGTAATTGTATCTAGGTGTATGCACGGTCTGGTGTAAATCTATCTGGGTGTATGCACAGTCCGGTGTAAATCTATCTGGGTGTATGCACGGTCTGATGTAAATCTATCTGGGTGTATGCACGGTCCGGTAAAAATCTATCTGGGTGTATGCACGGTCTGGTGTAAATCTATCTGGGTGTATGCACAGTCTGATGTAAATCTATCTGGGTTTATGCACGGTCCGGTGTAAGTCTATCTGAGTGTATGCACAGTCTGGTGTAAATTTATCTGGGTGTATGCACGGTCTGGTGTAAATCTATCTGGGTGTATGCACGGTCTGATGTAAATCTATCTGGGTGTATGCACGGTCCGGTGTAAATCTATCTGGGTGTATGCACGGTCTGATGTAAATCTATCTGGGTGTATGCACGGTCTGGTGTAAATCTATCTGGGTGTATGCACGGTCTGGTGTAAATCTATCTGGGTGTATGCACAGTCTGGTGTAAATCTATCTGGGTGTATGCACGGTCCGGTGTAAATCTATTTGGGTATATGCATGGTGTAAATCTATCTGGGTGTATGCACGGTCTGGTGTAAATTTATCTGGGTGATGCATGGTATGGTGTAAATCTATCTGGGTGTATGCACGGTCTGGTGTAAATCGATCTGGGTGTATGCACAGTCTGGTGTAAATCTATCTGGGTGTATGCATGGTCCGGTGTAAATATATCTGGGTGTATGCACGGTCTGATGTAATTGTATCTAGGTGTATTCACAGTCTGGTGTAAATCTATCTGGGTGTATGCACGGTCTGGTGTAAATCTATCTGGGTGTATGCATGGTCTGGTGTAATTGTATCTAGAAGTATGCACGGTCTGGTGTAAATCTATCTGGTGTATGCACGGTCTGGTCTAAATCTATCTGGATGTATACACGGTCTGGTGTATATCTATCTGGGTGTATGCACGGTCCGGTGTAAATCTATCTGGGTGTATGCACGGTCTGGTGTAAATCTATCTGGGTGTATGCACAGTCTGGTGTAAATCTATCTGGGTGTATGCACGGTACGGTGTAAATCTATCTAGTTGTATGCACGGTCTGGTGTAAATATATCTGGGTGTATGCAAGGTCTGGTGTAAATCTATCTGGGTGTATGCACGGTCTGGTGTAAATCTATCTGGGTGTATGCACGGTCTGGTGTAAATCTATCTGGGTGTATGCATGGTCTAATGTAATTGTATCTAGGTGTATACACGGTCTGGTGTAAATCTATCTGGGTGTATGCACGGTCTGGTGTAAATCTATCTGGGTGTATGCATGGTCTGGTGTAATTGTATCTAGGTGTATGCACGGTCTGGTGTGAATCTATCTGGGTGTATGCACGGTCCGGTGTAAATCTATCTGGGTGTATGCACCGTCTGGTGTTAATATATCTGGGTGTATTCATGGTCTGGTGTAAATCTATCTGGGTTTATGCACGGCCTGGTGTAAATCTATCTGGGTGTATGCACGGTCAGGTGTAAATCTATCTGGGTGTATGCATGGTCTAATGTAATTGTATCTAGGTGTATGCACGGTCTGGTGTAAATCTATCTGGGTGTATGCACGGTCTGGTGTAAATCTATCTGGGTATATACACGATCTGGTGGAAATCTATCTGGGTGTATGCACGGTCTGGTGTAAATCTATCTGGGTATATACACGATCTGGTGTAAATCTATCTGGGTGTATGCACGGTCCAGTGTAAATCTGTCTGGGTGTATTCATAGTCTGGTTCAAATCTATCTAGGTATATGCATGGTCTGGTCTAAATCTATCTGGGTGCATGCACGGTCTGGTGTAAATATATCTGGGAGTATGCACGATCTGGTGTAAATCTATCTGGGTATATACACGGTCCAGTGTAAATATATCTGGGTGAATGCACGGTCTTGTGTAAATCTATCAGGATGTATGCACGGTCTGGTGTAAATCTATCTGGGTTTATGCACGGTCTGGTGTAAATCTATCTGGGTGTATGCACGGTCTGGTGTAAATCTATCTGGGTGTTTGCATGGTCTAATGTAATTGTATCTAGGTGTATGCACGGTCTGGTGTAAATCTATCTGGGTGTATGCACGGTCTGGTGTAAATCTATCTGGGTGTATGCACAGTATGGTCTAAATCCATCTGGTTGTATGCACGGTCTGGTGTAAATATATCTGGGTGTATGCAAGGTCTGGTGTAAATCTATCTGGGTGTATGCACGGTCTGGTGTAAATCTATCTGGGTGTATGCACGGTCTGGTGTAAATCTATCTGGGTGTATGCATGGTCTAATGTAATTGTATCTAGGTGTATACACGGTCTGGTGTAAATCTATCTGGGTGTATGCACGGTCTGGTGTAAATCTATCTGGGTGTATGCATGGTCTGGTGTAATTGTATCTAGGTGTATGCACGGTCTGGTGTAAATCTATCTGGGTGTATGCACGGTCTGGTGTAAATCTATCTGGGTGTATGCATGGTCTGGTGTAAATCTATCTGGATGTATGCACGGTCTGGTGTAAATCTATCTGGGTGTATGCACAGTCCGGTGTACATCTATCTGGGTGTATGCACGGTCCGGTGTAAATCTATCTGGGTGTATGCACGGTCCGGTGTAAATCCATCTGGGTGTATGCACGGTCTGGTGTAAATATATCTGGGTGTATGCACGGTCTGGTGTAAATCTATCTGGGTTTATGCACGGTCTGGTGTAAATCTATCTGGGTGTATGCACGGTCTGGTGTAAATCTATCTGGGTGTATGCATGGTCTAATGTAATTGTATCTAGGTGTATGCACGGTCTGGTGTAAATCTATCTGGGTGTATGCATGGTCTGGTGTGAATCTATCTGGGTGTATGCATGGTCTGGTGTAATTGTATCTAGGTGTATGCACGGTCTGGTGTAAATCTATCTGGGTGTATGCACGTTCCGGTGTAAATCTATCAGGGTGTATGCACGGTCCGGTATAAATCTATCCGGGTGTATGCACGGGCCGGTGTAAATCTATCTGGGTGTATGCACGGTCTGATGTAATTTTATCTAGGTGTATGCACGGTCTGGTGTAAATCTATCTGAGTGTATGCATGGTCTGGTGTAATTGTATCTAGGTGTATGCACGGTCTGGTGTAAATCTATCTGGGTGTATGCACGGTCTGGTGTAAATCTATCTGGGTGTATGCACGGTCCGGTGTAAATCTATCTGGGTGTATGCACGGTCCGGTGTAAATCTATCTGGGTGTATGCATGGTCTGGTGTATATCTATCTGGTTGTATGCACGGTCTGATGTAATTGTATCTAGGTGTATGCACGGTCTGGTGTAAATCTATCTGGGTGTATGCCCGGTCTGGTGTAAATCTATCTGGTTGTATGCACGGTCTGGTGTAAATCTATCTGGGTGTATGCACGGTCTGGTGTAAATCTAACTGGGTCTATGCACGGTCTGATGTAATTGTATCTAGGTGTATGCACGGTCCGGTGTAAATCTATCTGGGTGTATGCACGGTCCGGTGTAAATCTATCTGAGTGTATGCACAGTCTGATGTAATTGTATCTAGGTGTTTGCACGGTCTGGTGTAAATCTATCTGGGTGTATGCACAGTCCGGTGTAAATCTATCTGGGTGTATGCACGGTCTGATGTAAATCTATCTGGGTGTATGCACGGTCCGGTAAAAATCTATCTGGGTGTATACACGGTCTGGTGTAAATCTATCTGGGTGTATGCACAGTCTGATGTAAATCTATCTGGGTTTATGCACGGTCCGGTGTAAGTCTATCTGAGTGTATGCACGGTCTGGTGTAAATTTATCTGGGTGTATGCACGGTCTGGTGTAAATCTATCTGGGTGTATGCACGGTCTGATGTAAATCTATCTGGGTGTATGCACGGTCCGGTGTAAATCTATCTGGGTGTATGCACGGTCTGATGTAAATCTATCTGGGTGCAAGCACGGTCTGGTGTAAATCTATCTGGGTGTATGCACGGTCTGGTGTAAATCTATCTGGGTGTATGCACGGTCTGGTGTAAATCTATCTGGGTGTATGCACGGTCTGGTGTAAATCTATCTGGGTGTATGCACGGTCCGGTGTAAATCTATCTGGGTGTATGCACGGTCTGATGTAAATCTATCTGGGTGTATGCATGGTCCGGTGTAAATCTATCTGGGTGTATGCACGGTCCGGTGTAAATCTATTTGGGTATATGCATGGTGTAAATCTATCTGGGCGTATGCACGGTCTGGTGTAAATTTATCTGGGTGATGCATGGTATGGTGTAAATCTATCTGGGTGTATGCACGGTCTGGTGTAAATCGATCTGGGTGTATGCACAGTCTGGTGTAAATCTATCTGGGTGTATGCACGGTCCGGTGTAAATATATCTGGGTGTATGCACGGTCTGATGTAATTGTATCTAGGTGTATTCACAGTCTGGTGTAAATCTATCTGGGTGTATGCACGGTCTGGTGAAAATCTATCTGGGTGTATGCATGGTCTGGTGTAATTGTATCTAGAAGTATGCACGGTCTGGTGTAAATCTATCTGGTGTATGCACGGTCTGGTCTAAATCTATCTGGATGTATACACGGTCTGGTGTATATCTATCTGGGTGTATGCACGGTCCGGTGTAAATCTATCTGGGTGTATGCACGGTCTGGTGTAAATCTATCTGGGTGTATGCACAGTCTGGTGTAAATCTATCTGGGTGTATGCACGGTACGGTGTAAATCTATCTAGTTGTATGCACGGTCCAGTGTAAATCTGTCTGGGTGTATTCATAGTCTGGTTTAAATCTATCTAGGTATATGCACGGTCTGGTCTAAATCTATCTGGGTGCATGCACGGTCTGGTGTAAATCTATCTGGGAGTATGCACGATCTGGTGTAAATCTATCTGGGTGTATACACGGTCCATTGTAAATATATCTGGGTGAATGCACGGTCTTGTGTAAATCTATCAGGATGTATGCACGGTCTGGTGTAAATCTATCTGGGTTTATGCACGGTCTGGTGTAAATCTATCTGGGTGTATGCACGGTCTGGTGTAAATCTATCTGGGTGTATGCATGGTCTAATGTAATTGTATCTAGGTGTATGCACGGTCTGGTGTAAATCTATCTGGGTGTATGCACGGTCTGGTGTAAATCTATCTGGGTGTATGCACAGTATGGTCTAAATCCATCTGGTTGTATGCACGGTCTGGTGTAAATATATCTGGGTGTATGCAAGGTCTGGTGTAAATCTATCTGGGTGTATGCACGGTCTGGTGTAAATGTATCTGGGTGTATGCACGGTCTGGTGTAAATCTATCTGGGTGTATGCATGGTCTAATGTAATTGTATCTAGGTGTATACACGGTCTGGTGTAAATCTATCTGGGTGTATGCATGGTCTAGTGTAATTGTATCTAGGTGTATGCACGGTCTGGTGTAAATCTATCTGGGTGTATGCACGGTCTGGTGTAAATCTATCTGGGTGTATGCATGGTCTGGTGTAAATCTATCTGGATGTATGCACGGTCTGGTGTAAATCTATCTGGGTGTATGCACAGTCCGGTGTACATCTATCTGGGTGTATGCACGGTCCGGTGTAAATCTATCTGGGTGTATGCACGGTCCGGTGTAAATCCATCTGGGTGTATGCACGGTCTGGTGTAAATATATCTGGGTGTATGCACGGTCTGGTGTAAATCTATCTGGGTTTATGCACGGTCTGGTGTAAATCTATCTGGGTGTATGCACGGTCTCGTGTAAATCTATCTGGGTGTATGCATGGTCTAATGTAATTGTATCTAGGTGTATGCACGGTCTGGTGTAAATCTATCTGGGTGTATGCACGGTCTGGTGTGAATCTATCTGGGTGTATGCATGGTCTGGTGTAATTGTATCTAGGTGTATGCACGGTCTGGTGTAAATCTATCTGGGTGTATGCACGTTCCGGTGTAAATCTATCAGGGTGTATGCACGGTCCGGTGTAAATCTATCCGGGTGTATGCACGGTCCGGTGTAAATCTATCTGGGTGTATGCACGATCTGATGTAATTTTATCTAGGTGTATGCCCGGTCTGGTGTAAATCTATCTGAGTGTATGCATGGTCTGGTGTAATTGTACCTAGGTGTATGCACGGTCTGGTGTAAATCTATCTAGGTGTATGCACGGTCTGGTGTAAATCTATCTGGGTGTATGCACGGTCCGGTGTAAATCTATCTGGGTGTATGCACGGTCCGGTGTAAATCTATCTGGGTGTATGCACGGTCCGGTGTAAATCTATCTGGGTGTATGCATGGTCTGGTGTATATCTATCTGGGTGTATGCACGGTCTGATGTAATTGTATCTAGGTGTATGCACGGTCTGGTGTAAATCTATCTGGGTGTATGCCCGGTCTGGTGTAAATCTATCTGGTTGTATGCACGGTCTGGTGTAAATCTATCTGGGTGTATGCACGGTCTGGTGTAAATCTAACTGGGTCTATGCACGGTCTGATGTAATTGTATCTAGGTGTATGCACGGTCCGGTGTAAATCTATCTGGGTGTATGCACGGTCCGGTGTAAATCTATCTGAGTGTATGCACAGTCTGATGTAATTGTATCTAGGTGTATGCACGGTCTGGTGTAAATCTATCTGGGTGTATGCACAGTCCGGTGTAAATCTATCTGGGTGTATGCACGGTCTGATGTAAATCTATCTGGGTGTATGCACGGTCCGGTAAAAATCTATCTGGGTGTATGCACGGTCTGGTGTAAATCTATCTGGGTGTATGCACAGTCTGATGTAAATCTATCTGGGTTTATGCACGGTCCGGTGTAAGTCTATCTGAGTGTATGCACGGTCTGGTGTAAATCTATCTGGGTGTATGCACGGTCTGGTGTAAATCTATCTGGGTGTATGCACGGTCTGGTGTAAATCTATCTGGGTGTATGCACAGTCTGGTGTAAATCTATCTGGGTGTATGCACGGTCCGGTGTAAATCTATTTGGGTATATGCATGGTGTAATTCTATCTGGGTGTATGCACGGTCTGGTGTAAATTTATCTGGGTGATGCATGGTATGGTGTAAATCTATCTGGGTGTATGCACGGTCTGGTGTAAATCGATCTGGGTGTATGCACAGTCTGGTGTAAATCTATCTGGGTGTATGCACGGTCCGGTGTAAATATATCTGGGTGTATGCACGGTCTGATGTAATTGTATCTAGGTGTATTCACAGTCTGGTGTAAATCTATCTGGGTGTATGCACGGTCTGGTGTAAATCTATCTGGGTGTATGCATGGTCTGGTGTAATTGTATCTAGAAGTATGCACGGTCTGGTGTAAATCTATCTGGTGTATGCACGGTCTTGTCTAAATCTATCTGGATGTATACACGGTCTGGTGTATATCTATCTGGGTGTATGCACGGTCCGGTGTAAATCTATCTGGGTGTATGCACGGTCTGGTGTAAATCTATCTGGGTGTATGCACAGTCTGGTGTAAATCTATCTGGGTGTATGCACGGTACGGTGTAAATCTATCTAGTTGTATGCACGGTCTGGTGTAAATATATCTGGGTGTATGCAAGGTCTGGTGTAAATCTATCTGGGTGTATGCACGGTCTGGTGTAAATCTATCTGGGTGTATGCACGGTCTGGTGTAAATCTATCTGGGTGTATGCATGGTCTAATGTAATTGTATCTAGGTGTATACACGGTCTGGTGTAAATCTATCTGGGTGTATGCACGGTCTGGTGTAAATCTATCTGGGTGTATGCATGGTCTGGTGTAATTGTATCTAGGTGTATGCACGGTCTGGTGTAAATCTATCTGGGTGTATGCACGGTCTGGTGTAAATCTATCTGGATGTATGCACGGCCTGGTGTAAATTTATCTGGGTGTATGCACGGTCCGGTGTAAATCTATCTGGGTGTATGCACTTTCCGGTGTAAATCTATCTGGGTGTATGCACGGTCCGGTGTAAATCTATCTGGGTGTATGCACCGTCTGGTGTTAATATATCTGGGTGTATTCATGGTCTGGTGTAAATCTATCTGGGTTTATGCACGGCCTGGTGTAAATCTATCTGGGTGTATGCACGGTCAGGTGTAAATCTATCTGGGTGTATGCATGGTCTAATGTAATTGTATCTAGGTGTATGCACGGTCTGGTGTAAATCTATCTGGGTGTATGCACGGTCTGGTGTAAATCTATCTGGGTATATACACGATCTGGTGGAAATCTATCTGGGTGTATGCACGGTCTGGTGTAAATCTATCTGGGTATATACACGATCTGGTGTAAATCTATCTGGGTGTATGCACGGTCCAGTGTAAATCTGTCTGGGTGTATTCATAGTCTGGTTCAAATCTATCTAGGCATATGCACGGTCTGGTCTAAATCTATCTGGGTATATACACGATCTGGTGTAAATCTATCTGGGTTTATGCACGGTCTGGTGTAAATCTATCTGGGTGTATGCACGGTCTGGTGTAAATCTATCTGGGTGTTTGCATGGTCTAATGTAATTGTATCTAGGTGTATGCACGGTCTGGTATAAATCTATCTGGGTGTATGCACGGTCTGGTGTAAATCTATCTGGGTGTATGCACAGTATGGTCTAAATCCATCTGGTTGTATGCACGGTCTGGTGTAAATATATCTGGGTGTATGCAAGGTCTGGTGTAAATCTATCTGGGTGTATGCACGGTCTGGTGTAAATCTATCTGGGTGTATGCACGGTCTGGTGTAAATCTATCTGGGTGTATGCATGGTCTAATGTAATTGTATCTAGGTGTATACACGGTCTGGTGTAAATCTATCTGGGTGTATGCACGGTCTGGTGTAAATCTATCTGGGTGTATGCATGGTCTGGTGTAATTGTATCTAGGTGTATGCACGGTCTGGTGTAAATCTATCTGGGTGTATGCACGGTCTGGTGTAAATCTATCTGGGTGTATGCATGGTCTGGTGTAAATCTATCTGGATGTATGCACGGTCTGGTGTAAATCTATCTGGGTGTATGCACAGTCCGGTGTACATCTATCTGGGTGTATGCACGGTCCGGTGTAAATCTATCTGGGTGTATGCACGGTCCGGTGTAAATCCATCTGGGTGTATGCACGGTCTGGTGTAAATATATCTGGGTGTATGCACGGTCTGGTGTAAATCTATCTGGGTTTATGCACGGTCTGGTGTAAATCTATCTGGGTGTATGCACGGTCTGGTGTAAATCTATCTGGGTGTATGCATGGTCTAATGTAATTTTATCTAGGTGTATGCACGGTCTGGTGTAAATCTATCTGGGTGTATGCACGGTCTGGTGTGAATCTATCTGGGTGTATGCATGGTCTGGTGTAATTGTATCTAGGTGTATGCACGGTCTGGTGTAAATCTATCTGGGTGTATGCACGTTCCGGTGTAAATCTATCAGGGTGTATGCACGGTCCGGTGTAAATCTATCCGGGTGTATGCACGGTCCGGTGTAAATCTATCTGGGTGTATGCACGGTCTGATGTAATTTTATCTAGGTGTATGCACGGTCTGGTGTAAATCTATCTGAGTGTATGCATGGTCTGGTGTAATTGTATCTAGGTGTATGCACGGTCTGGTGTAAATCTATCTGGGTGTATGCACGGTCTGGTGTAAATCTATCTGGGTGTATGCACGAACCGGTGTAAATCTATCTGGGTGTATGCACGGTCCGGTGTAAATCTATCTGGGTGTATGCATGGTCTGGTGTATATCTATCTGGGTGTATGCACGGTCTGATGTAATTGTATCTAGGTGTATGCACGGTCTGGTGTAAATCTATCTGGGTGTATGCCCGGTCTGGTGTAAATCTATCTGGTTGTATGCACGGTCTGATGTAATTGTATCTAGGTGTATGCACGGTCCGGTGTAAATCTATCTGGGTGTATGCACGGTCCGGTGTAAATCTATCTGAGTGTATGCACAGTCTGATGTAATTGTATCTAGGTGTTTGCACGGTCTGGTGTAAATCTATCTGGGTGTATGCACAGTCCGGTGTAAATCTATCTGGGTGTATGCACGGTCTGATGTAAATCTATCTGGGTGTATGCACGGTCCGGTAAAAATCTATCTGGGTGTATACACGGTCTGGTGTAAATCTATCTGGGTGTATGCACAGTCTGATGTAAATCTATCTGGGTTTATGCACGGTCCGGTGTAAGTCTATCTGAGTGTATGCACGGTCTGGTGTAAATTTATCTGGGTGTATGCACGGTCTGGTGTAAATCTATCTGGGTGTATGCACGGTCTGATGTAAATCTATCTGGGTGTATGCACGGTCCGGTGTAAATCTATCTGGGTGTATGCACGGTCTGATGTAAATCTATCTGGGTGCAAGCACGGTCTGGTGTAAATCTATCTGGGTGTATGCACGGTCTGGTGTAAATCTATCTGGGTGTATGCACGGTCTGGTGTAAATCTATCTGGGTGTATGCACGGTCTGGTGTAAATCTATCTGGGTGTATGCACGGTCCGGTGTAAATCTATCTGGGTGTATGCACGGTCTGATGTAAATCTATCTGGGTGTATGCATGGTCCGGTGTAAATCTATCTGGGTGTATGCACGGTCCGGTGTAAATCTATTTGGGTATATGCATGGTGTAAATCTATCTGGGTGTATGCACGGTCTGGTGTAAATTTATCTGGGTGATGCATGGTATGGTGTAAATCTATCTGGGTGTATGCACGGTCTGGTGTAAATCGATCTGGGTGTATGCACAGTCTGGTGTAAATCTATCTGGGTGTATGCACGGTCCGGTGTAAATATATCTGGGTGTATGCACGGTCTGATGTAATTGTATCTAGGTGTATTCACAGTCTGGTGTAAATCTATCTGGGTGTATGCACGGTCTGGTGAAAATCTATCTGGGTGTATGCATGGTCTGGTGTAATTGTATCTAGAAGTATGCACGGTCTGGTGTAAATCTATCTGGTGTATGCACGGTCTGGTCTAAATCTATCTGGATGTATACACGGTCTGGTGTATATCTATCTGGGTGTATGCACGGTCCGGTGTAAATCTATCTGGGTGTATGCACGGTCTGGTGTAAATCTATCTGGGTGTATGCACAGTCTGGTGTAAATCTATCTGGGTGTATGCACGGTACGGTGTAAATCTATCTAGTTGTATGCACGGTCTGGTGTAAATATATCTGGGTGTATGCAAGGTCTGGTGTAAATCTATCTGGGTGTATGCACGGTCTGGTGTAAATCTATCTGGGTGTATGCATGGTCTAATGTAATTGTATCTAGGTGTATACACGGTCTGGTGTAAATCTATCTGGGTGTATGCACGGTCTGGTGTAAATCTATCTGGGTGTATGCATGGTCTGGTGTAATTGTATCTAGGTGTATGCACGGTCTGGTGTAAATCTATCTGGGTGTATGCACGGTCTGGTGTAAATCTATCTGGATGTATGCACGGCCTGGTGTAAATTTATCTGGGTGTATGCACGGTCCGGTGTAAATCTATCTGGGTGTATGCACTTTCCGGTGTAAATCTATCTGGGTGTATGCACGGTCCGGTGTAAATCTATCTGGGTGTATGCACCGTCTGGTGTTAATATATCTGGGTGTATTCATGGTCTGGTGTAAATCTATCTGGGTTTATTCACGGCCTGGTGTAAATCTATCTGGGTGTATGCACGGTCAGGTGTAAATCTATCTGGGTGTATGCATGGTCTAATGTAATTGTATCTAGGTGTATGCACGGTCTGGTGTAAATCTATCTGGGTGTATGCACGGTCTGGTGTAAATCTATCTGGGTATATACACGATCTGGTGGAAATCTATCTGGGTGTATGCACGGTCTGGTGTAAATCTATCTGGGTATATACACGATCTGGTGTAAATCTATCTGGGTGTATGCACGGTCCAGTGTAAATCTGTCTGGGTGTATTCATAGTCTGGTTCAAATCTATCTAGGTATATGCACGGTCTGGTCTAAATCTATCTGGGTGCATGCACGGTCGGGTGTAAATCTATCTGGGAGTATGCACGATCTGGTGTAAATCTATCTGGGTATATACACGGTCCAGTGTAAATATATCTGGGTGAATGCACGGTCTTGTGTAAATCTATCAGGATGTATGCACGGTCTGGTGTAAATCTATCTGGGTTTATGCACGGTCTGGTGTAAATCTATCTGGGTGTATGCCCGGTCTGGTGTAAATCTATCTGGGTGTATGCATGGTCTAATGTAATTGTATCTAGGTGTATGCACGGTCTGGTGTAAATCTATCTGGGTGTATGCACGGTCTGGTGTAAATCTATCTGGGTGTATGCACAGTATGGTCTAAATCCATCTGGTTGTATGCACGGTCTGGTGTAAATATATCTGGGTGTATGCAAGGTCTGGTGTAAATCTATCTGGGTGTATGCACGGTCTGGTGTAAATCTATCTGGGTGTATGCACGGTCTGGTGTAAATCTATCTGGGTGTATGCATGGTCTAATGTAATTGTATCTAGGTGTATACACGGTCTGGTGTAAATCTATCTGGGTGTATGCACGGTCTGGTGTAAATCTATCTGGGTGTGTGCATGGTCTGGTGTAATTGTATCTAGGTGTATGCACGGTCTGGTGTAAATCTATCTGGGTGTATGCACGGTCTGGTGTAAATCTATCTGGGTGTATGCATGGTCTGGTGTAAATCTATCTGGATGTATGCACGGTCTGGTGTAAATCTATCTGGGTGTATGCACAGTCCGGTGTACATCTATCTGGGTGTATGCACGGTCCGGTGTAAATCTATCTGGGTGTATGCACGGTCCGGTGTAAATCCATCTGGGTGTATGCACGGTCTGGTGTAAATATATCTGGGTGTATGCACGGTCTGGTGTAAATCTATCTGGGTTTATGCACGGTCTGGTGTAAATCTATCTGGGTGTATGCACGGTCTGGTGTAAATCTATCTGGGTGTATGCATGGTCTAATGTAATTGTATCTAGGTGTATGCACGGTCTGGTGTAAATCTATCTGGGTGTATGCACGGTCTGGTGTAATTGTATCTAGGTGTATGCACGGTCTGGTGTAAATCTATCTGGGTGTATGCACGTTCCGGTGTAAATCTATCAGGGTGTATGCACGGTCCGGTGTAAATCTATCCGGGTGTATGCACGGTCCGGTGTAAATCTATCTGGGTGTATGCATGGTCTGATGTAATTTTATCTAGGTGTATGCACGGTCTGGTGTAAATCTATCTGAGTGTATGCATGGTCTGGTGTAATTGTATCTAGGTGTATGCACGGTCTGGTGTAAATCTATCTGGGTGTATGCACGGTCTGGTGTAAATCTATCTGGGTGTATGCACGGTCCGGTGTAAATCTATCTGGGTGTATGCACGGTCCGGTGTAAATCTATCTGGGTGTATGCACGGTCCGGTGTAAATCTATCTGGGTGTATGCATGGTCTGGTGTATATCTATCTGGGTGTATGCACGGTCTGATGTAATTGTATCTAGGTGTATGCACGGTCTGGTGTAAATCTATCTGGGTGTATGCCCGGTCTGGTGTAAATCTATCTGGTTGTATGCACGGTCTGGTGTAAATCTATCTGAGTGTATGCACGGTCTGGTGTAAATCTAACTGGGTCTATGCACGGTCTGATGTAATTGTATCTAGGTGTATGCACGGTCCGGTGTAAATCTATCTGGGTGTATGCACGGTCCGGTGTAAATCTATCTGAGTGTATGCACAGTCTGATGTAATTGTATCTAGGTGTATGCACGGTCTGGTGTAAATCTATCTGGGTGTATGCACAGTCCGGTGTAAATCTATCTGGGTGTATGCACGGTCTGATGTAAATCTATCTGGGTGTATGCACGGTCCGGTAAAAATCTATCTGGGTGTATGCACGGTCTGGTGTAAATCTATCTGGGTGTATGCACGGTCTGATGTAAATCTATCTGGGTTTATGCACGGTCCGGTGTAAGTCTATCTGAGTGTATGCACGGTCTGGTGTAAATTTATCTGGGTGTATGCACGGTCTGGTGTAAATCTATCTGGGTGTATGCACGGTCTGATGTAAATCTATCTGGGTGTATGCACGGTCCGGTGTAAATCTATCTGGGTGTATGCACGGTCTGATGTAAATCTATCTGGGTGCAAGCACGGTCTGGTGTAAATCTATCTGGGTGTATGCACGGTCTGGTGTAAATCTATCTGGGTGTATGCACGGTCTGGTGTAAATCTATCTGGGCGTATGCACGGTCTGGTGTAAATCTATCTGGGTGTATGCACGGTCCGGTGTAAATCTATCTGGGTGTATGCACGGTCTGATGTAAATCTATCTGGGTGTATGCATGGTCCGGTGTAAATCTATCTGGGTGTATGCATGGTCCGGTGTAAATCTATCTGGGTGTATGCACGGTCCGGTGTAAATCTACCTGGGTGTATGCACGGTCCGGTGTAAAGCTATCTGGGTGTATGCACGGTCTGGTGTAAATCTATCTGGGTGTATGCACGGTCTGGTGTAAATCTATCTAGGTGCAAGCACGGTCTGGTGTAAATCTATCTGGGTGTATGCACGGTCTGGTGTAAATCTATCTGGGTGTATGCACGGTCCGGTGTAAATCTATCTGGGTGTATGCACGGTCTAATGTAAATCTATCTGGGTGTATGCACGGCCCGGTGTAAATCTATCTGGGTGTATGCATGGTCCAGTGTAAATCTATCTGGGTGTATGCACGGTCCGGTGTAAATCTATCTGGGTGTATGCACGGTCCGGTGTAAATCTATCTGGGTGTATGCACAGTCCGGTGTAAATCTATCTGGGTGTATGCACGGTCTGGTGTAAATCTATCTGGGTGCAAGCACGGTCTGGTGTAAATCTATCTGGGTGTATGCACGGTCTGGTGTAAATATATCTGGGTGCAAGCACCTTGTGGTGTAAATCTATCTGGGTGTATGCACAGTCTGGTGTAAATCTATCTGGGTGCAAGCACGGTCTGGTGTAAATCTATCTGGGTGTATGCACGGTCTGGTGTAAATCTATCTGGGTGCAAGCACGGTCTGGTGTAAATCTATCTGGGTTTATGCACGGTCTGGTGTAAATCTATCTGGGTGCAAGCACGGTCTGGTGTAAATCTATCTGGGTGCAAGCACGGTCCCATGTAAATCCATGCAGATCCATGCACGGTCCGGTCTAAATCTATCTGGGTGTATGCACGGTCTGGTGTAAATCTATCTGGGTGTATGCACGGTCTGGTGTAAATCTATCTGGGTGTATGCACAGTCTGGTGTAAATCTATGTGGGTGTATGCATGGTCTGGTGTAATTGTATCTAGGTGTATGCACGGTCTGGTGTAAATCTATCTGGGTGAAAGCACGGTCTGGTGTAAATCTATCTGGGTGTATGCACGGTCTGGTGTAAATCTATCTGGGTGCAAGCACGGTCTGGTGTAAATCTATCTGGGTGTATGCACGGTCTGGTGTAAATCTATCTGGGGGTATGCACGGTCTGGTGTAAATCTATCTGGGTGTATGCACAGTCTGGTGTAAATCTATGTGGGTGTATGCACGGTCCGGTGTAAATCTATCTGGGTGTATGCATGGTCTGGTGTAATTGTATCTAGGTGTATGCACGGTCTGGTGTAAATCTATCTGTGTGTATGCACGGTCTGGTGTAAATCTATCTGGGTGTATGCATGGTCTAATGTAATTGTATCTAGGTGTATACACGGTCTGGTGTAAATCTATCTGGGTGTATGCACAGTCTGGTGTAAATCTATCTGGGTGTTATCACGGTCCGGTGTAAATCTATCTGGGTGTATGCATGGTCTGGTGTAATTGTATCTAGGTGTATGCACGGTCTGGTGTAAATCTATCTGGGTGTATGCACGGTCTGGTGTAAATCTATCTGGAAGCAAGCACGGTCTGGTGTAAATCTAGCTGGGTTTATGCACGGTCTGGTGTAAATCTATCTGGGGGTATGCACGGTCTGGTGTAAATCTATCTGGGTGTATGCACAGTCCGGTGTAAATCTATCTGGGTGTATGCATGGCCTGGTGTAATTGTATCTAGGTATATGCACGGTCTGGTGTAAATCTATCTGGGTGTATGCACGGTCTGGTGTAAATCTATCTGGAAGCAAGCACGGTCTGGTGTAAATCTATCTGGGTGCAAGCACGGTCTGGTGTAAATCTATCTGGGTTTATGCACAGTCTGGTGTAAATCTATCTCAGTGCCAGCACGGTCTGGTGTAAATCTATCTGCGTGCAAGCACGGTCGCATGTAAATCCATGCAGATCCATGCACGGTCCGGTGTAAATCTATCTGGGTGTATACAGTCTGGTGTAAAACGATCTAATTGTTTGCAAAGTCTGGTCCACACTGTGTTATGGAGCTATCAGGAGGACTTTCTAGTATCTATAGATGTACGTATCGGGAATGAGGTTCTCTGGATGAATGCACAGTCAGATGTTTCTGGATAAATGCACGGTCGGATGTAAAATACTCCAGATGTTTGCACAGTTATGGCTAAATGTTTGTACCTGTATGTGGTGGGTATTCTTAAGGATGGAGCTGTTGTTGGGAACAACTCACTCTTGGTGCACACACACTGAAGCGAAAAGCCCTCTGAGATGTGTGTACACTGGTGTAAAACACCTTGAATAAAGGCACAGTCTGGTGTAAAACTCTCCGGTGTGAGCACAATCTGAAGTCTCGTGTGCACGCACACACGCTGTCTAGTGTTTTACCCTGTAGCGCCATTTTTATGTTAGTTGCATGTATACTATATCGCAATGGCGATGGAGTATACAAACCGCCATGATAATGGTTAGCCTGCCCGATTGAGATGCGGGCGAACAATAGCTGTGATAGGTTTGGCTACGGTTGTGACTACTGAATTACGGCAATAGCCAAATCTCTCCGATGGACTAAGAGCCGATGGGGAAATGGCTATTGTTCCGCCCAAATCCACAAAAAAAGGGCCCAAGGGAAAAATATTTATATTTATAGACCTCCGACGTTGAAATCCCCATACACCTAATAATCACTATACTTTAAAAAATGTGGTGGTCTTTTTCAATCAAAAGAACAGTATAATCTTTGTACTGCTATGTACGCCCTCAATCTCTCTGGAATTGTAAGAAACAAAGGCTCTGTAGTTAGCAAAAGCTTCTATCAAATAGGAAAAAAGATAAGGCATGAAATACAAAAAAGAAGAATCATACCCACTCTAGGCTCTTTTGGTATCCCATCATTGCACAGAGAAGCGTGCCCAGTGTCATTATCTGGGTGTTACCAAAAACAACTAAGTAGTGCTCGCACTAGATTGATCGAGAAAGACACTATATGTAGTTTATCCTCTTGTGAATTTTGAATTTGAATTTAAAAAAATGTATAAAGCGCACTTATACCATGCGGTTTCATGGCGCTAGTAGGAAGCTGAGATTACCGGGGAAGGACATAGGATTTAGGATGGGAAGGCTTGGTGAAAGAGATAAGTTTTGAGGATCTTTCGGAACTCGATGTAGGAAGGGGCAGATCTAACAGAAATGGGGAGGGCATTCCAAAAGGTGTGGGCGAGTACAGAAAATTTCAAGCCGCCGGACCTGCTTTTCTTAAAGCAGGGTACCGAGAGAATAAGCTTGGTGGAGGAGCGTAGCTCTCTGCTGGGGCGATAGACGGCAAGGGCAGAGGAAATAAACACAGGAGCAGAGCGGGCTAAGGCCTGGAATGTTGTACAGCCCAATTTGAAAAGAGACCGTTCTTTAATGGGTAACCAGTGGAGAGATTTTAGTGTGGGGGTGATGTGGGAGAATTTGGGCAACCCCAAAAATCAGGCGAGCTCCCTGATTTTGCACCAACTGGAGACGTCGAAGGGCGTTGGCGGGTACGCCGTTATACACGATGTTCCCGTAATCCAGTCTCGATAAAACCATCGCCATTAAGATCAGTTTTAGTGCCGAAATTTTGCGGACAGTACGGAGGACAAAGAAACAGGAGGAGACTACCG
Organism: Lissotriton vulgaris; assembly: GCF_964263255.1. Classification (NCBI taxonomy): domain Eukaryota; kingdom Metazoa; phylum Chordata; class Amphibia; order Caudata; family Salamandridae; genus Lissotriton; species Lissotriton vulgaris. The sequence goes on from NC_141696.1 coordinate 1,573,144,431, forward strand.
AACTTATCTGGGTGTGGAGAGTGAGGTGTTGATCAACCGTGATCCCCAGTGTTTTGGCAGAGAGTGACGGCAAAGGTGGGGAACCTAAAGAGGGTGGCCAAAAGGAAGGAGATCAGGGACTGCGACTGCCCCCGGTAAGAACCAACTCGGTCTTATCCGGGTTCAGTTTTAGATGGTTGGTATTCATCCAGTCCCTGATAAACAGCATTGTGGATTGAAAATTGTGGACAGAAGAAGGAGAGTGAGAAAGATTAAAAATGAGCTGGAGGTCATCGGCGTAGTTGTACACCGTGACCTCCATCTCTTGAAGTGCGGAAATGAGGGGGAAAATGTACAGATTAAATAAGAAAGGGGAAAGGCAGGATCCCTGAGGGACACCACACTGGACCTTGCGAGGGGAAGCAGTGAAGTCTGCCAGGCGGACAGCTTGAGTGCGCTCGCTCAAGAAAGAGCTGAGCCAAACCAGCATATGGCCCCCTATGCCCGCCGCCCTGACACGGGAAAGAAGGATGGAATGATCAACCGTGTCAAAGGCGGCGGACAAATCCAAAAGGATGAGGGCCTGAGGGATGTTGGAATCCAGCCCTTCTCTCAATTCGTCTATAACTGAGACGACAACTTTCTCTGCGGAATGTCGAGAACGGAAGCCCGCCTGCCGTGGTGCAAGGTAAGCACTGTCTTCGACAAAGGAACTGAGTTCCTTGGTGACATAGGACTCAAGGACCTTGCCCAAGAAAGGAAGAAGAGAAATGGGGCGATAGTTTAGAGGGGAAGAGGGATCGGCTCCAGGCTTTTTTTAAATAGGTATGATAGTGGCTGCTTTATAAGTGGTGGGAACAATGCCCCGCCCAAGCGAGTCGTTAAGGAGAGCAAGGGGGGGCATGTAGCAGCTTGAGAGGGCCGTACGTAACACATGGGCCGGACAGGGGTCAACGGGAGAACCAGACTTGACCCGGGCTGACAGAGAAAGAAAAATGTCTTTGGTCATTGGAGGTATGTGAGTCAAGTTGGACTTATTAAGTGGTGGCAAAAAATCACGAAAGGTAGGGGAGGGAGGGGATATGTTGGCCTTAATTATTGCAACTTTCTCAATGAAAAAATCATTGAGTAGGTTGCAAAAAGATTGAGACGGAGGGGTCTTGGATGATGTCCTATCTGAAGACGCCTACTCTTGAACTGTGGCAAAGATTTCTTTTGGTTGATTCTCAGCTGCAAGAATCCTGCCCGAGAAGTATTCGGTCTTGGCGGCAAGAATGGCTCTTTTGTATTCGTTAAGAATGGAAGTATAACGAATTTTAAGAGTGGGACAGTAGGCCAACCGCCAAGCTCGTTCTGCTCGGCGTGCTTCGAGTTTTATTCCTTTAAGATCAGGGGTGAACCATTTAATGGCCAGGTGGCCCTTCTAATGGTGACATGCTTCATGGGAGCCACCTGATCACTGGCCTTCGAGAGCCAGCCGTCTAAGATGGTTATTTGGGATGGGAGAGTGGAACCTTCAAGGTCAGGGCAGGTGGCTAACAGAGAGGCGCACAGGGAAGGGACATCTGCACTACTCCAGTTCCTGGCCCAGGTATCTTTAGGGTGAAAAGTACGTTTGACGGAAAGAAATCAAGGAGTGGTCAGACCACACACATGGCGCCACTATAGGAGTGGTGACTGGGACATTGAGGGTCCAGACTTGATCCAGGATGTGACCTCGAGAGTGAGTGGGAGTATGGACCTGAGAAACAAAATTAAGACTAAGGAGAAGTTGAGTAAATTCCCTAGACGTAGCGTCTTCCGCTGGGTCATTGGGCCAAAAATTAAAATTCCCTAGGACCAATACAGAAACATTATTGACCACTAAAGTGGCAAGTAGATCTTGAATAGCTGAAATAAAATGTGGACAGGATTGTGGTGGGCGGTAAATTAACACACATGTAATAGGGGATTGAAAGGAAACAGTGCGCTCAACTAAATAATCAACCGCAGGTATAGGGGGGAAGGGGAGTACCTGAAAGTGGAGGTTGTTACGAGCAATCAAGGCAACTCCACCCCCCGTCTTCCCCTCAGGTCGATCTGCTCAGAGAATGAAGTAGAGGGGGGAAGCGCTGCCAGGATATTAGGGAGTGAATCAGAACGAAGCCACGTTTCTGTCAGAAACAGAAGGTGTGGATTATATGATTCCAGTAAATTAAACAGATCGAGCTGATGCTTGACTGCTGATCTTGTGTTCAGAAGATATACCAGGGTAGAAGGTGTGAGGCTAGTTGAGGAAATGCTGGTAGAGGGGGCAGGAGAAGAAGGGGCAGGGGAGGGGAGGGAAGCAGGGAAGGAATATGGGGAGGTTCTCCGGGCTAGACCAAGTTCAAGGACCCGTGAGAGGGCAGCTGGGTAAAGTGGCCAGGAAGCCTGATAAGACCGGAGTTGGGCAGCAGAATAAGAAATAAAATGGGCAAGGTGCATGGCCCCTAGCCCCGATCGGCCGCGGACGGGCGCAGACGGGCTTGCCTTTGGCGTCCGCTGCGCGTGCGCATAAGGGGGGGCTTATGAGGTCAGAGGTGCCGGAAAATTAGAGCGCTGACCCGGGAGGCGGCTCCAAGGTGGCGCCTTGTGGTATGTAAGAAGAAAGAAGCACGATGGGAAAAAAGATTATCTTTCTGAATTTTATATTTAAAGAAAGCAGTGAAAATAGTGAAAGAAGTGTGAATAAAATCAGATAGACTCCAGAACTGCTATACAATACTAGATTGATAGAGTCTCCCTAAATAAAAACCAAAGTGAGGGACAGTTATGACCAATTGACTGTCCATATGGTCAACATGTTTCAGCCATAAAGCGAGGGTATTCCTCTGGCTTTCGTCAGGACCTTATATTTCGAATGTCACTGCATTATTATCTACAACTGTATTACATACTTGAACTTCAGTTGTAACTTCATTGTAACAAGTGTGATGGTTTTGTTCACATCTGAAAAGAAAAGAAAATACAACAGTTTTCTACATCCCATGTGATTGTGCATTAACAGCTCATAATAAAGCTAGTCACTTTTAGGACGCCGTTGCGTCAAAATCTTGCGCCTGCCTCACAGCAGGCATAAGACTGACACAGGCCCTTTCACATGGGGCTTGCCCCGTGTGAAAGGACGCATTGCTGGAGTTGCGTCACTTTTGTGACACACTCCAGCAATGCGTCACTTTTGCACTTGCAGATACGTCAGAAATACTGACGTATCTGTAACTCCTTGCGCAATGATGAGTCATACTGTAAATATGACGCATCATTGGTGTCGCAAGGAGGGCGCAGTGAAAAGTGACGCATCGCTGTTTTCACGCAGCGATGCGTCACTTTTCATAAATGAGGCCCAGTGTCTTTCTCGATCAATCTAGAGGGAGCACTACTTAGTTCTTTTTGGTAACACCCAGATGATGACACTGGGCACGCTTCTCTGTGCAATGATGGGATACCAAAAGAACCTAGAGTGCGTATGACTCTTCCTTTTTGTTTTTCATGCCTTATCTTTTTTCCTATTTGATAGTAGCTTTTGCTAACTACAGTGTCTTTGTTTCTACGTTCTCACACGTGTCCAGAGATATCGAGGGCGTACATAGCGGTATATACTGTTTTTTGTTTCAAAAAGACCACCACATTTTTTAAGTATAGTTCCGCCCACCAAATTAGGATTGGTGGACATATAGCTATGTTTTACTCTCCATCACTACCAGGCAAACTCTGGCGGTGAGGGACAGACAAATGGTAATAATTGTCCCCTCACAATTGGAAATGATTCCAAAGGAGGGGGTTCATGACATTTTTTTTCACAAAAAAATAATTTGTTTGGTCATGCTGATGCAACCCTGCACAAACCCTGAAATGCATTGGCAGGTACTGCTGTGATGGAACTTCCTGCCAGTGATTCTAAATTACCCCCTGCTTGGCGGTCTCTTATAAATGTGGCGGGCTGTCCCTCCACCAGGGGGATGGATTAATTTACTCAATTCCCTGGAGGAACAATGGCTCTCTTTACACAATTAAACCAGGTCCATAGTCACACACCGGAATGTGGGAACTTTGACGCATGCTTTAATATGCATACATAAGGAGCGACATACTATCCCATGCTTAGAATGCTGTGCATGACAAACTAACACCCCACCTCCCCTGCCCGACCCACCTATTCCTCACTCCACAGAAAAGTGCAGGTCAATTATCTTCTTCTTCAGGGAGAAAATACAGAAGATCTGATCACACATTGCCGACTTCAAGCCTGCTTTAGCTTCTATGCACGCCATTTCCCATACAATCCCGCAACGATGAACATTCAAAGCCCAGTTGTTGGCATACTCTGCTCCCTGAAAGTCACTTATGGTGATGATGTCTTACCATCGTCCTTCATCAAAGCTCTCTCTGGGGACGCTCGCTTGCCTCTGCTCCCCATTGTCAATGCCTCTCTCACTCAAGCCGTCTTTCCAGAAGCTCTCAGACAGGTCAGACCCTCCCACTCCTAAAGAAACTTTCTTGGACCCTGATGACCTCAACAATTACCGGCCCATCACTAACTCACCATTTGTTTGGCAAGATCATTGGAAAAGCAGTCTATTTCAACTTGAGGATCACATCAGTGTGAACCACTCCAGCATGATTGCCAGTCTGCCTTCAGATTACACTGCGACATGCAAACACCTACCATACACATCATATACGATGCCCTCCCAACTCCTGACCACGGATGAAGATGTTTAAACAGATTAATATCCACTCAGAACGTGATTGTGATCCCTAAAGTGATGGGGAGCACACAGTGTTGTTTAAATACCCCTCACACACCAACAGGCCCCTTGGTGTCATGCTTCATCATCGGGGCCTTCGCACCCCTCTACGGGATGCGGCGTGCTACGACTCACGAATACGTAGGAGCACTTGATAGTGAACTAAGTGTAGGTGTGTGATGAGGGAAAAAGTGTGAGTGGTGAGGTGAGGTGAGGTGAAAAAAGTGAAGTTTTAATTAAAAAATACCTGGCTCATAGGAAAAAGTTATTTATTATGTCCTTGGCTGGTATTTTTAAAAAGTGCAAAGTGAGGTTGACAATATACGTATTAGGGTATATCAACCTTTGAAAGCGTTGACATGTTTCGGAGGACAGCGACTCCTTCTTCAGGACGGATGAGGATATGCACGTTATCCTCACCTTACTCACATAGAATGTAGAATGTCAAAGTGTATTCTACCAAAAACAAAAACTAGGTGAAATGTATCTATCAATGTTAATTATGGGTAAGCTCCGTTGCGCCCAATTGGCGTTTGAGGAACCTGTGAAGAAAAGACATAGTAAAACATCACAGTCGGACGTCCAGGAACAAGGAAAAACAATGTTTTCTAGTCATTGGAGGGTAAAAAAGAACCCGAAATGAGGTTCAGGGACCCTGTGAAATAAAACATTCAAAAAGACTCACAGTGGACACAAGACATACATCTATAGTATAGAACACGCCAGGATATTTCTCCCAAAAAAGACTGTGGAGGAGAGGAGTTGTTAAATGGAGGCTTACTTATAGTTCAAGGTTTGATGACCACATGAGCCTAAGCGTGGTATTGGGGGGTTCCTTCCTCACTGCTCAGTAAAGCAACCTATAGGATAATAAGGGTGGGTTTTAGGTTGTCATCGTAATTTAGATAGACAAATTGCTAATCTTGAACCTTGCGACCCAACTCAAGGTTACTGCATGGTCTAATAGCCTGCCTTCCCCTCAACGCTGCTCCGACGAAGTGTGAGGTATGGTTGATGTTCTACCTCTTATATACTGCCAGTGCTTCCAATTAGGGAGTAAATTGGTTAATTAGACACCGAAACATGCCCAAATTCAGGTGCTTGCTGCAGACAAAGTCCAGTACTGCGCGCTCGGCAAGGGCGCGGTATGGAATTGCAATGCGCATGCGTTAGAAACTAGCGCTGTTGCATTCGCGCATGCGTCGCACCCAGGATGGGTTTCCGGATGAATGCAGTCAGCGCGCATGCGTAACTAAAAGACGCCAGCGCATGTTCTATGTTAAGGCATTCAGTTTCATTAAATTCTAAGGGGGGCAAAGGCTAATTGCCTGTATATTACGGCGCGTAAGTATTTAAAAAGGAAGCTGTCACCCTGCGCATTAAGCCCATATTAAAGGAGGCAAATACAGTAATAGCCAAGAGAATTGGATTAGGTTATGATTAGGGTAACGCCTGTGTTAAACAGTGCGCACATGTTCCATAATGACGTTTGCACCCTGCGCGTTATTGTTTGGTTTCTTATTGCAGAAGGACTGCATAAGCAACATTTTCAGGGTAGCGTAGTTCTAATCTTGCCCTGTGTAGAGGCAGTATAATTACATATTGAGGTGAGGGCTGTCCCAGTATTCATACATCTCATATAGTCAATAGGAAACAACTGTTTAGAGGTTACAATGAGTCTGTACTGTCAACCTTATGGGCAAAGTGAGGGCTAACACTGTCACCATAAACATTCAGCGTAACTGACTCCAGGGGATAGAGTCATTGAGCCCAGAGGTGTCAGTCCCAAGGCGGAACACCCACCGCTGTTCTTTGTCAAATAGCCCTGACTCTGTAGGCAGCTGCTCAATCACTGCCCAGTTTAACTCATTTACACAGTGTTGGTATTCAAGGAAATGGGCTGCCATTTTCGTAGTTGATTGTTTGCATCTAACGTTGCTTTTATGCTCATTGATCCTTATTTTGACTTGCCTTGTTGTCATTCCCACGTATCCCTTCTTACAGGGACATGTGATTAGGTACACAACGTTTTTACTGTTACAGTTGGTAAACATACGTTGTTCCCAACTGGTACCATTCGTGAAGGTGAGTGTCTGACTTTTCTTGGTAAGATGACAGCTGTTGCTGTTGCCACAAGGGTGATGGCCCTGTATTCCTTGTAACCTTGTTTGTTCCACTTTGTGTGTGGGAGGTCTTGTGTGGACAAGCATGTCCTTTAAATTCCTGCCACGTCTATGAGCAAACAGCAGTTTTTCCAGATTCAGTGAGCCGCTTGTCAGTGTACGCCAATGCTTGTTGACCAGTTTGGATACTTGGTTTGCAACTGGACTGTAAGTCGTGACACAGACTGTTCTGCTTGGTTGGTCATCTTTCTGGGGCTTATCTTCCAAAAGAGCTTCACGGTTGTTATTCCTGGCTCTTTTCATTGCCTTCTGGATGACTTGATTCGGATATTTTCTTTGTCTCAGTTTCCTGCTCAAGTCCTTCGCCTGAGTTTTGTACTTGGCTAAGTCGCTGCAGTTGCGACGTAGGCGTAGGAACTGCCCGTATGGTAAATTCTCCCTCAGGTGACGAGGATGGAAACTGTCAAACCTGAGGAGGCAGTTCTTCGCCGTAGGTTTAAAATGGGTCTCAGTTTTTAGCAGACCTGCTTCATGATAGATATTGAGATCCAGAAAGACCATCGAGCTGTTGGACATTTGATGGGTAAATTTTAAGAAAGAGTTCTGGTCATTGAGCCATTGCATGAACTCGGAGATTGAATGGCCATCCCCCTCCCAAATGACCAAAATGTCATCAATATAGCGTCGCCATGTGTGGATTCTCCCTCTGAAAGGGTTGTTGGGGTGGAGAATCTTGGAGGACTCTAGATGGTGAAGTACCAAACTCCCCGGGGAGTGGTCATGGAATGTATCTCGCTAGCCCTTACCAAAAACTTTTTCGAATATGAGGGCACCCTGTTTTGGCAAAGCCATGGAACCAGCATGGGGAGCACATTTGCTCCGAGCCTGGCGGGATTGTACGTTCACCATCTAGAGTCCTCCAAGATTCTCCACCCCGCAGCAATGGAAGATCTGCACTTCACGCCAGCAGTGACAGCCCGCGGTGATCACCAGTGCGAAGCTGCAGCGACAACTGGCTCTTCTTACTACAGCAACAACCACCCGCGGCACTTGAGCAGCTTGTGCCAACAGCCTCTGCCTCGCGGCCTCCGCCAATACTAACAGAACTCTCCGCTGGACTTGGGAAGGTAACTCCCCCACGAGGCTGACTTGGTCCCTGTATCCGGCACCCCACCATTGCAGTTGGCCTGAACTTGTAACTTGCCCCGGTGTAGCATGAGCAGATAACACTGAGTGGCGCTTTCTGCTTCTTGGTTCTATTTTTACCTTAAATTTTAAAAACTCATCTCTTGTTCTACTGATTGAATTTTTTTCATGTTGGTGTCATTTTCTTTATTTAATTTTATGCTGTTCTCTAAGTTGGTTTCTTGTGCTTTGTTGTCACTGTATTACTGTTTGGGTGCTACATACATACCTTACACGTTGCCTCTAAGTCATACCTGACTGCTTTGCACCTGGCTACCAGAGGGTCAATTTAGTCACTTGTTTGGTTCACCCAGACAATGATTGTGTTTAAAATTTGAGTGGGGCTTCTACCCCTCTCAACTATCAACCCAATTTCTAATATACACTCTTACTAATAAGTGTGATGCAAGTGGGATGAAACAGTATAATTAATAAAGAAGTATCACACCCACACACACACACAGAGCAGTAGGTTATAAAGCAGTTGACTGCTATGTTTTTTGATACACTTGTTGAAAAGTACCTAAAAAACATGTAGGGATTGGTGATGAAAGCGCACTGGTACTCAGAAAGTTGGTGTTCGCCTGGTTCTGTCAGGATTTTCCCACACTACGAGGGCTAATACTACCTAGTCTGCAAAGCAACACACACACACAGACACCCACACACTCACACACACACATTTCATCCCCTTCACCCTCACGCTCATCAGGATTTTCACTCCAACATTGTCTTGGGGCCGTAGAAAAAAGTCAACATTACATTATATTAAAGCTCTGTGACATATGAGTTCTCTCAGTCTATAACCAGAGCGGCGAGTAGACATGTGTAGGGTGAGGGGTGTAGTTTGAAGGGAGGGGTATCATCAATCTGCTGCCTCCCACTTGGGGGTTGGTCCTGTCAGTGGCTAGGGGTGGGCCACCAGCTCTCAGATTAATCAGGGCTCTTTTCCCTCTAGGACGGGGGCACTGCATGTCGCGATACCACTGCATCCTGTGGTCTGCTCTTGGAGGGGCGGGGGTCCTGGTTGTGACCGCCCTGCCGCTGCTGATTGGCTGCCTCTACACCATGCCGCGTGAGACCCCTCTGTGAGTATTGCACTTTCTCTATGTTCAGGCTGGGACAGGGCATGGCTTCGCACCCTGAGGGCTTGTGGTAGTATTATGTAGTGCATCATGAACCGTATATAACTTACAAGAACCTACTATCATCCTGGTCACCAGACACCATCTGCTGAAGAAAGTCTGCTCAGGTTCCACTAGAGTTTCACAAAGAGCAGACCCCCCACTATTGAAGAAAAATATACTCTTTATTTCTTCTTGTTTTTGGTGGCTTTATTTCATTTGAGAAATGCGTTGGTTTATGAATTCTGTAGACACACAAAAAACTGTGTCTCTCTGAGGCATTGACATCAAGTACCTGTGACAGCAGGTGAATGTGAGTCTGTCCACCTCTAAACCTGGCAGGCATGTTGACAGACACACAGACTGACACAGACATACAAACAGAAAACAGCAAGCACTGAATGTCAATGTGTGATCTCAGCTCAGTGCTGTGTCCAGTAGATAGCAAGAGGGTACAGCACAAGTCAATGGGGCTTCACCTCTTGCCCCTCCTCCATTGAGGATAAATGCAGTGCACTCAGTGGACACTCCCCAATCCCCCCTGCTCTTCCCCACACCTTTAAGATAGTATTACCTCTGACCCACGACCATTCCTCTGACATCCCTCTTCCTCACTCCTCTGCTGCTCGCGACGCTGTTTGTGTTGCAAAAACTGCTTTCTTGGGGTTCACTCCCTGCTGGCCATTGCTGGTACTGCACTCGACTGGTGCTCCCCCTTCTGGTTGTCTGGGGTGCTGCACTCTGCTGGTGCTCCCCCTTCTGGGTGTCTGGGGTGCTGCACTCTGCTGGTGCTCCCCCTTCTGGGTGTCTGGGGTGCTGCACTCTACTGGTGCTCCCCCTTCTGGGTGTCTGGGGTGCGGCACTCTGCTGGTGCTCCCCCTTCTGGGTGTCTGGGGTGCTGCACTCTACTGGTGCTCCCCCTTCTGGGTGTCTGGGGTGCTGCACTCTGCTGGTGCTCCCCCTTCTGGGTGTCTGGGGTGCTGCACTCTGCTGGTGCTCCCCCTTCTGGGTGTCTGGGGTGCTGCACTCTGCTGGTGCTCCCCCTTCTGCGTGTCTGGGGTGCTGCACTCTGCTGGTGCTCCCCCTTCTGGGTGTCTGGGGTGCTGCAGTCCACTGGTGCTCCCCCTTCTGGGTGTCTGGGGTGCTGCACTCTGCTGGTGCTCCCCCTTCTGGGTGTCTGGAGTGCGGCACTCTGCTGGTGCTCCCCCTTCTGGTTGTCTGGGGTGCTGCACTCTGCTGGTGCTCCCCCTTCTGGGTGTCTGGAGTGCGGCACTCTGCTGGTGCTCCCCCTTCTGGGTGTCTGGGGTGCTGCACTCCACTGGTGCTCCCCTTCTGGTTGTCTGGGGTGCTGCACTCTGCTGGTGCTCCCCCTTCTGGTTGTCTGGGGTGCTGCAGTCCACTGGTGCTCCCCCTTCTGGGTGTCTGGAGTGCGGCACTCTGCTGGTGCTCCCCCTTCTGGGTGTCTGGAGTGCGGCACTCTGCTGGTGCTCCCCCTTCTGGGTGTCTGGGGTGCTGCACTCTGCTGGTGCTCCCCCTTCTGGGTGTCTGGGGTGCGGCACTCTGCTGGTGCTCCCCCTTCTGGGTATCTGGGGTGCTGCAGTCCGCTGGTGCTCCCCCTTCTGGGTGTCTGGGGTGCGGCACTCTGCTGGTGCTCCCCCTTCTGGTTGTCTGGGGTGCTGCACTCTGCTGGTGCTCCCCCTTCTGGGTGTCTGGAGTGCTGCACTCTGCTGGTGCTCCCCCTTCTGGTTGTCTGGGGTGCTGCACTCTGCTGGTGCTCCCCCTTCTGGGTGTCTGGGGTGCTGCACTCTGCTGGTGCTCCCCCTTCTGGTTGTCTGGGGTGCTGCACTCTGCTGGTGCTCCCCCTTCTGGTTGTCTGGGGTGCTGCAGTCCACTGGTGCTCCCCCTTCTGGGTGTCTGGGGTGCTGCACTCTGCTGGTGCTCCCCCTTCTGGGTGTCTGGGGTGCTGCACTCTGCTGGTGCTCCCCCTTCTGGGTGTCTGGGGTGCTGCACTCTGCTGGTGCTCCCCCTTCTGGGTGTCTGGGGTGCGGCACTCTGCTGGTGCTCCCCCTTCTGGGTGTCTGGAGTGCGGCACTCCACTGGTGCTCCCCCTTCTGGGTGTCTGGGGTGCTGCACTCTACTGGTGCTCCCCCTTCTGGGTGTCTGGGGTGCTGCACTCTGCTGATGCTCCCCCTTCTGGGTGTCTGGGGTGCGGCACTCTGCTGGTGCTCCCCCTTCTGGGTGTCTGGAGTGCGGCACTCCACTGGTGCTCCCCCTTCTGGGTGTCTGGGGTGCTGCACTCCACTGGTGCTCCCCCTTCTGGGTGTCTGGGGTGCTGCACTCTGCTGGTGCTCCCCCTTCTGGGTGTCTGGGGTGCTGCAGTCCACTGGTGCTCCCCCTTCTGGGTGTCTGGGGTGCTGCACTCTGCTGGTGCTCCCCCTTCTGGGTGTCTGGGGTGCTGCACTCTGCTGGTGCTCCCCCTTCTGCGTGTCTGGGGTGCTGCACTCTGCTGGTGCTCCCCCTTCTGGGTGTCTGGGGTGCTGCACTCCACTGGTGCTCCCCTTCTGGGTTTCTGGGGTGCTGCACTCTGCTGGTGCTCCCCCTTCTGCGTGTCTGGGGTGCTGCACTCTGCTGGTGCTCCCCCTTCTGGGTGTCTGGGGTGCTGCACTCCACTGGTGCTCCCCCTTCTGGGTGTCTGGAGTGCGGCACTCTGCTGGTGCTCCCCCTTCTGGGTGTCTGGAGTGCGGCACTCTGCTGGTGCTCCCCATTCTGGGTTTCTGGGGTGCTGCACTCCACTGGTGCTCCCCTTCTGGGTATCTGGGGTGCTGCACTCCACTGGTGCTCCCCTTCTGGGTGTCTGGGGTGCTGCACTCCACTGGTGCTCCCCCTTCTGGGTGTCTGGGGTGCTGCACTCTGCTGGTGCTCCCCCTTCTGGGTGTCTGGGGTGCTGCACTCTGCTGGTGCTCCCCCTTCTGGGTGTCTGGGGTGCTGCACTCTGCTGGTGCTCCCCCTTCTGGGTGTCTGGAGTGCTGCACTCTGCTGGTGCTCCCCCTTCTGGGTGTCTGGGGTGCTGCACTCTGCTGGTGCTCCCCCTTCTGCGTGTCTGGGGTGCTGCACTCTGCTGGTGCTCCCCCTTCTGGGTGTCTGGGGTGCTGCACTCTGCTGGTGCTCCCCCTTCTGGGTGTCTGGGGTGCTGCACTCTGCTGGTGCTCCCCCTTCTGGGTGTCTGGGGTGCTGCACTCCACTGGTGCTCCCCTTCTGGGTTTCTGGGGTGCTGCACTCCACTGGTGCTCCCCTTCTGGGTATCTGGGGTGCTGCAGTCCACTGGTGCTCCCCTTCTGGGTGTCTGGAGTGCTGCACTCTGCTGGTGCTCCCCCTTCTGGTTGTCTGGGGTGCTGCACTCTGCTGGTGCTCCCCCTTCTGGGTGTCTGGGGTGCTGCAGTCCACTGGTGCTCCCCCTTCTGGGTGTCTGGAGTGCTGCACTCTGCTGGTGCTCCCCCTTCTGGGTGTCTGGGGTGCTGCACTCTACTGGTGCTCCCCCTTCTGCGTGTCTGGGGTGCTGCACTCTGCTGATGCTCCCCCTTCTGGGTGTCTGGGGTGCTGCACTCTGCTGATGCTCCCCCTTCTGGGTGTCTGGGGTGCTGCACTCTGCTGGTGCTCCCCCTTCTGCGTGTCTGGGGTGCTGCACTCTGCTGGTGCTCCCCCTTCTGGGTGTCTGGGGTGCTGCACTCTGCTGGTGCTCCCCCTTCTGGGTGTCTGGAGTGCTGCACTCTGCTGGTGCTCCCCCTTCTGCGTGTCTGGGGTGCTGCACTCTGCTGATGCTCCCCCTTCTGGGTGTCTGGGGTGCTGCACTCTGCTGGTGCTCCCCCTTCTGCGTGTCTGGGGTGCTGCACTCTGCTGATGCTCCCCCTTCTGGGTGTCTGGGGTGCTGCACTCTGCTGGTGCTCCCCCTTCTGCGTGTCTGGGGTGCTGCACTCTGCTGGTGCTCCCCCTTCTGGGTGTCTGGGGTGCTGCACTCTGCTGGTGCTCCCCCTTCTGGGTGTCTGGGGTGCTGCACTCTGCTGGTGCTCCCCCTTCTGGGTGTCTGGGGTGCTGCACTCCACTGGTGCTCCCCTTCTGGGTTTCTGGGGTGCTGCACTCCACTGGTGCTCCCCTTCTGGGTATCTGGGGTGCTGCAGTCCACTGGTGCTCCCCCTTCTGGGTGTCTGGAGTGCTGCACTCTGCTGGTGCTCCCCCTTCTGGTTGTCTGGGGTGCTGCACTCTGCTGGTGCTCCCCCTTCTGGGTGTCTGGGGTGCTGCAGTCCACTGGTGCTCCCCCTTCTGGGTGTCTGGAGTGCTGCACTCTGCTGGTGCTCCCCCTTCTGGTTGTCTGGGGTGCTGCACTCTGCTGGTGCTCCCCCTTCTGGGTGTCTGGGGTGCTGCACTCCACTGGTGCTCCCCTTCTGGGTTTCTGGGGTGCTGCACTCCACTGGTGCTCCCCTTCTGGGTATCTGGGGTGCTGCAGTCCACTGGTGCTCCCCCTTCTGGGTGTCTGGAGTGCTGCACTCTGCTGGTGCTCCCCCTTCTGGTTGTCTGGGGTGCTGCACTCTGCTGGTGCTCCCCCTTCTGGTTGTCTGGGGTGCTGCAGTCCACTGGTGCTCCCCCTTCTGGGTGTCTGGGGTGCTGCACTCTGCTGGTGCTCCCCCTTCTGGGTGTCTGGGGTGCTGCACTCTGCTGGTGCTCCCCCTTCTGGGTGTCTGGGGTGCTGCACTCTGCTGATGCTCCCCCTTCTGGGTGTCTGGGGTGCGGCACTCTGCTGGTGCTCCCCCTTCTGGGTGTCTGGAGTGCGGCACTCTGCTGGTGCTCCCCCTTCTGGGTGTCTGGAGTGCTGCACTCTACTGGTGCTTCCCTTCTGGGTGTCTGGGGTGCTGCACTCTGCTGGTGCTCCCCCTTCTGGGTGTCTGGAGTGCTGCACTCTACTGGTGCTCCCCTTCTGGTTGTCTGGGGTGCTGCAGTCCACTGGTGCTCCCCCTTCTGGGTGTCTGGGGTGCTGCACTCTGCTGGTGCTCCCCCTTCTGGGTGTCTGGGGTGCTGCACTCTGCTGGTGCTCCCCCTTCTGCGTGTCTGGGGTGCTGCACTCTGCTGGTGCTCCCCCTTCTGGGTGTCTGGGGTGCTGCACTCTGCTGGTGCTCCCCCTTCTGCGTGTCTGGGGTGCTGCACTCTGCTGGTGCTCCCCCTTCTGGGTGTCTGGAGTGCTGCACTCTACTGGTGCTCCCCCTTCTGGGTGTCTGGGGTGCTGCACTCTGCTGGTGCTCCCCCTTCTGCGTGTCTGGGGTGCTGCACTCTGCTGATGCTCCCCCTTCTGGGTGTCTGGAGTGCTGCACTCTGCTGATGCTCCCCCTTCTGGGTGTCTGGGGTGCGGCACTCTGCTGGTGCTCCCCCTTCTGGGTGTCTGGAGTGCGGCACTCTGCTGGTGCTCCCCCTTCTGGGTGTCTGGAGTGCTGCACTCTACTGGTGCTTCCCTTCTGGTTGTCTGGGGTGCGGCACTCTACTGGTGCTCCCCCTTCTGGGTGTCTGGGGTGCTGCACTCTGCTGGTGCTCCCCTTCTGGTTGTCTGGGGTGCTGCAGTCCACTGGTGCTCCCCCTTCTGGGTGTCTGGGGTGCTGCACTCTGCTGGTGCTCCCCCTTCTGCGTGTCTGGGGTGCTGCACTCTGCTGGTGCTCCCCCTTCTGCGTGTCTGGGGTGCTGCACTCTGCTGGTGCTCCCCCTTCTGGGTGTCTGGAGTGCTGCACTCTACTGGTGCTCCCCCTTCTGGGTGTCTGGGGTGCTGCACTCTGCTGGTGCTCCCCCTTCTGCGTGTCTGGGGTGCTGCACTCTGCTGGTGCTCCCCCTTCTGCGTGTCTGGGGTGCTGCACTCTACTGGTGCTCCCCCTTCTGGGTGTCTGGGGTGCTGCACTCCACTGGTGCTCCCATTCTGGGTTTCTGGGGTGCTGCACTCCACTGGTGCTCCCCTTCTGGGTATCTGGGGTGCTGCAGTCCACTGGTGCTCCCCCTTCTGGGTGTCTGGAGTGCTGCACTCTGCTGGTGCTCCCCCTTCTGGTTGTCTGGGGTGCTGCACTCTGCTGGTGCTCCCCCTTCTGGGTGTCTGGGGTGCTGCACTCTGCTGGTGCTCCCCCTTCTGGTTGTCTGGGGTGCTGCACTCTGCTGGTGCTCCCCCTTCTGTTTGTCTGGGGTGCTGCACTCTGCTGGTGCTCCCCCTTCCAGGTGTCTGGGGTGCTGCACTCCACTGGTGCTCCCGCTTCTGAGTGTCTGGAGTGCTGCACTCCACTAGTGCTCCCCCTTCTGGACATGAGGGGTGCTGCACTCTGCTGGTGCTCCCCCTTCTGGGTGTCTGGGGTGTTGCACTCCACTGGTGCTCCCCCTTCTGGGTGTCTGGAGTGCTGCACTCCACTAGTGCTCCACCTTCTGGACGTCAGGGGTGCTGCACTCTGCTGGTTCTCTGCCTACTACAGATCACTGGTGCTACGTTCTGGTGTTTCCCTCTCCTATGGGTCCCCACTAGCCCTGCAACCACTGGTGCTTCTTCAGGGTGTCTGTGGTTCTGCGCTCTCCAGCTTCTCCTAGCAGTGACTGGTCATAGGGGTCTCAGTTATTAACTAGATGACCCCCACCACCCAACCCTTCGGTGTGCCCGTGGCTTCTTATTTTCGTTCCTCTCTTCAGCTCCTTCAGAACCTCTCCTTCCCTTCTTTGCCAGATCCACCCCCTGTTGCCGCCACAAATGGTGATGATTCTGCCTTCGGATACGTGATGTGAGTGTTCTGCATTAACACCGCCAAGACCCAGGCGGGGCATCTCCTCGATCCCATTTTCTCTAATTGGGATGAAATCAAGATGCTTCATCCCATCAGGATTCTGTGGTCAGATCACCACCTAATTCCGTTCTCCGTGATGAGCTCACCTAGAGAAGATAAGCTTAAGAGACTTACCCTACCTAAACGTAGGAATTAGAAAAAATTCAGCCATGTGGCATTCGAATGTGCTTTAAATCAGGAAACCCCATTGCTTAGTAAGACTCTTGCAGAAGCATGGAAGGATTATGAGGAATGGGTGTCTAAGGCATTAGATGAGGTGGCCCCTTGGACCCAAAAGGCCCCTGTACGTGGGACCAGGTCAGCCCCTTGGTATAGAGAGGAACTGCGCACAGCTAAAGCTGCATGTAAAGGTATGGAACGTTCTTGGCGTAAAGACTATGATACTGCCCGTAAGGAATTATACAGGAACAGCCGAAGGGAGTACCATAGTCTGATCAAGAAGACAAAAAGAAAATTTGTTAAAGAGAGGATTGAGCTGTCAGAAAACTCCTCTAAAGAGCTCTTCTTAATTTATAAGGAGTTAACGTCACTCACGAGAACAGTGATCAAAGACCTCTTTTCCACTGAGATATGTAAATCCATCTCTGATCACTTTGTGAATAAAGTGGAGAAGATTTATTTGTCTTTTGAGGAGAGTTCGGACAATGACGTCCCTGTCTCGGGTACTTGTCAGAGACATACTAAGGAAATATGTCTTAATGACTTCAAGGTTCCTCCAAGGGAGGAATTGATTAGACTAATCAATAGTATCCACTCAGGCTCCCCTATGGATGTTGTTCCTCCTACGATTCTCAGGAATCATTTAAATCTCCTGAGTAATCATATTGGTAATCTGGCTACCCTATCTTTTCACGAAAGTCATGTGTTAGAAGTATGGAAACTAGCCCAGGTGGTTCCTATAAAAAAGAAAGCTAACCAGAGCATATCCCAGCTGGACAATCTGGTGGAGAAATTGGTTAATAACCAGTTGGTGAAATTTGTGGAGGATAATCATCTTCTACACTTCTCTCAATCTGGTTTTCGGGCGAAACGTTCCACAGAAACGGCCCTCCTCTTCCCCACTGAATTGCTTCGCCAAAAAGTGGATGAGGGGCCGACAGCTGCCTTGATATTGCTGGCCCTGAGTGCGGCTTTTGATACTGTGTCGCACTCTAGGCTTCTTGCCCGCCTGAGCGAGGTTGGGTTAGCCGGGTCAGCCTATCAATGGATGGGCTCTTTTCTGGCGGACAGAACATTTCAAGTTCACTGCCCCCCTTTTAAATTCAGGCCTTGTTCTCTTAGACAAGGGGTTCCTCAGGGCTCCATATTAAGTCCTACGCTGTTTAATTTGCATATGGAACCTCTTGCTAGGATGGTGGAATCTTATGGGGTGGATATTGTGTCATATGCCGATGACACCCAACTGGTGGTCACTCTATCATATAATCCAGTTGAGACAGCAGATAACTTCTCCCCTTGCCTGGTTGCACTCGCTGGTTGGATGAAGACCAACTGCTTGCGCCTCAATGGGAATAAGACCGAACTACTAGTGATTGGTTCCCTTCCCTCGGTCTGGATGTCGGCCTGGTGGCCTTCCGACCTGGGTCCCACACCTACCCCCTCTGTTACGGTGAAGAACTTGGGTGTACTTCTGGACACCAACCTCTCGTATGCCGAACACATTGGAAATGTGGCGGGTAGTGCTATGGCATACTAAATGTCCTCCATAAAATCCTGGATCTATTACCCATTAAAGCTAGGAAAACACTAGTTCATGCCATGGTCACTTCTCATCTTGACTATGGGAATGCCCTGTTTTGTGGCCTGAATAAAAAAGGTATGCACCAACTTCAATGTGTCCAAAATGCGGCTGCCAGACTTGTCCTGAACCTGCCCAGGAAGTCGACGTGAAAACTTGGTTACAGACCCTGCACTGGCTCCCTATGCGGGAACGTATACTGTTTAAAGCCATGTGCATGCCACCTTCAATCTGCCCACCTTCACCTTCGATCTGCCGCTCCTCACCTTCAATATGCCCACCCTCACCTTCGATCTGCCCACCCTCACCTTCGATCTGCCCCCCCCTCACCTTCAATCTGCCCCTCCTCACCTTCAATCTGCCCCTCCTCACCTTCAATCTGCCCCTCCTCACCTTCAATCTGCCCCTCCTCACCTTCAATCTGCTCCTCCTCACCTTCAATCTGCCCCTCCTCGCCTTCAATCTGCCCCTCCTCGCCTTCAATCTGCCCCTCCTCGCCTTCAATCTGCCCCTCCCCACCTTCAATCTGCCCCTCCTCACCTTCAATGTGCCCCTCCTCACCTTCAATCTGCCCCTCCTCACCTTCAATCTGCCCCTCCTCACCTTCAATCTGCCCCTCCTCGCCTTCAATCTGCCCCCCCTCACCTTCAATGTGCCCCTCCTCACCTTCAATCTGCCCCTTCTCACCTTCAATCTGCTCCTCCCCACCATCAATCTGCCCCTCCCTACCTTCAATCTGCCCCTCCCCACCTTCAATCTTCCCCCCTCACCTTCAATCTGCCCCTCCCCACCTTCAATCTGCCCCCCCCTCACCTTCAATCTGCCCCTCCACACTTCAACCTGCCCCTCCTCACCTTCAATGTGCCCCTCCCCACCTTCAATCTGCCCCTCCTCACCTTCAATCTGCCCCTCCCCACCTTCAATCTGCCCCTCCCTACCTTCAATCTGCCCCTCCTCACCTTCAATCTGCCCCTCCTCACCTTCAATCTGCCCCTCCGCACCTTCAATCTGCCCCTCTTCACCTTCAATCTGCCCCCTCCTCACCTTCAATCTGCCCCTCCTCACCTTGAATCTGCCCCTCCTCACCTTCAATCTGCCCCTTGTCACCTTCAATCTGCCCATCCTCTCCTTCAATCTGCCCTTCCTCACTTTCAATCTGCCCCTCCCTACCTTCAATCTGCCCCTCCTCACCTTCAATCTGCCCCTCCTCACCTTCAATCTTCCCCTCCTCACCTTCAATCTGCCCCTCCTCACCTTCAATCTGCCCCTCCTCTCCTTCAATCTGCCCCTCCTCACCTTCAATCTGCCCCCCCCTACCTTCAATCTGCCCCTCCTCACCTTCAATCTGCCCCTTCTCACCTTCAATCTGCCCCTCCTCTCCTTCAATCTGCCCCTCCTCACCTTCAATCTGCCCCTCCCTACCTTCAATCTGCCCCTCCTCACCTTCAATCTGCCCCTCCTCACCTTCAATCTGCCCCTCCCCACCTTCAATCTGCCCCTCCTCACCTTCAATCTGCCTCTCCTCACCTTCAATCTGCCCCTACTCACCTTCAATCTGCCCCTCCTCACCTTCAATCTGCCCCTCCTCTCCTTCAATCTGCCCCTCCTCACCTTCAATCTTCCCCTCCCTACCTTCAATCTGCCCCTCCTCACCTTCAATCTGCCCCTCCTCTCCTTCAATCTGCCCCTCCTCACCTTCAATCTTCCCCTCCCTACCTTCAATCTGCCCCTCCTCACCTTCAATCTGCCCCTCCTCACCTTCAATCTGCCCCTCCCCACCTTCAATCTGCCCCTCCTCACCTTCAATCTGCCCCTCCTCACCTTCAATCCGCCCCTCCTCACCTTCAATCTGCCCCTCCTCACCTTCAATCTGCCCCCTCCTCACCTTCAATCTGCCCCTCCTCACCTTCATTCTGCCCCTCCTCACCTTCATTCTGCCCCTCCTCACCTTCAATCTGCCCCTCCCCACCTTCAATCTGCCCCTCCTCACCTTCAATCGGCCCCCCTCACATTCAATCTGCCCCCCTCACCTTCAATCTGCCCCTCCACACTTCAACCTGCCCCTCCTCACCTTCAACCTGCCCCTCCTCACCTTCAATGTGCCCCTCCCCACCTTCAATCTGCCCCTCCTCACCTTCAATCTGCCCCTCCCCACCTTCAATCTGCCCCTCCCCACCTTCAATCTGCCCCTCCTCACCTTCAATCTGCCCCCCTCACCTTCAATCTGCCCCTCCTCACCTTCAATCTGCCACTCCTCACCTTCAATCTGCCCCTCCTCACCTTGAATCTGCCCCTCCTCACCTTCAATCTGCCCCTCCTCACCTACAATCTGCCCCTCCCCACCTTCAATCTGCCCCTCCTCACCTTCAATCTGCCCCTCCCCACCTTCAATCTGCCACTCCTCACCTTCAATCTGCCCCTCCCCACCTTCAATCTGCCCCTCCTCACCTTCAATCTGCCCCCCTCACCTTCAATCTGCCCCCTCACCTTCAATCTGCCCCCTCCTCACCTTCAATCTGCCCCTCCTCACCTTCAATCTGCCCCTCCTCACCTTCTCTCTGCCCCTCCTCACCTTCAATCTGCCCCGCCTTACCTTCAATCTGCCCCCCCCACGTTCAATCTGCCCCCTCACCTTCAATCTGCCCCTCCTCACCTTCAATCTGCCCCTCCTCACCTTCAATCTGCACCTCCTCACCTTCAATCTGCCCCTCCTCACCTTCAATCTGCCCCTCCTTACCTTCAATCTGCCCCTCCCTACCTTCAATCTGCCCCTCCTCACCTTCAATCTGCCCCTCCTCACCTTCAATCTGCCCCTCCGCACCTTCAATCTGCCCCTCTTCACCTTCAATCTGCCCCTCCTCACCTTCAATCTGCCCCTCCTCACCTTCAATCTGCCCCCTGCTCACCTTCAATCTGCCCCTCCTCACCTTCAATCTGCCCCTTCTCACCTTTATTCTGCCCCTCCTCACCTTCAATCTGCCCCTCCCCACCTTCAATCTGCCCCTCCTCACCTTCCATCAGCCCCCTCACCTTCAATCTGCCCCCTCACCTTCAACCTGCCCCCTCCTCACCTTCAATCTGCCCCTCACCTTCAATCTGCCCCCTCAACATTTACAAGATCTGCCCCTCCTCACCTTGAATCTGCCCCCTCCTCACCTTCAATCTGCCCCTCCTCACCTTGAATCTGCCCCTCCTCACCTTCAATCTGCCCCTTGTCACCTTCAATCTGCCCCTCCTCTCCTTCAATCTGCCCCTCCTCACCTTCAATCTGCCCCTCCCTACCTTCAATCTGCCCCTCCTCACCTTCAATCTGACCCTCCTCACCTTCAATCTTCCCCTCCTCGCCTTCAATCTGCCCCTCCTCACCTTCAATCTGCCCCTCCTCACCTTCAATCTGCCCCTCCTCACCTTCTATCTGCCCCTCCTCTCCTTCAATCTGCCCCTCCTCACCTTCAATCTGCCCCTCCCTACCTTCAATCTGCCCCTCCTCACCTTCAATCTGCCCCTTCTCACCTTCAATCTGCCCCTCCTCTCCTTCAATCTGCCCCTCCTCACCTTCAATCTGCCCCTCCCTACCTTCAATCTGCCCCTCCTCACCTTCAATCTGCCCCTCCTCACCTTCAATCTGCCCCTCCCCACCTTCAATCTGCCCCTCCTCACCTTCAATCTGCCCCTCCTCACCTTCAATCTGCCCCTCCTCACCTTCAATCTGCCCCTCCTTACCTTCAATCTGCCCCTCCTCTCCTTCAATCTGCCCCTCCTCACCTTCCATCTTCCCCTCCCTACCTTCAATCTGTCCCTCCTCACCTTCAATCTGCCCCTCCTCACCTTCAATCTGCCCCTCCCCACCTTCAATCTGCCCCTCCTCACCTTCAATCTGCCCCTCCTCACCTTCAATCTGCCCCTCCTCACCTTCAATCCGCCCCTCCTCACCTTCAATCTGCCCCTCCTCACCTTCAATCTGCCCCCTCCTCACCTTCAATCTGCCCCTCCTCACCTTCAATCTGCCCCTTCTCACCTTCATTCTGCCCCTCCTCACCTTCAATCTGCCCCTCCCCACCTTCAATCTGCCCCTCCTCCAATCGGCCCCCCTCACATTCAATCTGCCCCCTCCTCACCTTCAATCTGCCCCCTCACCTTCAATCTGCCCCTCTCAAAATTTACAAGATCTGCCCCTCCTCACCTTGAATCTGCCCCCTCCTCACCTTGAATCTGCCCCTCCTCACCTTGAATCTGCCCTTCCTCACCTTCAATATGCCCCTCCTCACCTTCAATCTGCCCCCTCCTCACCTTCAATCTGCCCCTCCTCACCTTCAATCTGCCCCTCCTCACCTTCTATCTGCCCCTCCTCACCTTCAATCTGCCCCGCCTTACCTTCAATCTGCCCCCCCCTCACGTTCAATCTGCCCCCTCACCTTCAATCTGCCCCTCCTCACCTTCAATCTGCCCCTCCTCACCTTCAATCTGCACCTCCTCACCTTCAATCTGCCCCTCCTCACCTTCAATCTGCCCCTCCTTACCTTCAATCTGCCCCCACTCACCTTCAAACTGCCCCCTTCACCTTCAATCTACCCCTCCTCACCTTCAATCTGCCCCTCTTCACCTTCAAGCTGCCCCTCCTCACCTTTAATCTGCCCCTCCTCACCTTCAATCTGCCCCTCCTCACCTTCAATCTGCCCCCTCACCTTCAATCTGCCCTTCCTCACCTTCAATCTGCCCCTCCTCACCTTCAATCTGCCCCTCCTCACCTTCAATCTGCCCCCCTCAACATTTACAAGATCTACCCCTCCTCACTTTCAATCTGCCCCTCCTCACCTTCAATCTGCCCCTCCCCACCTTCAATCTGCCGCTCCTCACCTTCAATCTGCCCCCTCAACATTTACAAGATCTGCCCCTCCTCACCTTCAATCTGCCCCTCCCCACCTTCAATCTGCCCCTCCTCACCTTCAATCTGCCCCCTCACCTTCAATCTGCCCCCTCAACATTTACAAGATCTGCCCCTCCCCACCTTCAATCTGCCCCTCCTCACCTTCAATCTGCCCCTCCTCACTTTCAATCTGCCCCTCCTCTCCTTCATTCTGCCCCTCCTCACCTTCATTCTGCCCCTCCTCACCTTCAATCTGCCCCTCCCTACCTTCAATCTGCCCCTCTTCACCTTCAATCTGCCCCTCCTCACCTTCAATCTGCCCCTCCCCACCTTCAATCTGCCCCTCCTCACCTTCAATCTGCCCCTCCTCGCCTTCAATCTGCCCCTCCTCTCCTTCAATCTGCCCCTCCTCACCTTCAATCTGCCCCTCCTCACCTTCAATCTGCCCCTCCCTACCTTCAATCTGCCCCTCCTCACCTTCAATCTGCCCCTCCTCACCTTCAATCTGCCCCTCTCCACCTTCAATCTGCCCCTCCTCACCTTCAATCTGCCCCTCCTCACCTTCAATCTGCCCCTCCTCACCTTCAATCTGCCCCCTCCTCACCTTCAATCTGCCCCTCCTCACCTTCAATCTGCCCCTTCTCACCTTCATTCTGCCCCTCCTCACCTTCAATCTGCCCCTCCTCACTTTCAGTCTGCCCCTCCTCACTTTCAGTCTGCCCCTCTCACCTTCAATCTGCCCCCTCACCTTCAATCTGCCCCCTCCTCACCTTCAATCTGCCCCCCTCACCTTGAATCTGCCCCCATCAACATTTACAAGATCTGCCCCTCCTCACCTTCAATCTGCCCCCTCCTCACCTTCAATCTGCCCCTCCTCACCTTGAATCTACCCCTCTTCACCTTCAATCTGCCCCTTCTCACCTTCAATCTGCCCCTCCTCTCCTTCAATCTGCCCCTCCTCACCTTCAATCTGCCCCTCCCTACCTTCAATCTGCCCCTCCTCACCTTCAATCTGCCCCTCCTCACCTTCAATCTGCCCTTCCCCACCTTCAATCTGCCCCTCCTCACCTTCAATCTGCCCTCCTCACCTTCAATCTGCCCCTCCTCTCCTTCAATCTGCCCCTCCTCACCTTCAATCTGCCCCTCCCTACCTTCAATCTGCCCCTCCTCACCTTCAATCTGCCCATCCTCACCTTCAATCTGCCCCCCCACCTTCAATCTGCTCCTCCTCACCTTCAATCTGCCCCTCCTCTACTTCAATCTGCCCCTCCTCACCTTCAATCTGCCCCTCTCTACCTTCAATCTGCCCCTCCTCACCTTCAATCTGCCCCTCCTCACCTTCAAATTGCCCCTCCGCACCTTCAATCTGCCCCTCTTCACCTTCAATCTGCCCCTCCTCACCTTCAATCTGCCCCTCCTCACCTTCAATCTGCCCCTCCTCACCTTCAATCTGCCCCCTCCTCACCTTCAATCTGCCCCTCCTCACCTTCAATCTGCCCCTCCTCCCCTTCAATCTGCCCCCCTCACCTTCAATCTGCCCCCTCACCTTCAATCTGCCCCCTCCTCACCTTCAATCTGCCCCCTCACCTTCAATCTGCCCCCTCAACATTTACAAGATCTGCCCCTCCTCACCTTCAATCTGCCCCCTCCTCACCTTCAATCTGCCCCTCCTCACCTTGAATCTGCCCCTCCTCACCTTCAATCTGCCCCTTCTCACCTTCAATCTGCCCCTCCTCTCCTTCAATCTGCCCCTCCTCACCTTCAATCTGCCCCTCCCTACCTTCAATCTGCCCCTCCTCACCTTCAATCTGCCCCTCCTCACCTTCAATCTGCCCCTCCCCACCTTCAATCTGCCCCTCCACACCTTCAATCTGCCCCTCCACACCTTCAATCTGCCCCCCTCACCTTCCATCTGCCCCTCCTCACCTTCAATCTGCCCCTCCTCACCTTCAATCTGCCCCTCCCCACCTTCAATCTGCCCCTCCACACCTTCAATCTGCCCCTCCACACCTTCAATCTGCCCCCCCTCACCTTCAATCTGCCCCTCCTCACCTTCAATCTGCCCCTCCGCACCTTCAATCTGCCCCTCCCCACCTTCAATTTGCCCCCTCCTCACCTTCAATCTGCCCCTCCGCACCTTCAATCTGCCCCTCTTCACCTTCAATCTGCCCCTCCTCACCTTCAATCTGCCCCTCCGCACCTTCAATCTGCCCCTCCGCACCTTCAATCTGCCCCTCTTCACCTTCAATCTGCCCCTCCTCACCTTCAATCTGCCCCCCTCACCTTCAATCTGCCCCTCCTCACCTTCAATCTGCCCCTCCTCACCTTCAATCTGCTCCTCCTCACCTTCAATCTGCCCCTCCGCACCTTCAATCTGCCCCTCCTCACCTTCAATCTGCCCCTCCTCACCTTCAATCTGCCCCCTCACCTTCAATCTGCCCCTCCTCACCTTCAATCTGCCCCTTCCTCACCTTCAATCTGCCCCTCCTCACCTTCAATCTGCCCCTCCGCACCTTCAATCTGCCCTTCCTCACCTTCAATTTGCCCAGATCTCAAATAAAGTGCTGGTCCTCGGCTGAGGGCTACTGCCTCCTGCTGTGCCTCCCCTTTACTGCACAACAGAAGGAGTAAAACTTAACACAATTAAATAGCAATTGAATGCTCAGAACACAATTCCCTGCAATGAGCATGGGCGAGTGACTGTCCCTCCTGTGCTTAAATGCAGGGACTTCTGCCTTCATCCTATTCAGGTCCAACTATGGTTGGGTTCTTGCTCTTCTAGGCCGGTTACTAATCTTTGGAATCAGAAGGAGGCTGTTTCAGTTCACTGCATTGTGGAATTAACCACCAACCCTGAACACTTTGCCAAAAATCTTCAAACCACCTCCCTGTTGCCTCATCTCTGCCACCTGCACGCCACGGAGCCGCGGTACCTGCATATTTCCACGGTTCCTGGGGCTCAGGCGATGCTGCATGAAGCAGGCTGTGTTTTCCTCCCACCTTGGGCTTCCTTCCTTCATGTTGCTTGGCTCCAAGCTGCTGTTCCTTCCTCCCCAGCCCCGCAATGACTGTCATCTGTCTGAGGGTCTGCAGCCGGCTTTAAAAGCTGCTCCACAGCTGGTCCCCTTCAGGTTTTCATTCTTTTCTTCTTTTCCTTTTCCATCATGGCTGTTTATTTTTGTTTCCTTCCTGAACTTCCAAATCCTTTATGATTCCTGTCATGTAGTATTTTGATCTAATTTCATTTCCTTATTCCCTGCCTGTGTAAATGCTTTAGTCTGGTTGGAGGGTGCAGCCCAACAAATCTGTGTTCCTTCGCTTGTTTCCTTGCTCCCGCCTCTGTCTTATCCTGACTCTTCATTCCTGAAACATTTCACCCTTGGGCTCCAGATTCCTGGTGTGAGGGGCTGTATGGGTGAGTGAGTGTGTGCATGGCTGTATGGGTGAGTGAGTGTGTGCATGGCTGTATGGGTGAGTGAGTGTGTGCATGGCTGTATGGGTGAGTGAGTGTGTGCATGGCTGTATGGGTGAGTGAGTGTGTGCATGGCTGTATGGGTGAGTGAGTGTGTGCATGGCTGTATGGGTGAGTGAGTGTGTGCATGGCTGTATGGGTGAGCAACTGGGTATGTGAAAGACAGTATAGGTGAGTCAGGGGGTATACAAGTGACTGTATGGGTGAGTGAGTGAATGTGTGAGTGCCTCTATGGGTGCGTGTATGCTTGTGTCAGTAACAGTGTAGGTGAATGAGTATGTGTTAGTATCCGTATAAGTAAGTAAGTGGATGTGTGTAACTGTATGGGTGAGTACATGGCTGTGTGATTGACTATGGGTAAGTGAGTAGGCATGTGAGTTGCTTTATGGGTGACTGACTCAGTATTGAGTGGCTGTATGAGTCAATGTCAATGTCAATGTCATAGGTTTTTATAGAGCGCAGCTTGTCACCGCAAGGTCTCAAGGCGCTATGAGTGTATGAGTGGACATGTCAGTGGCTGTATTGGTGAGTGAGTGGATGTGTGTGTAGATCTATGAATCAGTGAGTGGGTGTGTAAGTACTGGCATGGGTTTGTGAATAGGTTTGTGAATGGTTGTGTGGGAGTGGGTATATGAAATGGTCTATCGAAGTGAGTGGGTGTGTTAGTCATTTTCTGTATGATGTCATCAGTGATGTCTTTGAGATGTCATCAGTGATGTTATCTGTGATGTCACTGACCATGTCATGAGTGATGTAATATGTGTCATAATCCCTTTACAATCTTAACCGGTTAGCT
Organism: Lissotriton vulgaris; assembly: GCF_964263255.1. Classification (NCBI taxonomy): domain Eukaryota; kingdom Metazoa; phylum Chordata; class Amphibia; order Caudata; family Salamandridae; genus Lissotriton; species Lissotriton vulgaris. The sequence continues at coordinate 1,573,171,335 of NC_141696.1, forward strand.
TGGAACGGAAAGAATGTAGGTGAAATCATGGTTCATGTGAAAACCATGTCGGCAGAAGACAAAGAAAAAAACCCTCAAGCATACCAGGATAACTGGGAAAAATGACCAAGAATCTAACCGACAAATTTGGTCAACAAAATAAGTCTAACAAAAGAAAACCCTATGAGGTACACCAAGCGCACCTGGGAGCAATAGGGAGTAAAAAAAAGGATTTTCAATCAGGAAGTCAGAAAACTTAAAGGGATAGACACAAAGAGGGGTGACGACATCAAGAGACAAATACATAACCTAAGGCAATCATACAAAAAAGAAGTATGGACTGTAAAGAAAAAACATCAAACAGAAATCTGGCTACAAATATTAGAAGCCAGTAAATCCAACAACAACAGGAAATTCTGGGCAGAAATTAACAAAGTAGCCAATGGAGTAGCCCTTGATTTTAATGTAAATATACTACAGGAAGACTGGATCCACCATTTAGAGCAAACACAAATGACCCATGCGCATGTAAGGAACCAACATCTCCTCACCCACCCGCTGAATGAAAAGCATGAAGAAGATCAAATCTTTGGTGCAAACTGGATTACGCAATGCCAAGTCCAAATGGTCTTGAAAAAATTGAGGTCAAAAGGTGCGCCAGGTCCGAACGGTTTGCCTAATGGGCTTTTCAAACATGATCAATCGTTTTGGGCAGAACAGCTCACCCCACTGTACAATCACGCATTTCAATCAGGAAGTATTCCCTCTTCATGGAGAGGGAGCATTCTGCACCCAATCTTCAAAGCAGGCGTGCGCACAGATCCAGCGAATTACAGACTGATTGCGCTTATTGACGTAGAGGCCAAGGCATATGCATCAAATCTCCTGAAAGCATTGGAAGATTGGGTTAGCCGCAACAACATCCTCCCAATCACCCAGACAGGGTTCAGGCCTGGAACCAACACGTCATGTAATTTGACAGCGCTGAATCTTCTTGTCGACAAAGTAATGGCCAAATCAACAAAACTGTACACCTGTTTTGTCGATCTAAAAGCGGCGTTCGACACAGTACCAAGGGAGATCCTATGGGAAAAGATGGCCAGCTGGGGCACACCTCCGAAGTTGCTACGGGCCATTATAAATCTGTACTCATTCACCTGGTTTAAGATAAAACTTGGCAATGGGGACAGAACAACATCAAAAATCACCACCCACATCGGTCTCAAGCAGGGATGTGTACTGGCCCCCACCCTTTTCAACATCTTCACTGCGGACCTCGATAAGAGCATCTCAGAGATCCAAAGTGACCAGCCAAATTTAGCCGAATATAAAATAAGGAGCATGCAGTATGCTGATGATATAGTCCTTTGCAGCCAAACCCCGCTGGGTCTCCAACGCGCTATAACAAGGCTGCATAAATACACCTGTACGCACGGGCTGCATTTCAACTACAAAAAAACAAAAGTGGTCTGCTTTGCGTCTTAGCCAGGGCAGCAAACATTCAGATGGCACATCGCTGGAAACAACATAGAGCAAAGTGCCACCTATAAGTATCTGGGAGTACTGGTTGATTCAAGATGGTCATTAAGAGAGCACTCCCTGTACAGAAAAGCCCAGACAAATAAATTGTGGTTCGCCTTAAACATACTAAAAACAAAAATAAAATGTCCATCTAATGAATACCTGCTGAAAGTGATTGCTGCCAAATTTTGACCTTCCCTCACGTACGGCTCCGACCTATATAGAGGCAAAGACGTAAATTTCCTGAACCTCCAACAGTCAGCGTTGTTTAAACACCTTTACCAAATCCCGCAGTTTGCATCACAGGCGCAGGTACGCCTCGAATTCGGGTTACTAAATCAGCACCAAGCCAGACAAGCCGCCATATTGAAAATGTGCTGGAAACTAAGAGCAGCTCAAGAGGACACGCTGATGGGTCACTGTTGGTCTGAAATTAACAATCAAGCAAAAGGAAAAAAGGCATGGAAAACAACACTGGAAGAAGCATTGAAAAACTTAGACATGCAAGAGACGTGGAACACCAAACATACCTTCGCGGCCTTCAAAAAAGTAGCCAATGGTGCTGCAAAACATAAATCCTGGATTGCTGACAAAGCAGCTTTGGCTAAGAAAAAACACGGCTGGATGGTATTGGCTACGTATGAGAGATGCGTCCCGCAACCGTATCTGGTTAACTACATAACACCATCTACGCAACAAATGCTACTACGACTGCGGCTGGGAACCTATACTTCAAAAGATCAGATCCCGGCATGGCAGCAAACATGGCCAACAGCACTGTGCAGACTTTGTGGTCTCTCTGAAGAAACTTTGATTCACGTCCTGTGCATCTGTCCCTCTCTGAGCAACTTGAGACGGTATTATCTCCTTCAAATATTCCGCCTTTTCCAAATCAGAACTTGTCGGTCGGCAGTCATGTTAGTACTGAACAGCCAAAAGCTGCAGATAGCCTGCAGGGCCACCAGATTTTTTTCAGAAAGCGAGCCTCCTACTGCTGAAAAACGAAAAAGAGGTGATCAATGGGACAAAACCCAAAGTCTTAGTGAAACAAATGACTTTAAAGTTAGATAAAGATAGACTTTATTACTCCAAAATGGACATCAGTCTGTAGATGCATTTTTATTTATTTATTTTATGGAATAAGCTCTTTTAAAATTTACTCTTTTGTAAAGGTTTTAACTAACCACACACAATAAAATTTTACTTACTTACGTGTCATAAGCAGTGCATTGCGGGGGCGTGAGTTATAGTTAGGTCAGGTAATTATAACAGCTGAAATTCACTGGTTTTGTACTTGTGACATCTGAACCTAACTATAATGTCTCTGTAACCTTAGTTTTTTTCAGTGAATTTTGAATTAATTTGTAATTCCATTTCCTAACAATAACGTCCCTGTAATCTGTTTTTTCACTGAATATATATATATATATATATATATATATATATATATATATATATATGTATATATATATATATATACATATATATATATATACATATATATATATATATATATATATATATATATATATATATATATATATATATATATATATATATATATATATATATATATATATATATATATATATATATATATAATCACCTACTGGCAGTCGCCAGTAGGTAGTTATAGTTAGGATTATTTTCAATGCAAAATCTCAACATTCTATTGTGAATAACTTTGGTGCCTGAAAATTTCCTCAAATTTGCCTCGCGGCGCTCCGGTCCTTCCCTGAAAGTTTGGGGGGGATTCGTATAGCGGGGGCCGAGATAAAAGGGGGGTCCCAAAATGTGTTTTCCCCATGTTAATTTCCATAGGGCGGTCGACCTCACTTTTAGCCCGAACGGCTGAATGGATTTCCACCAAACTTGGCAAAATTGTAGGGAATGGTAGCCCGATGTGCCTTTGCTATGTCTCAAGATATGTGCTCCAGTGGATTTTGAGTAATTTAGGTTAAAAAAATATATATATCTATGGCCGCGCCCCGGTACGCGCACCGGGGAGCGCACCGGGTGCGCCACGTGATCTGCGCACGGAAAGCTGATTGGCTCTCGGGTGTCTGTAAACATTCGAAACAGTCCGGAGCGGCCGCCATCTTGTGTCTCGGTAGGATCGAGACACAAGAGGTGGCAAAACAAAGGGGGAAATGACTAAAAGGGGGCAGGGTAGACCCCCCCTGACCCCCTAGGTTTGATGTGGGTGCCATAAAAGGGCCCCGCGGGGCAAACATTTTTTTTTTTTTTTTCGCGGGGGGAGCGCCCGGTTCGCGCTTCGGGGAGCGTACCGAAGAGCATACCATGGGGAAAAAAGAATGACAGTTTTAAAAAAATGTAGCTGTTTTTTGATTTAAGTACCTACATGTAGGTATCAATGTAGAGACTTTTTTTTTTTTGATTTAAGTACCTACATGTAGGTATCAATGTAGAGACTTAGGGGCAGATTTACAAGCCACTAGCGCCACTTTTGCGTCACTTTTCCCATGTTAAACGTGACGCAAAGGTGGCGCAAGGGGCTTGTAAAGCTGCCCCTTAAATTGTTGTTTTTGGTTTTTTTTTTATTTAAGTACCTACATGTAGGTTCCAATGTAGAGACTTGGGGCAGATTTACAAGCCCCTTGCGCCACTTTTGCGTCACTTTTCCTATGTTAAAAGTGACGCAAAGGTGGCGCAAGGGGCTTGTAAATCTGTCCCTTAAATTTAATGTACACCTTCTCCTCTGTAGATATCTTGCATGTTGTTACAGAAGTTATTGTGGTATATGGAATCCATACCATAGTCTGTCAAGAAAGCAGAAACAGATACTTTAAGCACTTCCTGAGACGGCCTAGTGGATGATGGGTAGTGTATCCTGCTCCCTTGTGATGAAAAAGAGATGTATATTACACATTGTAGATAATATAGTGGGAGAAAGGAAGTAACTATGAGTAAACTTACTATGTAAGACAAAAAAGTTGCACAGTATACTATAAGTCTCATTTTATAATATAATCATTTTGGTACTACTTCATGAATTACATATAAAAATGAATAATGTCTCAAACATTTTAAAATTATTAAATATAAATTTATTCTTCTGATTCTTTTTCTAAATTTAATAAAATTTGTAACATAATATTGTCCGGAATTTCCTCATAATTATTAGTACATGATTCTATTTGTTCCAAACATTCTATTAACTGTTGGTCCAAAGAGTCATCCATGAAATCAAATTAATCTTTTTGTTCTTCTGGATTTTCCACCTTTACTTCGAAAGAAATAACATTTGATTGTTTTTCTCCTTCCATTTTCTTTCTGAAAATTGCATATAAAATAACTATATCAGTAGAGTAAGGGTACTGTTGGGTTTAAGTTCAGACAGGTACTTCTGAGTTTTTAACAGTGAAGAAATTTTTGGGCAGTGTATGGTTTCAGGTAGGAAGTAGAACTATTTAAAAGTGCATTTGATGAAGCCTAAGTAAATTCATAATTATACCAGAGAAGTCTAACTCAATCCATAATTATAACAGAGAAGTTTATCTCAATCTCTAACTCTTACAGAGGGGCAGTATATAACTATCAGAAAACGTTTTGCCAAATTAACTTAAAGTGCACAACATAGTTCCCCTTCAAAAATATTAACTTACCTTTTTCAAAGCAGTTGAAGTTTTCTGTGAAAAATCTTTTCAAATGTACCTTAGGTAGTATTAGTCAAAATGGCTGTTTCCCTCTCATTTTTCATATATATTGATGTACATAACCAATCAAATGTCAGCACATAAAAGTCAAAAATGTAAGTAACATTTTAATTGGTTGAAAATTCTAACACTTTTATATGTGTTTTTGTCATGTAATTTACCTCAGGATATTTAGACAGGGCTACGGCCTAAATGGCTCAATGGAATACCATCAAATTTGGGAAAATGGTAGGGACTGCTATGTAGTAGGGTCTATTCTATATTTGGTGAAAGTCTGTCCAGTGGTTTTTATGTAATTTTATTTCCCACCTTTTTTTTGGGAGCGCTTACCGGTGCGCGCTCCGGTACGCGCACCGGCAGGGCTACGGGAGTCCGCCATTTTGTGTTTCGGTACAATTGAGACACAAGATGGAGGACAAACAATGTTGGGAATGGGTAGAAGGGAGCACGGTAGATACCCCTGACCCTCTAGGTTTTCTGAGGGGAGGTTAGGAGGCCCATATAGGCCAGGATTTTTTTTTTTTTTACATTTTGCGGGGGAAGTACGTGCACCGGGGAGCGTACCGGGGAGCGTACTTTGGTGAAAAATAGTGAAAAAAGTTAGAGAAAGATAATCATTTTGAGTGATCAGAGGTAGGGTGGCTCTGAAAAGAGCTTTTGGGTTCTGTGGCTGATTTAGGTACCTACAAGTAGGTTCCAATGCACAGTTTTAAATTCAGGAGGAACAGCGATACTGGTCCTGCTGGATCTCTCGGCGGCCTTCGACACGGTCAATCATTCCATCCTGATTGACCGTGTCGAAGAAATGGGCATACACTCAAGGGCCAAAGAGCTTCTGGCTTCGTTTCTGTCTAACAGAACACAAGCAGTGACCCTGGGCGCATTTCAATCTACTGAGCTCGCCCTCCCATGTGGCGTTCCGCAGGGCTCATCCCTAAGTCCGACACTTTTTAACATCTATGTGTCGGACTTAGCTAGGGTAATCAAGAACTACCGGATGAGCCTTACCTCATACGCCGACGACACCCAACTGGTGATCGCAATTAATAACGATGGCGAGGAAGTAGCCGCCAGGTTCCAGGAAGGCATGGTGGCCATTAAGGAATGGATGGCTGAGAACTGCTTACGTCTCAACTCAGATAAAACTGAGGTAATGATTTTTGGAAAATTATCGCCACAGTGGTCCACCACTTGGTGGCCGACTCTACTTGGAGCCCCCCCAGAACCTGTGCATAAAGTCAGGAATCTAGGAATTATTTTCGATGACAAACTCAATTTCTCTAGCCATGCTAATCAGGTAGCTTCGTCTGCCTTTTACAAGCTTAAGATCATCAGAAAAATCCTGCCCTATCTTCCTGAGAGTACAAGGAAAACAGTGGTGAGCTCCTTAGTACTCTCATCGCTTGATTATTGCAACGGATTATTTGTAAATGCATAGGCACGGGTGGTGGCCAAACTGCAGCTTATTCAAAATGCTGCCGCAAGGCTACTATCCGGCATTCCCAAATTTCAGTCCACCAAGCTAGCAATCAGGAACTACCACTGGTTAACGGTGAGAAATCGCATCAGATTCAAGACCTTGTGCCTCACCTTTAAAGCTCTCAATGGTCAGGGCCCGGCGTTTCTCAAACAGAAACTTTTCCACTATCTACCGAAAAGATCTCTACGATCTGAACAGAGGCATCTACTGGTGGTGCCGCGGACCAGGACGGTCACATGGGGCGACAGATGCTTCACCAACTCGGCAGCCAGACTTTGGAACACTCTTCCAAAGGAAATAAAATCTGCACCCTCGCTACTCCAATTTAGGAAATTGGTAAAAACCTGGTTATTTGACCTATAACTGCTCAGACAACACTTCATAAGGTAGACATATGCTCAATCAGAGATCGCTGAGTCATAGCGCCAAGACACCCACGGGTAGATGCTGCGCTTTATACATTTTTAAAATAAATAAATAAATTCTATTCCCCTCATCTGAGAAGTGCACACCATCTCCTCTGTAGATATCTTGCATGTTGTAACGCAAGATATTGTTGTATATTGAACCCATTCCAATACTCTCATGTAAGCAGAAACAGATTTATTCACATGTTTCCGTGCTTTCTCAAATTGTGGACAAAATTGGTTGGACCAGTTCCATTTCTGTCTTTGACATATATTGGAATATACCAAGGCAGTTTGTGGAAAAAGTGTCATAAATTGACCAAAGGTGTCCTTTAAAAGCATTTCCAGACCTACCCCAGTCAAAGTGCCCAAGTCATTTCCTCCACAGTGCACTATTAAGAGGTCAGAGTTTGGCAGATGCAAAAAGGTTTTCACCAATGGTATCAATTGGTGACATCTCAATCCTCTCTGGCCAATCCACTTGATTTCCACATTTGTTAAATCAAGGTTGTGAAAATTTCTGCTAGCTGCATACCTTTGAGCCCAGTGGATGTAGCTATGTCCAATAATCCAGACAGAATACATGGTGAGAGAAGGTTCTGGTGCAGTCAGATGAAGTGTGGGAATGAAATGGCAGTGGGAACAGTAGGAGTTTACAAAAAATAATTGTGGAGTTTCACTGCTCTTGAATCACAAGCAACGATTGGTGGATTCAGATAGTTGAAAACTAAAAGTTAGGGTGCATGGTTGTGTTTTGTGAAAGAAGCAATTTGAATGGTTAAGAAAAAGTCAATTAAAGAAACATTTCATCGGATAAGCTGGTGTATTGAGAGGTCAAACATCCTTGCTGAGTTCATTTGCAACATTGTAAAATAAACTTTTGAACCTGAGAGTTAAGTAAGGAGGGAGTTGCTATGGTAACAGATAGAAAGGGCTGAGGGGAGAAGGGTGTTGGTTTGAAAATAGTGAGGCAAGAGTTTTGATTGGTTGAAATGAGGCATATCTGTGTAGAATTAGAGGTTTTCTGTGCCAGTCATGGTTGCAGTGTCTGGAGTGCATACCTTTTGCTCTGCTAAAGAAAAATTGGTGTGTGTGTCTGACATTGTTCTCTATCTCCCAAAGCATTTGTAAAGGTAAGAAATGATTCATTTAATTTAGATAGAGACTTGTATGCTCTATGGAGAAGATTTGGAAGCAGATTGTTTTTTTAATGTTGTTTGGTGTCATGTTTTTTGATAATGCTTGGTTAAAACATTTTACTGCATAGAGGAATTGTCTTTTGTGAAATAGTGAAGTTTCAGTAGTGAAATTGAATGCTTGTAGATAGGACCTGTTTTGTGTTTCTAAAGTGTTATTTAAAAAACGATTTTGGGGTAAATGAATGGGTTTTATATTTTTGAGAAGGAATTATTAGTGTTTGCCTCATAAAATAAATATATTTGAACCTTTTACAATGATGTCACCTGCATTACCTCAGATTAGGATGCAGATTGAGCTTCTTTCTTGTTGGTTTGTGTCAGGTTTTTGGATAATGCTTGGTAAATAGGTTTTGCAGCATAGGGGAATTGCATTATGTAAAATTGAGAAGTTTCTCTAGTGACATGGAATGCTTGTACATAGGACCTGTGCTGTGTTTCTAAAATGTTATATAAAAAAAGATTTTGGGGTAAATGAATGGGTTTTATATTTTTGAGAAGGAATTATTAGTGTTTGCCTCATTAAATAAATATATTTGAACCTTTTTACAATGATGTCACCTGCATTACCTCAGATTAGGATGCAGATTGAGCTTCTTTCTTGTTGGTTTGTGTCATGTTTTTTATAATGCTTGGTAAATAGGTTTTGCAGCATAGAGGAATTCTATTATGTAAAATTGAGAAGTTTCTCTAGTGACATGGAATGCTTGTACATAGGACCTGTGCTGTGTTTCTAAAATGTTATTTAAAAAATGATTTTGGGGTAAATGAATGGCTTTTATATTTTTGAGAAGGAATTATTAGTGTTTGCCTCATTAAATAAATATATTTGAACCTTTTACAATGATGTCACCTGCATTACCTCAGATTAGGATTCAGATTGAGTTTCTTTCTTGTTGGTTTGTGTCATGTTTTTGGATAATGCTTGGTAAATAGGTTTTGCAGCATAGGGGAATTGCATTATGTAAAATTGAGAAGTTTCTCTAGTGACATGGAATGCTTGTACATAGACCTGTGCTGTGTTACTAAAATGTTATTTAAAAAACGATTTTGGGGTATATGAATGGTTTTTATATTTTTGAGAAGGAATTATTAGTGTTTGCCTCATTCAATAAATATATTTGAACCTTTTACAATGATGTCACCTGCATTACCTCAGATTAGGATGCAGATTGAGCTTCTTTCTTGTTGGTTTGTGTCATGTCTTTGGATAATGCTTGGTAAATAGGTTTTGCAGCATAGGGGAATTGCATTATGTAAAATTGAGAAGGTTATCTAGTGACATGCAATGCTTGTACATAGGACCTGTGCTGTGTTTCTAAAATGCTATTCAAAAAACGGTTTGGGGGTAAATGAATGACTTTTATATTTTTGAGAAGGAATTATTAGTGTGTGCCTTATTAAATAAATATATTTGAACCTTTTACAATGATGTCACCTGCATTACCTCAGATTAGGATGCAGATTGAGCTTCTTTCTTGTTGGTTTGTGTCATGTTTTTGGATAATGCTTGGTAAATAGGTTTTGCAGCATAGAGGAATTGCATTATGTAAAATTGAGAAGTTTCTCTAGTGACATGGAATGCTTGTACATAGGACCTGTGCTGTGTTTCTAAAATGTTATTTAAAAAACGATTTTGGGGTAAATGAATGGCTTTTATATTTTTGAGAAGGAATTATTAGTGTTTGCCTCATTAAATAAATATGTTTGAACCTTTTACAATGATGTCACCTGCATTACCTCAGATTAGGATGCAGATTGAGCTTCTTTCTGGTTGGTTTGTGTCATGTGTTTGGATAATGCTTGGTAAATAGGTTTTGCAGCATAGAGGAATTGCATTATGTAAAATTGAGAAGTTTCTCTAGTGACATGGAATGCTTGTACATAGGACCTGTGTTGTGTTTCTAAAATGTTATTTAAAAAATGATTTTGGGGTAAATGAATGGCTTTTATATTTTTGAGAAGGAATTATTAGTGTTTGCCTCATTAAATAAATATATTTGAACCTTTTACAATGATGTCACCTGCATTACCTCAGATTAGGAAGCAGATTGAGGTTCTTTCTTATTGGTTTGTGGCATGTTGTTTGGAAATGCTTGATATCAACATATGCAAGATAGAGGAATTGTCTTTTGTGAAATAGTGAGGTTTCAGGAGTGAAATTGTATGCTTGTACATAGGACCTGTGCTGTGTTTCTTAAACGTGATGCAAAAAACGATTTTGGGGCAAATGAATGGTTTTTACTTTTTTGAGAAGGAATAAATAGTGTAGATGAGGTGAGGCCTGTCCAGGGGTGTAGATGAGGTGAGGCCTGTCCAGGGGTGCAGATGAGGTGAAGCCTGTTCAGGGTTGTAGATGAGGTGGGGCTTGTACAGGGGTGCAGAGGAGGGGAGGCCTGTGTTCAAGAGTGTAGTGGGAGAGAAGCCTGTCCAGGGGTGCAAAGGAGGTGAGGTCTGTGTCTAAGAATGCAGTGGGGGAGAGGCTTCATGAAGTCTAGTCCACTGCATTCTTAGACACAGGCCTCACCACCTATGCTCCCCTGGACAGGCCTCACCACCTCTGCGCTTCTGGAGAGGCCTCACCTCATCTGCACAATCTGCTTCCTAATCTGAGGAAACACAGGTGAAACGTGCAATCATGTACTCAGTATCTAATCCTTGTGAATAATGTAAAAGCAATTCATGTGCTGTAAATCAATGTTTACATAACATTTGAAAAAGAGAGCACAGGTCATATGTAGAAGCATTTCATTACACTACTGAAACCTCACTTTTTTACAAAATACAATTCCTCCATGCACTAACATTTTTTTACCAAGTATTATCAAGAAATATGACACAAAGGAAGAATAAAAAAGCTTAATGTGCTTCCTAATCTGGTAAATAGATTTTGCAGCATAGGGGAATTGCATTATGTAAAATTGAGAAGTTTCACTAGTGACATGGAATGCTTGTACATAGGACCTGTGCTGTGTTTCTAAAATGTTATTTTAAAAAACGATTTTGGGGTAAATGAATGGTTTTTATATTTTTGAGAAGGAATTAATATTGTTTGCCTCATTAAATAAATATATTTCAACCTTTTAGAATGATGTCACCTGCGTTACCTCAGATTAGGAAGCAGAATGAGCTTCTTGTTGGTTTGTAGCATGTTTTTTGGAAATGCTTGATATCAACATATGCAAGATAGAGGAATTGTCTTTTGTGAAATAGTGAGATAATATAGTGGGAGAAAGGTAGTAACTATGAGTAAGCTTACTATGTAACACAAAAAAGTTGCACAGTATACTATAAGTCTCATTTTATAATATAATCATTTTGGTACTACTTCATGAATTACATATAAAAATGAATAATGTCTCAAACAATTAAAAATTATTAAATATAAATTTATTCTTCTGATTCTTTTTCAAAATTTAATAAAACAATAAAATAAAAAAAACATGACACAAACCAATAAGAAAGAAGCTCAATTTGCATCCTAATCTGAGGTAATGCAGGTGACATCATTGTAAAAGGTTCAAATATATTTATTTAATGAGGCAAACACTAATAATTCCTTCTCACCTCATCTGCACCCTGTCACCATTAATTATACCCGATACATTGAGGTCTGTCAAGGGGGCACAGAGGAGGTGAGGCTTGCCCAAGGGTCAGAGGAGGTAAGTCTTGTCTATTGCACTATTGGACACAGGCCTCACCTCCTTTGCACCCCTGGATAGGCCTCACCTCATCTGCTCAATCTGTTTACTAATCTGAGGAAACACAGGTGACATGATTGTGAAATGTGCTAATATATTTTTTGAATCATGCAGATACTATCTAATCAACCTTTTTCTTTGTAATATTCTCTCCTTGAGTTACTCCCTATTACACCTCTTGTTTGTTTTACACCCTCTCTCCCTCTTCCTGACTTTTTTTCTCTCTTCCTGTTACACCCTCTGTCTGACCTACTTCTTGTAACATCCTCTCTCTGATTTAGTTCCTCTTACACCCTCTCTCAAACTTACTCTCTGTTTTAGTCTCTTTTACAACCTTTTCCCTTCTAACAAGCCTCTCTCTGTCTTACATCCTCTTTCACCCTCTCTCTGTTTTACACCCTGTTACATCCTTTTTCTGACTTACTCCCTTTTTTTGACTTACTCCCTCTCCCTATTACATCCTTTTTCAGTCTTACAACATAATATACACTCTCTCTGTCTTAGTCCTTCTCTATGTTTTACTTCCTCTACCTGTTTCTTTGTCTGAGTCTCTCTGTGTCTTTGTGTTACTCCCTCTAGCTGTTTTTCTCTGTCTTACTCCTAGTTATATAGTTGCTGTGGTATAAACTTAGATATGTTGTAAATTAGTGTTTATATCATTTGTTTATTGTCATTGCTTTGTTGTTTGCTAATAGTGGTCTATAATGTGTTATTTTTTTCTTTACCACAGATTGACATCAACATTTCAAAAGTAAGCAAATATGCCATCAAGGCAAAGGAGAAGGAAAGATGCCATACGGAAAAAAACAAAAAACTGCAACGGAATTAAAGCACTCCCCTACAACAAGTACTTCAAAAAACACAAAAAAAGCTCCTGGTAAGACAACTAAGAGGTCCATTAGGATGGCGGGCGGGCTTTGGCCGCCCACCACCCTAAAGGAGAAGTGGACCGCTCGCTAACAGTGCGGGGGTCCCAACATAGGCATTAGGATGCGCCCCCCATGCAGGCGGGCGCATCCTGTATGTTTACCATTGCAGCGGGCGGAGCAGAATTCTCCGCCCGCCGCAATGGTAAAAGTACACGTTGTGCTTTTCAAAGGGCAACATGACAGGCACCGCGCGGTGCCTGCCATGTTGCACTTTGAAATGAGGGGGGTACCATAGGTACTCCCCATGTGCACCCCCCCAAGCCACGGACTCCCAGGGGGCCCGCAACGGGACCCGCAGGGAATCTCCACATGCCTTTCCGTGGCGGCATTGCCGCCACGGAAAGGCATTGTCCACAGCCCATTGTAATGTGGCGGGCGGTGTCTCACAGACACCGCCTCCATGTTACTGGTTTTCCGCCCCGGCCGCAAGGCGACCCGGGCGGAAAACATGCGGGCGGTGTTTGTCACCGCTGCGGTCCCTCCCGCCATACTAATATGGCGGGGGGGAATTGGGCTGATGATGTGGGGCGGATTTCCTCCGCCAGGGTGGCGGTGGCCACCGCTACCCTGGCGGAGGCAATCCGCCCGACATCCTAATGGGCCCCATAGTCTTTTTTTCGGAACATATGTAGAGGAAAAAAAAATGTTAAAGAGAATGTAAATATACAAAAGGAGAGAGCAAATTTGAAAAGGAAGGAGAGGCCCACCAAAAATTTTACTACTGGAGCAGGAGAGAAGAGTATGGACAGCAATAGAAGGCAAAATCTATTTAGGGACATTCGTAGACGAATGTTTTGCAATAGGGTAGTTTTAAATTTGTTAAAAAATGTTAAGAAAGGTAAACAGAGAGCTGCTTTTTACAAGAAAAAGAAAAGTGTAGAGAAGATTGTTGATCAGGCTTTTGAAGTTAAGAAAAAAATATTTATTTTAGTAATCAATAGAATTAGGATACTTAACAAGGCAAATGATGTTTTCAAATCGAACAGTAGATGGAAAAGAATAATTAATCGGACTAATTTTTGTGAAGTATTTTCTGGAGAATGGATGCATATTTCAAGTTCTGAGCCATTTTTTTATGAGGAGAGTTACTTCCAGGAAAATGATTTGGTGCATGCAGTTGACACCAGTGGTCGAGCATATGAGGTGAAAGACGGTTGTCCGATGGAAAAAGAGAAACTTGTGTCTAGAGATGTAGAAGAGGTGTTAGCTGATGAAGTTTTAGGGAGACGTACTAAGGGTACAGTGTACACATGGAAGTGTAGTAGTATTTGTAGTGTGCGACAGGATTCAATCGATTTGCTTCATAATTTCTTACGTATATATAGTAAGAAAAGTGTAAAACAGAAAATGAAGATGTTGCAAGAGTTAGATCCTTGCAGAGTGAGAGAAAACACAGGTTTGCATAGGCCTTCACTGGCTTGTCTTTCTAGAAAAGTATGTCAAGAGTGTTTTTCATCATTTTAGGATGTTAGCAGTGCATCATAATAAAGTGAGGAAATTAGTGAGAAGGTTGTATTATGCAAAAAGTCCAGCACTTAAGCTTAAACAGTTAAACAGTGCTCTTTTGCATGGATCTGAATTAGATGTGAAGAGCATTTGTGAAGAAATTGAGTTTTGTTATTTTGGGGACAAAGAGGACAGTGTAGAAATGAATATAGTAATAGATGGTAATTTGGAAGACAATGTACAGATTTCAAGTATAGAAAAGTTTGACGAGGAAATTACCAAGTTTAAGGTGAAATCAAGTGAAAGGCCTAATTTAACTTGTGTGTGTTGTCGACGGACTCATTATAAGATTCAGACTAGGTTAGTTGATTTATATGCAAAAAGTGAAATGGAAAACAATAGTGAATGGAAGGATTTTGTAACTTATTTGTTGGTGGAGAATTCTTTTGATTTGAGTTTTGATCAGCGTATTTGTAATTATTGTTTAAAAAAATTAAATGAAAACAGAATGCCTGCTAGAGCTGTTCATAATAATCTTCAGTTGATAGATATTCCTTCTGAATTGATGGATTTAAATACTTATGAATCTATTTTGATTCAATGTGTTCATCCTTTTCAGGCTATTGTTCGCATGGAGCCTAAGATAGGGAAATTGCCTCCTACAGATTTACAAAGAGGATTAAAGGGAAGAGTTGTTTATTTGCCTCTAGATGTCAAGAAAAATATTGATACAATTGGTGTAGAAAGAGTAGAAGAGGAACCTCTGGTTATTCTAGTTAATGGGGTTCCGACAAAGAGTAAGAAAATCTGGCTAGATTTAGTGGATGTTAGGAAAGTCAAAAAGGCAACGTTGTATTTGGTCAAAAACAATGAGTACTACAAACATATATGTGTTGGAGCAAAGGAAACAGCTACAGAAGAAGACAGTGATTGTTCAGCCGGCCAAATTGAAAAAGTTGATGTGTCTAGAAGTGAAGAAATATATGAACATTATACTTTTCATCCTTTGCATTCCAAAGAAGTAATGGGGAATGCAATTGACTTGTTTCAAATGAAAGCAGCAAAAGGAAGTCCTATTAGTGTATGGGAAGAAAGTTTGGAAGCTCGTTGTTTTCCACAGTTATTTCCAACAGGTCGAGGTGGACGATATGACGATCGACCAGTTCAAACTCCTGCAGCTGAATACCGGACTTTAAGATTATATGCTGAAGATCCAAGGTTTCGTCAATGCATTGCGTATTTGTTTCATCTACTGTATGAAAGTGACTTGTCTGTGCTTTCTTATGCAGTTAATCATATAATGAAAAGTGGAGCTCATCTGCAAAATGTTTCGGCAAAGGACTTTATGGAGAAAGTCAATCTGCAAGACAGTATTTTGGAATCTCAGCTAATCAATCTCATGGCATGTCAGCGTGGAACAAACGAGTATTGGTTCCGTCGTCATGGGGAATTGAAATGTATGCTAAGAAACTTAGGAACTCCTACATGGTTCCTCACTCTTAGCTGTGCTGAGTATGCATGGGATGACTTACTTCAATTTCTACGAGAGGCAAATGGAAACATACAAAATATAGAATTCAAAACACCTGGAGAACTGTGTTCTTTGGATCCAGTGAATGTATGCAGATATTTTAATCATAGATTTGAACCTATGATGTCTTTATTACCAATAAAAAAAATCCTCCCCTTGGAGAGGTTTTGGATTTCTTTTGGAGGAAGGAGTATCAAGCGAGAGGTGCTCCTCACATACATATGTTGTTATGGATTAAAGATGCACCCAAATTTGGAACTGATTCGCATGACACAGTGATGAGTTTCATTGAAGAGTATTCAACATGTGCTGTTCCGAAAACTACTGAAGAAAACAGTTTAAGGCAACAAGTTTTACGCTTTCAATCCCATCGTTGTGGAAAGTACTGTCGTCGAAAATTTAGAAACAAGGATAAGTTCTACACAAAATGTCGTTTCGCGTTTCCACGACCAGTGATTTCTAAAGGAAGAGTAAATAATTTGATGTCTTCTCTGCGACATACTGTGACAAGGAAATCACCAAAAAATACATACAATTTAAAAAAAAATGAAGAGTCCAAGTATATTAACCACATGGCTGCTGTCCATTTTCCCCCCCTGTGCTGAGGAATGCAGGAGCCCATTGTTCATGACGAGCTCAGCTCGTCATCAGCACACGACACCCGTGGGTGATGACGAGCTGAGCTCGTCATCAGCATCGAAAGGGTTAACGACTACAACCCAGTGATTTTGTCCATGTGGAATGCTAACATTGATATTCAGTTCGTTGCTGACAACTCTATTGCTGTGGCTCGATATGTGACGTCTTACATCACAAAAAAAGAAAAGACAGAACTGAAGGAAATGTGGGAGGACATTTCACATGAAAAGAGTATAAGTAAAAAATTATACAGTTTCAGTCTGAAGATGTTGTCGCATCGAGAAATTGGAGCATATGAATGTTCTGATCGGTTATCATCAGCAAGTCTCTATGCCAAATCAAGAACAATCATTTGGGTGAGTCTAGGTCTTGCTGCAACACAAAACCGAGTTTTGAAATCTGTACAAGAAATAGAGTATTTGGCGGAGAAAGAACCAAACAGTACAGATATTTTGAAGACAAACATGTTGGATACATACTATCCAAATAGAAGTATTCACCTTGAGAACACTTGTTTGTATGAAGTTCTGCAAAACTATAGTTATAAGAGGAACATCACAGAAGATATCAATAATGGAAAATATGCTGTCATTGGGTATGAAGGATGTCTAGTGAAGCAGAGAAAAGGCCATTTGATTAATCATCGCAAATTGCGTTGCGAATCTTCAGACAAAAGAGAATTTTACTATTTAGCTCTTTTGCAACTCTTTAAGCCATGGCGTACAGAAGAGGAACTACTTGGAGATTTTCTCTGTTATGAAGCCTCTTTTAATGCAACCAAGGATACCATAGAATGTCCTGTTTTTCCAAATTATCTGCAAATGTTGAACGAAGAAATAGAGCAAGAAGCCACAATTGCTGAAGAGATTGCTAGAGACAGTTCTCAAGACAGTCAGAGTTCTACTTCATTGAGTCAGGATCCACTAGGAGGACCTATTATCCAAAATGAAACTGCAACTGCCATGGATGAGGTGGAAAGAGCTATGGAAAAAGCTCAAGAGGATGTAGTTAACTTAAAAGATTTGGTAAAGCAACTAAACGTTGAGCAGAAAAAGATATATGACGAAGTCACAGAAAAGATTGAACATGGATTCAGACATGAGAAAAAAGAGTGCTCATGTACATCATTTAAGCCTGTCCGACTGTACGTAAGTGGAGAAGCGGGAACAGGAAAAAGTTTTCTGATTAAAGCCATTTCAACATATCTGCAGAAAAGGACTGAATCACTGCTGTCTTGTGTTGTAACCGCTCCAACTGGACTGGCAGCACATAACATTAAAGGGATTACTCTACATCGTTTACTGATGCTGCCAGTTGAGCATGATAATAAATTGCATTACAACAAGCTATCTGGAGATGCGTGTTCTGAAGTTTCCAGAGTGCTGAAGAAAATGAAACTTCTTATCATTGATGAAGTAAGCATGGTCTCAAATCTAATGCTTGCTTTTGTGCATTTGAGAATGCAAGAAATTCTTAGAACAGAGTATGATGTGTTATTTGGAGGAAAGCACATTATTGTTTTTGGAGATCTACTGCAGTTGACTCCAGTAAAAGGACAACCAGTGTTTAAAATGCTCACGCATGAAAATACTAGGAAGTCCTTCGGAAGCATTGGAAACGTTAAAATATGGTTACATTTCAAATATGCAGAACTGCTTCAAGATATACGACAGGCAAAGGATGAAGATTATAAAAATATTCTACAAGATGTAAGAATCGGAAAAGTAAGTGAGCATGGGAAAGAAGCTTTACATGCTCGATTAATTTCAAATTTGTATCCAAATGAAAACATTCTTCCAGAGAATATTTTTAAGAAAATTACTGAGAAGAAATCTGGGATATGTTTGATGCCAACTCTGCAAGAATGCTCCATCTTCAACAACAAAATGTTAAAGTTAGAAAATGAAGAGATTGTGAAACTGGAAGCAATAGATAAAATAGAGCATATGGGTGCAACAATTATTTTGTAAGAAAATTTGAAAACAAAATTGGATTCATTAGAGAAGAGTATATCTAAAACAGCTGGTTTTGAAAAGACTCTGAATGTGTGTTTAAATTGTCGTATCATTTTGAGAAGGAATTTAAATGTTGAAAGAGGTCTGGTAAATGGAGCAATGGGTCATGTTGTTGATATTGTGAATTACAGAAAAAGAGATGGAATTGAATTTTTAAAAATTAAATTTGATGGCATTGAGCAAGTACAACAAATCAGTCGTTGTTCTGCTAGATTTTTGCTTGTAAAAGACTTATATGTTGGCCGAAAACAGTTTCCTGTTTGGCATATGCGGTGACAATTCATAAATCTCAAGGTTTAAGTGTAGATAGTGCTTTGGTGAACATTGGAAGTTCTGTGTTTAAAGAGGGTATGGCATATGTGGCATTATCACGAGTCAGAACTTTATCAGGATTGTACTTGATTGAGTGTGATGAGACAAAGATTTGTGCAGATCTAGATTGTGTTAAAGAATACAATAGGTTAAGAAGAGAGTATGCTCCACATTTGCCTCAATATCCTCTGTTTGAAAAACGTGTGGTAGGCCGAAAAAGAAGAAATGAGAATAATTGCAGTGAGGTAGTAGCAAAAAGACAAAAAGTAGATGAAACTGTAATTGTAAGCAGAAAGAAAAAGGATTCTGTTGAAGATGTTGTTGGATTTCAGTTTGAAAACAGTTCTGGTGTCAACTGCTATGCTAATGTAGTGGTTAATGTTGTTTTTTTTCTTAAAACTTTACAAGAACAGATTGTTGAAAATCGGGATCAAAGATTCTGCGGTTTATTGAATTCTGTGTTTCAGAAATGTAGCAGTGATAGAGCAAAAACAGAAAGTGT
Source organism: Lissotriton vulgaris (assembly GCF_964263255.1). Classification (NCBI taxonomy): domain Eukaryota; kingdom Metazoa; phylum Chordata; class Amphibia; order Caudata; family Salamandridae; genus Lissotriton; species Lissotriton vulgaris. Next base: position 1,573,190,670 of record NC_141696.1, read on the forward strand.
TTCAGAAATTTGAAATCTTTTAGACATATGTTCAGGTCAAAAAAAAATTCACAAAATATTCAGCAGGATTGTCATGAATTTTTAATGTATATGTTTGGTGTATTGGAAGATGAAGGTGTAGATGTAGAAAATCTTTTTAGGCTTTCTTATCAATGGCAGCATGACTACGACAATTGTAGTTTATCAAGTAGTACTAGAATAGACACTGAAAGATTTATATATTTGACTTTACCAGACTGCAAATCAGTGTCTTTTAATAATCTAGTTAAAGCAGCTGATCATAATATGGTTTGTTCCCAATGTCAGTGTCCAATGCTGTCCACATTATTTATACAAACTTATGGACAGTATGTCATTTTAATATTTCAATGATGTAGACCTGATGGAACTAAATTGACAACTTCTATTAAAAATTTCGTGGCTTCTCAGTTATCAATTTCAGGAAGAACCTTTGTAACTGTAGCTATTATTTATCATGACGGTCCTTCAACAACATCAGGGCATTATACAGCTTATTTAAAATGTCGAAAAGGTTGGTCTTTCTGTAATGATACTCATTTGACTTTCAAACAACGTTTGCCTTTTGACTTAAAAAATTCTTACCTAGTGTTTTTAGAACCGAAATTTAACTAAAGGTAATTGGCCTATGAAGACGGGAGCAGTTAATAAAAGTTACTCTGCTATTTAAAATTATATTGTGAGTAAAAGTGATGAACATAATATAAAAAATCCAGTTCTCATATAGGTACTGTAAGTGGATCTCATAGTAAGTGATATCAGTATTATAGGAAATGTTGAACATGAGTGATCCAGAGATGGGAATATGAATAGTTAAACATTATGAAAATGTTGTATGAGCTTTTCTTTCAAAACATCGGGTAAACGGTAATTTCAGAGTTTGAAAATAGACTGATAAATCTGACACTATTTGGCCGTAAGGAATAGTGTTGGAATGAGCAAAGAGTCATAACTTAACACAAGGAGGAAATGAAAAAATTGAGACATATTTCAGATGTTCTTAGAGTTTTTTTTATAGAAAGTCGATGAAATGGAAGTTAGAGAGAACAGCAGAGTATTTTCCAATGAAAAGGACCTTCACTATCTACTATTTGGCCTCAAGGGAAAGTAAGTGAATCAAAGATTAGTGTAAATATGTGATTTGTAAGTTTATATGTTTTTTTTTAAACACAATCTTTTAGATGGTGTTTTTATTTTCCCCGCTGTCATATGATGAATAGTTTGAACTCACTGTTTTTAGTGGAATTCAATATATTCTGAGAACAGCAAAAATAAACTATGTAACATGTTGTAGAAGTTATTCTATAGTTTGTTTTGTGTAATTTATATTGTATTCCCATTGTCTCACGCTCACTTTCCTTTTTCCACCCTTTTTCAGCTCTCTTTACTCACTCATACTGCCTTTCTCTCACTCTGTTTCATCCCCGTGCCTTTACTCCACTTCTTTCACAACCCCTCAATCCCATTTCAACTGTCTGCATCCCCTCTGTCCCTTGCACCACTTTTCAGTTTTCAGTCTCTCTGCTTTACTTCCCTTTTCCGTCTTTTCCTCCTTTGCTCTTTTACTAATTCCTCTTTACTCACTCATCTCTTTTTTCGTACTCTGTCACTATAACTCACCCATTCTCTCTCACTTATCTTTCTTTGCTTCTTTCTTTTATCCTCTTTTTTCGTTTACTACCTCTATGTCCTCAGTCTCTCACTCTGCAAGTGTTATGCTCATTTGTGTTTATCTACCTTCTATCTTTTCTATTACAACAACTTCACTGCTCCTCTCTCATCATTCTTCACCCCAGTTCTTTTACTCCGGTTCTGTTACTACCCCGCATTTACTATCTTTCAGTATCCTTCTCTTTAGTTTCATCACCAAATCACATTCTCTCAGTACCATTGCTTTAGTCCTCTTCCCTTCTCTTTCCTTCTTTTGCTCCCTTACTCATTTTCCTTTCCTCACTCATTGTACTCCACTTCACTCACTCCTTCCCTTAGTCCCTCTGTGTACTTACTTCCTCACTCCTTTTCTGTCAATCCTTCTATATTATCCTCACTCCCTTCATCCCTTCATTCTGTGACTCCCCTTCACTCACTCTCAGTCATCTTCCATTCCTCTTTCTTATAAATGGATCCTCAATCAGACTCCTCTCCCTCTCACTCATTCCCCTTTTACTTACTCCTCTTTTCTGATTTAGTTTTGCTAACTCACTTTCTTTTAGTCTCTTACTTACCTTCACTTCATTTCTCTCATCTTGTCTTCCTCTCTGTCACTGAATTTATCTGCCTTACTCTTAGTAGTTTGCTCTTCTTCTATTTCTTTTTCCCTCTTTTTGTCCTTCTACATTACTTTATTTCCCTTTCTGTATCCTTCACTCTTGCTTTATTTCTTACTACACTTTTATGATTTTTAACCTCTTGACCTGTCTCTTTTATTTTAAAATATATATTTTACTAATTATAACTTATTTTTTCTTCACTCTTTCACAGATACAAAGTGTAGAAAAAATATGTAATTAAGTTTACATTATCTATATGGTAAGTGTGACTAAAAAAATGTAGTTTGTCATCATCCTTTGCTTTAACCTCACTACTTTTCTCTCACCCTACCTCACCCCTGTTTCCTTACTCTGCTTCCCTCACTTATTCTTATCCTCCATGTTTACTTCTCTTTTCCTTACTTTCCTACCACATTCAACTTCTTTCAGCCCTCCTGCTCACCCACACTCCCTCACTTTCCTTTCTTTTCTGGTTCACTCAGCCCCTTTCTGTCACTCCTTCCTTTTCTCTCTCTGTCCTTTCTCCCTGTCACTCCCCATGTCTTTCCTTTTCTCAGTTACTTCCTGTAACACCTTTTATCTGTTTTACTATCTATTACACAGTTCCTCTGTGTTCCTCCCTCTAGCTCTCTTTCTCTTTACACCACTCTTTCTGTCCCCTTTCTTTATGCTCACTTCTTCATTATTATTTTTTATTTATTTTTTTAGTGCGCTAACGGGACGCGCCCCGGTACGCGCACAGGGGCGCGTCGAAATACTGCGCTCACTGGTGCGCTCACCGGTACGCGCACCAGGAGCGCTCCAGGGTAAAAAAAACAAATATGAATATACATAAAAAAATAGTATTACATAAATATATAATATAGGACTCATTTTAAAAAATATTACATTACATAGGTAGATAAATTTGCTATTAAAAAACCTTTGAAATTCACTGAAAAAACCATAGGTTTCACACCAGTTATAGTTAGGAATTAGCATTTAAAAAACCTATGAAATTCACTGAAAAAACCATAGGTTTCAGACCAGTTATAGTTAGGAATTAGCATTTAAAAAACCTATTAAATTCACTGAAAAAAACAGAGGTTTCACACCAGTTATAGTTAGCTGGAAATTTTACTGACATAAAACCATTGAAATTCCCACGTTATAGTTAGTTGGACTCACTATAACTTGCGCGGCTGCAATGCACTGCTGATGACGTCACATATTACATCACTCATGACATGGTCAGTGACATCACTCATGACATCACTGATGACACCATCCTTGTGACAGAGTGACAGACCTCCTTTCAGTGTAATGTAACCCTTGAAACACATATTTAAAAATAGAAACTAACATTTTCAAAAAAATGGAGATAGCCATACCAGTTACAACAACCAATTCAGTAATTCCACCATCTATATACACATCCACTCATTCACCAACAGTTCTATATAGTCACTCATACATATACTCACTCATCATATGTAGTGATACACCTATACATCCTGTTACACACCGACAGTCATCCAAAAGTTACTCACACACATACTCACACATGTAAATAAACTATTGAACATCCATTTATTTGCATATACAGCTATACACACACAACCACCTTACTTCTAAGGAAACGTGCACAAACTTACTCTCTTAAACAATCACTTATAGAAACACATACTTATTTAAACAGGAACTCTTACAATCTCTCACTCTCACATATACTCACTTATATACATCAATACTCACATATACTAGATTAAAACATATGTAGTTACTGATAAAGACACTAGTGAGACAGTCATTCACTCACTAACACACACATATACACACTCATCCACCCATACAGTCCTGCACATATGCTGTCTTCAAAACACATACTAACAGTGAGTCAGTCATTGATGCATCTATGTGCTAAGTAATACCCCCACCAAACCATACAGACACTCATACTGATACTAAAAAAACATGTAATAACCCATATACACACACATGTAGCTACTCACCAACCAATGCAGCCACTTATACACAAAGTGAAACACTGATACAAACATTTAAATATTTAAACAATACTCGCTAATATATGTATTCACTAAGATACACTTAATAAGCCAGTTAACCAATCATTTTTTTTTTTAAAACATCCATTAAGACACTTATTTAAACATTTATTCTTCCATCGACCTTTACATATACATATATAAAACATATTTATTTTTCAGAAAGACACACATTCACTGGATGGTGTCATCAGTGATGTCATGAGTGATGTCACTGACCATGTCATGAGTGATGTAATATGTGACGCCATCAGCAGTGCATTGCAGGCGCGCAAGTTATAGTGAGTCCAACTAACTATAACGTGGGAATTTCAATGGTTTTATGTCAGTAAAATTTCCAGCTAACTATAACGGGTGTGAACCCTCTGGTTATTTCAGTGAATATATATATATATAACACCAGCAGATCACACCCGAAGGCGCAGGTACAGTGATCCACGCCTCACCTTGAAGTCAAGGTCCGACTTCTCAGCAGGTTACCAATCTCCAGTGGCTCACGGCAGTCCTGAGGTTTTTGGATACCTCCAAAGTCCACTACTAGCCACTGCCACTGTTGACCTCTGAACACTTAAGGATGGAGCTCTGTGCACGCTGTGGCTGCGCGCAAATATGAAAACAGCATTTGTTTGCCTTTGCAACAAACCAGAACACACAGCTGGGCTTCAGAAAGTTCCTTTTATTCTTTAAAAGCAAGCATGACACGTTTCAGCAAAAATGCTTTCCTCAGATGCATGGTTCCCAGGTTTTTTCTCCCACCTGTTTTAAATAGTGCTCCATCTCTGTCATTGGATGTGGTGCATCAGGACTGCAATTCCCAGCATTCCTCATTTTCGAAAAGTTGAATTCTGGAGAGGCTTTTGTGCTCTTTGTTCAATAGGAGTTGTTCCAATCAGTCCTGTACATTGAGTTTAATAACTCAATCGAATTTTGCCTGGAAATCAATTTTTTTTTAAATTATTGCACGTTTATTTCATCCCTTCATCCAGCCGCTTTACACCAGCAGATTACATATATATATATATATTAATTACCTACGGGCGGTCGCCAGTATGTAGTTATATTTATGACCTTGTTTCTTTTCAAAAAGCGTTTTTTCTTTTGCCAATATCTTTGGCGCCGTATGATGAATCTTCGCAACATTTTCAAAACTAGTGGCTTGCTCAGGTCAGCTCCTTTCTTGAAAGTTTTGGGGTGATTCATCGAGCGGAGGCCGAGAAAAAAGGAGGGTACCAAAACTTGTTTTCTCCATGTTAATTTCCATAGGAAACTTTAGACAAAGCTGCAGCCCGAACTGCTGAATGGAATTACACCAAATTTGGCAAAAAGGTAGCTCTTGGTTCAGAAACCGTTCTTGTTTTAAAATCCGTTCAGTAGTTCCTGAAAAATTAAAAAATTAAAAATATCGATTTCTGGTGGCCGAGGAGGATTCGCGTACCCTCCCGTGCACAAGCTTCATTCTGATTGGCTGCCAACACTCTAAAACAAGAAGTGTTGGCAGCTATCTTGTGACTTTGTAAAACCGAGTTAAAAGAAAAAAGGAGAAAAAAACATTAAAAACAAGAAAAGTGGGCAGGGTGGAAACACCCTGACCATCTACGACTGCTCAGGGGATCCCACAGGGATCACCAGGGCCCAAAAAAGCATTAAAAAATATATATTGTTAACGGGATTTGTGCAGGGTACGCGAATACGGCTGACATTTTTTTTAAAAACTACGTCCGGGCGCCTGTGCTTTGTTTTTTTTAAGCCCCTGGGTGGGCCAGGTCCCGGAGGCACATGTTTTATTAGGGTGCGGGGGCCCACAAGCTCCCCCAAGCCCCGGGGACCGCCACCTCCCCGGGCTTTTATTTATTTAGGGGGGCCTCGCAGGCCCCCCCAAACCACGGGGACCGCCACCTCCCCAGGGCTATACTTAATTATGGGGGGGGCCTTGCAGGCCCCCCAAGCCCCGGGGACTGCAACCTCCCAGAGGCTATTCTAAAAAGTATGTGTAGGTGGGCTTGAGCCCCTCCCACACTGCCCCACCGACAACCACCCCCCGGGGCACTTATTATTGAATTGCAGGGGTCCGTTGCGGCCCCCCGGCCCAGGGGACCAGCACTTCCCTTGTCTGTTTTCATGTTAGGAAGGGAGCCGCTTGGCCCCCCCATGGCCTGCTCTGGCAATGTTCAATGAAGCGAAGCAGATTGCTTTTAGACAAAGGAAGCTGCATGTCAGCAGCTCCCCTTGTCCAAAACTGGAGGCCTGGCCCTGGGGGATGGGGTCCCTGGGCCAAAAGAAAGGCTGGGCAGACCCCAGGTGAAGGTGTCCCCGGGGCCATTAGTGGCCCAGGGAAGGGTGACAACACGGCCCTCCTCCTCAAAGCCCCGGGGGATGGGTCCCCAATGCCAAAATCAACCTTGGGAGAGAGGCCGCATGGCCCCCTTCCCTTTTTTTTTACATGATTTCTTTTAAAATGGGTTAGGCCCTGGGGGATGGGGTCCCCAGGCCCCCAAAAATATTAAGAAAAGGGGAACCACACAGCCCCCCATCTAACAAAAAAAGAAAACAGTAAAGCTGCACCTCGCTGGAGGCCATGTCCTCTCCCTGAACCACTTTGAAAACGATCCTCCTGGCGCATTCTAAGTTGGGGGATAAAGTCCCCTTGGATCCTTAGGGTCCCTGGGGGCCAACTAGCCCACCAGGTACCTCCAGTAAGCCCAACACAGTGGGATTGCCGAGAGGTGGTTCTCACGATAAATGCTCATGCGTGGGCCTGCGCACAAGCGCCGTTTTTTTAAGCAGTATCCAAAAATTGCACGTAAGAGGAGTACAGTCCGGGGACAATGCGGTAAAGAGGTAAGTCATTTTTAATTGTTTTAAATTACTGCTTACATATATCTTAATAGGGGGGAGGCGGGCGGTGAGCCAACTCCGCTCCGCTGCAGAGTGTGCAGGGTTTTGCCTACTCCGCGTTCTCCACGGAACGCGGAGTAGGCAAAACTCTGCACACTCCGCGGGCGGAGCGGAGTTCTCCGCCCACGGTTAGAGAAAGGGGGCGTGGCCTGTGCCCACCTCTCAGCAATCCCACTATCTGGGGCTTACTGGAGGCATCAGGTTGGCTAGTTGCCCCCTAAGAACCCCAGCAGCGAATGGGACATTAATCCCCATTGAAGAGCGTGCCAGGGAGCATGTTTGCAGACTGCTGGTTAAAGGAAGCGTGGCCTGATAAGACTATTTACCAAAGCTGCTGTGTGGGACTTACTGGAGGTAACAGGAGGGGTAGTTGGCCCCCTAGGTTGTCCTTGGGGGCCAACTACCCCTCCTGTTACCTCCAGTAAGTCCCACACAGTGGGATTGCTAAGAGGTCTTCGGAGGCCATGCCCCCCCTTTCTCTACCACTTTGCAGCGTGCCTCCTGGCACACTACGGGTTGGGGGATGAAGTCCACTTTACTCCTGAGGGACTTTGGGGCCAAGAAGCCCTCCTGGTACCTCCTGTAACTCCTATGCTGCAGAATTTCGGAGCGCTGGTTGGAGTCCCAGCACCCTTTCTCCACCCCTCTGCAAACACGACTACCAGTTGAAGAAGCATTTGTAATGTAATAGGTCTCGCATTTGCAGAGCTATTAGCGTTGTAAATATAAACATTTTTTACTAATGTTTTTTGGAGTGGAGTGGATGTAGGTTGTGTGTAGTGGAATTATGTGGTATGTTGTGCTGTTAAATTATGTGGATAGAAAGTACGTGGTATTTAGTGTATTGGAATTATGTGGAGTGGGATTATGTGTTATGGAGAGTAATTATGTGGTATGGTAGTCTGTGTTGTGGAGTGGTAACCTCAGGTTTAGCCTTCCTCGTTTCCATAGAAGCTAAACTATGAACTCAATGAGACAAAAAAGAGAAGGATTCACTGAGGAGCACTTCTAGAACTAGTCATAGTTATGAGAAGGGCCACTGGAATTATGTGACTGTTTGGCTGCACCGACTTTCGCACAGTTATACATCTTCCGCATTAGCCACATAATCCATCATTTGCTGCTTAATCTGCAGATTTGAACAAAAAAAGCCTTGTTTGTAGCTCAAACGGCTCAAACGTTACCAAAAATGCAGCGACAAGTGTTACAGCGTGGTGAAAGGTCCTTTGCAAACATAGAATGGTCCCCTGTTACTTATTGCTAAATGTGAGTGTTAAATTGGTACTAATGGTGTGCAAGCCACTCTTGCTTCTTTCTGTATCTCTTTTGCCTCTTTCTGCACCTCACTTGCTTATTTTTGCACCCCTCTTGCCTCATTCTGTACCTCTCTTGCCTCTGTTTGCACTACTTGTCCCTCTTTCTGTACCCCTCCTGCCTCTTTCTGCAACTCTGTTCCTTCTTTCTGAACTTCTTTTGTTTCCTTCTGAACCTCTCTTGCTTCTTTCTGCACCACTCTTGCCTTTTTATCTACCCCTCTTCCCCCTTTCTGCATGTCTGTTGCTTTTGTATGCACTACTCTTGTCTCTTTCTCCACCCCTTTTCCCTCTTTCTGCACCTCTGTTGCCTCTTTCTGCACCTCTCTTGCTTCTTTCTGCACCCCTTGTGCCTCTTTCATACACCTCTTCCCTCTTTCTGTACCCCTCTTGCCTCTTTCTGCACCTCTGTTCCTTCTTTCTGCACTTCTTTTGTTTCTGTTTGAATAACTCTTGCTCCTTTGTTCACCCCTTTTCCCTCTTTCTATACCCCTCTTGACTATTTCTGCACCACTGTTCCCTCTGTCTGCACTTCTTTTTTTCTTTCTGTACCTCTCTTGCTTCTTTCTGTACCCCTCTTCCCGCACCCCTCTTCCCTCTTTCTGCACCTCTCTTGATTCTTTCTGCACCTCTCTTGCCTCTTTCTGCACCTCTGTTCCTTCTTTCTGCACTTCTTTTGCTTTTTCTGCACCTCTCGCTTCTTTTTGCACCCCTTTTGTCTCTTTCTGCGCCCATCTTGCCTTTTTCTGCACGTCTGTTCCTTTTTTCGGCACTTCTTTTGTTTCGTTATGCAGCTGATGCATTCTGATGTGCTGAAGGCCCGTTTGGGGCTACATCTGCTGATGTGCTGAAGGCCTGTGTGAAGCTGCATCTACAGATATGCTGAAGGCCCGTCTTGGGTGCATCTTCTGATGTACTGAAGGCCCATGTGGGGCTCCATCTGCTGATGTGCTGAAGACCTGCCATGTAGCGCTGCATCTGCTGATGTGCTGAAGGCCCATGTGGGGCTGCATGTGCTGATGTGCTGAAGGCCCGTGTGGGGCTGCATGTGCTGATGTGCTGAAGGCCCGTGTGGGGCTGCATGTGCTGATGTGCTGAAGGCCCGTGTGGGGCTGCATCTGCTGATGTGCTGAAGGGGCGTGTAGGGCTGCACCCTGCTGATGTGCTGAAGGCCTGTGTGGGGCTGCATCTGCTGATGTGCTGAAGGGTTGTGTGGGGTTGTATCTGCTGATGTGCTGAAGGGGCGTGTGGGGTTCTATGTGCTGAATTGCTGAAGGGCCACACAGGGTTGCATCTGGCAATGCACTGAAAGCTTGTGTGGGGCAACAGCTGCTGAAGTGCTGAATGCAGTCGTTGCTCGCACAGGTAAGCATGGTGGGGAAGCGGGGCGGGGTGAGGGGTAGTGACATTCGACATGACTGGATAGTGACAAGTAAATAAATAAATAAATGAAACCACTTGCTGCATCGCCGAGCGCAAGGTAAGTCGTTTTATTTATTTATTTACTTTTTCGCTACCCTGTCATATGTCAAATTCCACTACCACCCACCCCGCCTCGCCCCGCCCCGCCTCACTGCCTCACTACACTTATCTGTGCTAGGCGCCACTGGCTGCATGTCCAATCAGGGTTTACACCTACTGCATAGCCACTCGGGATGCGGGCCCCAAGTGCTGATTGCACAGAGGTACAGTCCAGCTGGGACCACGTGTACCTCTGGGCGGCCAATCACCAAGGAACTGAATGAGCTGCTCTAGTCGCAGCAACCAAGAAGAAAGGCCAGGCGGGCACTGCTGAATACAGTCCAGCTCTGAGACTGCTGGTGCCCGCAGCTCTTCAAGTGCATTGGAGCACTGCCGGAGTGTAAGGGAGGCCTGAAAAGACTCTGAGGGAACTCTTACTTCCCACCAAAGAGTAAACTTCAGACTGAGAGCTCCTGTAAACTGTGGGTGATTGGACTGAGACTAGGTCACCCTATTCCTGACCCACGAGAGAGGGGGAAACCCACAACCACTGGACAGACCTAGGAAGGGGACAGAGAGGGAGCACAGTGGGTGTAGCATCTACAGCAGATAGTGCCCAGAGGGACTTAAATTGTATATGCGTATTGAAGTGTGTGGTATTTAGGACAAATGTATAATTAAAGTGTGCTCTTCTTGCAAAGACATGCTCTGGGCTGGACATTCACTTTATTGGATCTGTTGGTAAAATGAGAGTTCTGAGCTCGAGCCCTGAGAGGGAAGTATGGAAAGGGTTATACTTGGCCCAGTTGGCAAAGCCGTAGTAGGACCTAGGTGGTAAACGACTTTAGTCCTACAGTTGAAGCCCAAGAGCCCGATTCACAGAATGAACTTAAGACTCAATCCTAAACTTACTTACACTTTTTGCATTCACAGAATGAACTTACTACTTTTGGTATTCACAGAAGTTAGGATTTTGTCTTAAGTTTGTCTTAAGACAGACTTAAGACAGACTTAAGACAAACTTAAGACAAAATCCTAACTTCTGTGAATACCAAAAGTAGTAATTTCATTCTGTGAATACCAAAATAGTAGTAAGTTTAGGATTGAGTCTTAAGTTCATTCTGTGAATTGGGCCCCAAGAGCCTATCTCCACCCCACCACCCCCCTCACCAGTGGTGTCTGACATACTACCACTATGTAGACTCACTGTAGTGCAGTGATACTCAACGTACAGCCCGGTGCCGCCTGACCATCACATGCGGCCCCTGGTGACCAGCAGCACGGGACTGCTGATTAGTTGACAAAGTTAAATAAACAGGCAAGCACCTATACAGGTTAACTGACACAGAAGAAAAGAAGCAAAGAAGGTGTTCTGCAACATTTAACTTTAGGAACCCCTTCATTTTTAAAGACAACATGCAACAAATGTGTAAAAATATAATTAAAAAACTGTTTTTCATTAACGTGCTGAAGCGTTTTGCCTTAGTTAGTACAGCAGACACCATCAGAGCATTGAGAAGTTTTTTTCTAAAAGTGATCGTTTTCAAACATTTGTGCCTCATCACACCCTAACACCAATGTCAATAGTCAACGAAGAGACAATTTAATTGTTGTTTGGACCCCTCTGGACCACTCTGACCCCTCTGGATGACAGTGGCGGCTGGCACTGATCACGGTGAGGGGAAGGGGGGTGGTGTGTAGAAAAAATCACTCACCTCTTTGGGCGGTCACGTCTCTCCTCCGCTTCCGTTCAGACGAGTTCAGGGACAGAAGCAGGAAGTCCACAAGCTCCCCTAAGCCAATCACAACGCTGCTGTCACCGTGACAGCCTAGCGGAGAACATGCAAAGTGCACATGACTGGCCGGCCCAAGACGGACGGCCAATCAATCAATCAATCAATCAAGGACATTTATAGAGCGCACTACTTACCCGGAGGGTCTCAATGCGCTTGGGGGGGGGGGGGAGAGGGGGGGGTGCTGCTACTGCTCGAACAGCCAGGTCTTGAGCTTCTTCCTGAAGGAGAGGTGGTCTTGGGTCAGGCGCAGGTCGGTCGGGAGGGAGTTCCAGGTCTTGGCGGCCAGGTAGGAGAAGGACCTTCCTCCTGTTGTCGTTCTTCGGATGCGGGGGACGGCGGCGAGGGCGTGACTGGCTGATCGGGGATGGCGTTTGGGAGCGTAGAAGTTGATGCGGTTGTTGAGGTAGCTCGGGCCTTGATCGTGTAGGGCTTTGTGTGCGTGGGTGAGGAGCCGGAAGGTGATTCTTTTGTTGACGGGGAGCCAATGCAGGTCTCTCAGATGTCCGGAGATGTGGCTGTGTCGTGGGATGTCGAGGATGAGTCTGGCTGAGGTGTTCTGGATCCGCTGGAGTCTCTTCTGGAGCTTGGCGGTGGTTCCGGCGTAGAGGGCGTTGCCGTAGTCCAGTCGGCTGGTGACGAGGGCCAGGGTGACCGTCTTCCTGGTCTCGGTGGGGATCCACCGGAAGATCTTCCGTAGCATGCGCAGGATGTTGAAGCACGACGAGGAGACGGCGTTGACTTGTCTGGTCATGGAGAGGGAGGAGTCCAGGATGAAGCTCAGGTTGCGTGCGTGGTCTGTTGGTTTGGGTGCGGTGCCCAGGGCGGGGGGCCACCAGGAGTCGTCCCAGGCGGAGGGCGAGGAGCCCAGGATGAGGACTTCCGTCTTGTCTGAGTTCAGTTTCAGGCGGCTGGTCGTCATCCACTCGGCTACGTCTTTCATCCCTTCGTGAAGGTTGGCTCTGACGGCTGCGGGGTCGTTGGTCAGGGAGAGGATCAGCTGGGTGTCGTCAGCGTAGGAGATGATGTTGAGGTTGTGTTGGCGTGCGATGGCCACGAGGGGGCACATGTAGACGTTGAAGAGGGTGGGGCTCAGCGAGGATCCTTGAGGGACGCCGCAGATGACTTCGGTGGCCTCTGACTTGTACGGTGGTAGACGGACTCTCTGTGTTCTTCCGTCGAGGAAGGAGATGATCCATTCCAGTGCCTTCTCCTGGATTCCGACGTTGCTGAGGCGCTGCACTAGGGTGCGGTGGCAGACAGTGTCGAATGCCGCGGAGAGGTCTAGGAGGATGAGGGCCGCTGTTTCTCCGTTGTCCATCAGGGCTCGGATGTCATCGGTGGCAGCGATGAGGGCGGTCTCGGTGCTGTGGTTGGCTCGGAAGCCAGACTGTGAGGGGTCGAGGGATCCATTTGTCTCGAGGAAGGCGGCCAGCTGTTTGTTGAGGGTCTTCTCGATGACTTTGGCTGGAAACGGGAGGAGCGAGATGGGGCGGTAATTCTTGAGTTCGGTGGGGTCCGCTGTTGGTTTCTTTAGTAAAGCGCTGAGTTCGGCGTGCTTCCAGCTCTCCGGCAAGGTGTCGGTATCGAAGGAGGTGTTGATGATGTCCCGCAGGTGGGGTGCGATGACAGCGTCGGCCTTGTTGAAGACGTGGTGAGGGCAGGGGTCGGTCGGAGATCCGGAGTGGATGGAGTTCATCATGTGGACGGTGTCTTCGGTGCTGATCGGAGTCCAGGCGCAGAGGGTGGTGGTGGGGGGAGGTGGTTCGGTCGTGGCGTGCGTCGGTTGAGTGCTGAAGCTGTTGTGTATGTCTGCGATCTTGTTGTGGAAGTAGGAGGCGAGGGAGTTGCAGAGGTCTTGCGATGGGGTGATGTCGTTGTTTCCGGCGTTGGGGTTGGAGAGCTCTTTCACGATGTTGAAGAGTTCCTTGCAGTTGTGTGCGTTGTTGTCCAGCCGGTCCTTGAATGCAGTTTTCTTGGTGGCGCGGATCAGTTGGTGGTGCTTCCGGGTGGCAAGCTTGAGGGTGGTCATGTTGTCCGGTGTTGGTTCTCTTCTCCAGGCTTTCTCGAGGGCTCGGCAGTTCTTCTTGGAGCTCTTGAGTTCGTCGGTGAACCATGGGGCCTTCTTGCTGCCGGGTCTGCTGGGCGGGGTCCTCAGTGGGGCGAGTTCGTCCGCGCAGTTGCTGATCCACTTCGTGAGGTTGTCGGCGGCCTGGCTGGGGTTCGCTGAGCTGGCGGGAGGGTGCTGGCTCAGGGAAGCGGCGAGCTGGTCGGCTGTGATCTTGTTCCAGCTTCTTCGAGCAACCTGTTGCTGGTGGTGGTGGATCGTCGTTCTTCTGAAGGTGAAGTGGACGCAGCTGTGGTCCGTCCAGTGGAGTCTAGTGGCGTGGCTGAAGGGGATGTCTTTGCTGGATGAGAAGACGGCGTCGAGTGTGTGTCCGGCGAGGTGGGTGGGGGTGGACACCAGCTGCTTGAGTCCGAGGTTGGCGAGGTTGTCGAGCAGGGTGATGGTGTTGCGGTCGTTGTTGTTCTCCAGGTGGAAGTTGATGTCCCCCAGGAGGATGTAGTCAGCGGAGGGGAGGGCATGCGGGCTGACGAAGTCCATCATGCACGTTTAGAGAGTGTCCCAACCACTCTATGAGCCGCCTTGCCCCGCCCGCCGAACTGCCTCAGCATGGAAAAATACAATGATAATAACAGCGTGTCAATATCATTTTATTTTTCGTTTTTTGCGTTGCTAAAAGCAGTTGGGCGATGCCCCTCCGCCTTTGCGGAGTAGCCGCCCCTGCTGGGTGGCCTGAAATGTTAATGTGCCTGATTAAACATTATAGTTTATGATATCAAACCCTTACGAAGGTTTTATACAGTGAACATTCTGCACTCATGTATTTCAAGGTGCACTTTTATGCCATAATGAAGAAAATGGAGGCAAAGTGAAATAAAACGATTGTCAATTGTCAAGATGGAAGCCAGGATTGTTTCCATTTTTTCTGGTTGTGCATTGTCTGTCTGTATGTATGTCTGTATGAGGTCTTGTAAAGCGCACTGCTGCCCTGAGGCGTTGTGGCGCTGTAGACCGCTGGGGAACCCGTCCTGGCTATCCCTGTGAGATGGTCCCTACTGGGTATCTCCAAGGTGAAACCAGGCATCCCCGGCGAATGTGGGGGGCCGTTGTAGAGATGAGGCAAGTTAATGCCCAGAGTTGCCGAGTGTGATCCCTGGTTAGAGTAGGCACCGAGGCGAGAATTATCGAGTCCGCTGACCCCGGTCCACGACCCTGCCGCGTCGGGAATTGAACCCTGGTCCCGGGCTGTTCTCTGCTTTCGGGTCTGCCGCCTACAACCAGTGAGCCACACCACTCCAAATTCTATTTTACTCTAATTGAATAATGAAGTTACTTCCTTTGTACACTTGACTCAGCTGGGGAACTGACAGCAAGCAGAGAAGGCCCTGTCTCTCTCCTGCTCTATGTGCAGAAGAGGGACAGTGACTCAGATACAGCATTACACAGCATTGCCAAGTGTATGACTCCTATAGAGACTAGGGGCTTAATTTAGAGGGCAGTATGGAATAAAGCCCTCAAAATACTTCCATGACACACTGCCCCCACAAAATACATACTTTGTTTCCCTTACACCCACTTTACAACCCCCATGCACCACCCCATCATTGTGGCCCTCGGTCACACCATAGAACATACTTTGTGGCAACCCGGGTAAACGTTTGCGAGTACCCAAGCTCTGGTGTCTCCGTGACAATCTCAAGTCACTACTCTTCACCTTGTCCCGAAGGTTCCCCTTAGGTCTCATAGCCTCCAGATGAGCTTTCCCCACAGTCTCCAGCCCCCCTAGGTGTGAAGATTAGGAGGATGATGTGCTGTAATCTGCTGGCCTGGAGTGTCATTGGCTCAGTGACGGTACCATGGCAACAGTAGAACACGGGGTGATGAGGAAAGGAGCTGCCTGTTGGCCGGGTTAGAACTGTGCTGATTTGTGCTGTACTGATTGTGGGGTTGGAGCTGTGCTGTTCTGATGGTGGGGTTGGAGTTGTGCTGTACTGTTGTTAGGGTTAGAGCTGTGCGGATCTGTGCTGTACTATAGGTGGAATAAAGAAAGGTAGAAGTGCTGTTTGCCTCCTAAAGTTCTTCTCAACTCATATTCATGCAACACCCCCTCCCACAGGACACAGAGGGGCAGATTTTCAAGAAGGTGCCGCTGCGGTCCTTGACCTTGGCCGCTGCAACACTTGACCCTGTCATCAGGCAGGTCGCTCCCAGGGCCGGACTGGCCTTAGCGGGCACCGGGCAATCCCCAGGTGCGCCGCACGGGTGGGGGCCGGTTTTGGGCCTAAGGGGCCGTTTTTGTTACAGGGCAGTTTTTTGCTGCAAAATCGTCCCTGTAACAAAATCGGCAAAAAAACGGACCTGGCAAAGAGCTCGGCGGCACCCCCAACCCCCCGCGGCGGGGGGGAGGGGGTGGGGGGTGCGGGGGGGGGCGGCCGAGCACTTTGCCAGGGCCAGTTTTGGTTCCCAGTCCGGCCCTGGTCGCTCTCCACGCCGCACAGCACCACCTCCGTGCCGCTGCCTTTGGCCCCCTGCTGCCGCTGCTCAGGTTCGAGCCTTGTGCTCACTCTGCCCCCCTGTGTCGTGATTGTGCTTCTGCCTGCATTTTGCTGATTAGTCTCTATTGCATTGTCCTTTGTGTACATATTGTGATTTTTCATCCCCGTTTGCCCTGATTGTGCCCTCGTTTGCCTTCTGTACCCCCGCCCGCTCTCCCCTTTGTTTTTTATCCCACCGCTGCATCCCCTACGTCCCCGCCCCCTATCGCCCATTCACCGCCCCGTTTCCCACTCCCAGCTGCTCCTCCCTCCCACCTTCCCTTATATGGTGGCAGCTACGTGGCCGTGCCGCTGGCGTGACTAAGGGAAGCCCGTCTGCGCCTGTCCGCGCCTGGACCGTGTCCAACGCCAGACCCCCTGGCTCACACGAACACCACAACGCCTGACACCACTACGATGCCAGCACCCTCCATGCACTCAACACCGGACAATCACACACCTGCTTTCTGGCCACCCCAAAGCACACCAAAGGACCCTTCTCCTGCCAGAGCTGCTGCTTCACCAGCCTCCAAGCCACCAACCCACCCACCACAACAGGATGCAACCACCTCAGATGCATACTACTGAACACCCGCTCCTCAGGCAAACACGCCGTAGAACTATGGGACCTGCTCAACACATCCTCCCCGGACGTTGCCTTCCTGACAGAGACCTGAATGAACGAGTCCTCTGCAGCGGACATCACCATTGCCATCCCGGACGGCTACAAGATCACCCGCAGAAACTGCACCAACAGAGTAGGAGGTGGAATCGCCATCGTCCACAAGTCCATCCTCAAGGTCTCGACCAACTCCGACGACACGCTCAGCACCGCTGAACACCTGCATTTCCAAATCCACACTGATCCCAACATCACCCTCAGAGAAACTCTGATCTACAGACCCCCCGGACTCCGGCCTCAGTTCAGCATCTCCATCGCCGACTTCGTCAGCATGCACGCCCTCGCCTCCACGGACTACATCCTCCTCGGGGACCTGAACTTCCACCTCGAGAACAACAAGGACACCAACTCCACCACCCTGATTGACAACCTCGCCAACCTCAGACTTAGACAGCTCGTCTTAACGTCCACACATTTCGCCGGCCATACACTTGACCCCATCTTCTCCGCAAGCTCCCACGGCTCCTTCAGCCACACCACCGAACTCCACTGGACCAACCATCGCTGCATCCACTTCACCTTCCGGAAACCCACCATTCACCACCACACCCAACAGATCCCCCACCGCAGCTGGAGCAAAATCATCGAAGACCAGCTACTATATACCGCCCTCGCCTGTAGCCCTCCCGCCGACCCCACCGACCCTGATGACGCCTCCAGCAACCTCAGGTGCTGGATCAATGACTGCGCCAACACTCTTGCCCCCATCAAGAAACCCTCTAACACACGCACCAACAAGAAAGTTAACTGGTTCTCCGCGGACCTCCAGGCCTCCAAGCAAACCTGCCGAAAGCTAGAGAAGAAATGGCACCGTGAACAGACACCGGAGAACCAAGCAGCCCACAAGAAGGCCATGCGCCAACACCATCACCTCATCAGAGCCGCCAAAAGGGCCTCCTTCAAGGACCGCCTCAACAACAACATGCACAACAGCAAAGAGCTCTTCAACATCGTGAGGAACTCTCCAACCCCAGCTCCAACACCAACAACATCCCTCCATTGCAAGACCTGTGCAACTCCCTTGTCACCTTCCTCCAACGCAAGATCGCAGACATCCACGACAGCTTCGACAACCTGACCACCCCAACAGCCAACAACACCTCAGACCCCACGGCCACCACCCACAGCGACCCCCTGTTCACATGGACTAACATCAACGACGACCACACCATCAAAATTATGAACACCATCCACTCCGGCTCCCCATATGACCCGTGCCCACACCACATCTTCAACAAAGCCAGCACAACCATCGCACCCCATCTCTGCAAGGTCATCAACATCTCCTTCGAGACCGCAACCTTTCCGGAGAGCTGGAAGCACGCTGAAATCAAAGCCTTGCTCAAGAAACCCAAGGCAGATCCAAGGGACCTCGAGAACTTCCGGCCGACCTCATTGCTCCTGTTCTTGATGAAGGTCATCGAGAAAACTGTCAACAAACAGCTGACCCGCTACCTCGAGGAGAACACTATCCTGGTCCCGTCCCAGTCCAGGTTCCGCAGCAACCATAGTACTAAAACTGCCCTCATCGCCGCCACAGATGACCTCATGGCCCTGCTGGATAATGGCGAAACCGCGGCCCTCGTCCTCCTGGACCTATCAGCCGCCTCCGACACTGTCTGCCACCGCACCCTACGCACACACCTCCACAACGCAGGGATCTGAGACAAGGCCCTGGAATGGACCACCTCCTTCCTCTCAGGCAGAACCCAGAGCCTCCGCCTCCCCCCTTCCATTCCGAAGCCTCCACGATCATCTGCGGCGTACCCCAAGGATCATCTCTCAGCCCGACATTGTTCAACATCTTCATGGACCTGCTCGCCCACATCGCCAGACTGCATGACCTCAACATCATCTCCTACGCAGACGACGCACAGCTGATCTTCTCCCTCACCAATGATCCCCTCACTGCCAAAACCAACCTCCTTGAAGGAATGAAAGCTGTCACCGAATGGATGAAGAGCAGCCGTCTGAAGCTGAACTCGGACACAATGGAGGTCCTTATCCTAGGCTCCACCCCCTCAGCCTGGGACAACTCCTGGTGGCCGACCGCCCTGGGAGCAGCACCGACACCCACGGACCATGCACGAAACCTGAGATCCATCCTCAACCCACCGCTCTCCATGACCAAGCAAGTCAATGTCCTCTCATCCTCCTGCTTCAACACCCTCCGCATGCTCCGCACGATCTACAAGTGGATCCCCACCGACAAAAGAAGAACTGTCACCCAGGCCGTCGTCAGCAGCAGGCTGGACTACGGAAACGCCCTCTATGCGGGAACCCCGGCCAAACTGCTAAAACGACTGCAACGCATTCAGAACGCCTCTGCCCGGCTGATCCGGGACATCCCCCAACACAGCCACATCACCCCCCACCTGAGAGACCTGCAATGGATGCGCGTCAACAAGAGGATCACCTTCAAGCTCCGCACACAAAGCACTCCACGACACTGGACCAGCCTACCTGAACAGACGTCTCACCTACACCACCAACCGCAAGCTCCGCTCTGCCGACCGCTCCCTCCCTGCCGTCCCCCGCATCCAAAGAGGGACCTCCGGCGGCAGATCGTTCTCCTACCTCGCTGCCAAGACCTGGAACACCCCCCTATCCTCCTACGGCAGAACCAAGACCTACTAACCTTCAGGAGGCTACTCAAGACCTGACTATTCGAGCAGTAGCAGCACCCCCCAGCGCATTAAACCCTCACGGGTGAATAGTGTGCTCTACAAATTTCATGATTGATTGATTGATTGATTGCGGCACCACAAGCCCTTTGGCTGCGCCACTCTGCAGCACGTTCAGAGCAAAGGAATATTGGGGGGCAGATTTACAAGCTCCTTGCGCCTCATTTACACCGCTGTTGCATCACTTTTGTGACGCAGCGGTGGCGCAAATCCTGCACCATGGTGCGGGGTACTTACAACTTGACGCATCTGGTAGATGCGTCATGTTGTAAAACCCTGTGCCACATGTAGGCGTTCCTGCTCAGGGTGGGGGGGTTCCGGCGCAGGAACGCCTCCTAAAAGTGGCTGAGTGAAATCTACATAATTTCACTCAGTCACTTTTAGGCCCATGCTGCCTCAAAGCCCTGCGCCTGCCTGAAGCAGGCATAAGGATTGACACAGCATTAACTAGATAGGGCCCCCAGAACATTCCTGGAGCTGCGTCGCGCTTGTGACGCAATTCCAGCGATGCGCCACTTTTACGGCACAGGTGCGTCACGCATCTGTGCCGTTTTTGTTCAATGGTGCGCCGCATTGTAAATGCGGCGCATCCATGATGGCGGAGCTGTGGCGCACAATAACTGGCGCATCCCTGCTGATATGCAGGGATGCGCCAGTTATTGTAAATATGCCCCAACATATTTACAATGATATATCGCATTCTTGTGCTCTCCCCTGCGCTGGCGCACAAACAGCTGCTATGCGCCGGCGCAGGCCCCCTTGCACCCTGGTGCAAGGATGCCTGCGTCATGGGGAGATGGTTTAGTGCCGGAAGGGGCCCCTTCCTGCACAAAAACAATCACTACAGGCATTTTCCTCTTTCAATGTGCCCTGTAGAATGCACCCCTAGGGTGGCATAGCATACTGACTCATTTCCATGTTTACGAGTCCTCATAAATCTGGAAATGTGTCTGGCTCCATGGATGTTGCGTGGGAACACCCACAGCAACACCCTTGGAACGCCCCTTTCACGCAAAGTGCTGCATGTAAAGGGGCCGTATATACAAAATAAGGAAAAGCCATGCAGCGTGGCTGGTTTTTCCTGTCCTTGTAAATATGGGGCAGAGAAATGCGCTGCCAGTGCGTCACAAAAATTGACGTACTGGCAATCTGCCCCAGAGTGTATTCTGTGCAGAGCAGTTGTTGGGGGAAGTTATTTAGAGGTCACACTGGATTGAACATGTGACCTCCTCAAGCTTCCTTATGGTTTCTAAGCCTGCAGGGACGTTTCAAGGCATGGGCAAAGTGGGCGCTGGCCCGGGCCGCAGCGTTTTAGGGGGGCCCCTGATCTGTTCTGCAGTCTTGATCTGATGACTTTCAATAGTTCCTAAACAGATTGTTTTAAATACAGTTTATTTTTTTAATAAAACCTTTTTTTTAATTTACTTTCAGCTCTAACAAAACATCAGCACACCCTTCGCTGGTCCACCCTTTAATTTATTTTAATGTGGTTAATGTGTGAGAGTCCAGTGCAGACATTTTGCAGGCAAATGTTTTTGTATTTCATGGAACATTATAGAGGGGGGTCACAGAGTTAGTCAGTCAAAATACACTTTATTCGATTTTTGTTAAAATCATAAAAGGACAAAATGCAATACAAATACAATTTTTAAAACATTAATAGATTTGATTACTAAGTTATAACATGAGTTATTAAATTCATTTTTCCACATAATCACATAATTACAATAATTAAAACTACAGATAAAACCAGATTTAAAATTAGATTAAAATAAGGCTTTCCTAGGTGTTCTTTTCTTCCTTAATCTGAAGGCAGCTGTTAAATAACATGCAACGCTAAAGATGGTATAAGTTTCCGCTAACAATTGGAGGAAAATTCAAGCTGGCCACAGAATCACAGAGTTGCTCCCCGCACGGTGGCCCCCTCTCCTTTCCTCTGCACTTGTATTCCTTTTCTTGCCAGTAGTAAACATGTCTCCGTGTCCAGGGTGGCATTGAATGAGGAGTACCCACAGATCTACACGTTCATTTATCGTTCTTTGGTACCCCGCCCAGACATGCCCTGCAGCTCCTCCTAGGCATTTTTTTTTTAATAAAAGGCAGAAACGTTAGTATCCTGGAAACGTTTCTGTATAAGCAAATTTCATTCCCATATTTAATTGACCACATTTCTGATCCTGTGCATCAGGACTGGAACGTCACCCTTGCAAAGAATGCTTTTTTGTGTCTTGCTACAAACAGCTTCTGTTGCCTAATAATCATCATGCCATGCATTATCCATATTGGGCACAACGGATCAGAGATAGATACGTGGTGATACGTTCTGCCGTGGACTTTACATTATAACTTTTCCGAGACTTCAACTAACGCTGACAATTCCACATACGTGGAGTAATCGCGCCACCGCGTGTGTACTCTTTGTACTACAAGCATCCATTCAGACTTACGACGGTTAGACATGTTTTATGTGCTAACGCGTATCTGTTTACACACTGAAGTTAAACTTGCTTCCAATGATAGTAACAGCGCAACCACTGACCATCACACTCCCACAAGTGTGACAAGTCGGACTATTTCAGGCCCCCAAAGCTATGAGAAAGGCTTGGGCGTCGGGAAATAGTCATTTGTAATGTATGTTGAATTCATAAATACCTATTGTTGTGGTCATCTGTAAATAATCCAGACAACGCCACCTTGTGGCAGACTGTCACAAGCGCTGGTGTTGACAATGAAGTGCAGGTGCCAAGCACCGGAAACCATCGGCTCAAATTAAGCACTGGTAAGAATTATGCCTGTCTGCAAAATGCATGTTTTAGCTTGCTTTTCAACATCTCGTCATTTAACAACGCGCACTGATACAAACCTCATCTCTACTATCAGTTGTAAACTCTGTGCAATCGTTGTGTTTCGGATGCTGCACCTATTAAACAGACATTTCAATATTTTATTAACATATCTCAAAAGCTGAATAAAACCTCCGGGCAGATCTGAGGAGAAAAAAATGATTGAAACTAGTGCCTGCGGCACCACTTGTAAAAATAAAAATCAAAAAATGTGCAAAAACTTGTATGTCTTTTTATGTAGTAAAATATCTTCCCTAACCTGTTCTGTTTTTTTTCCAGATGATAAATGTTTCCTTGAAGACGGACGAGTCTCCTGTTGAAAGCCGGACATCCTGACGCGTTGTTTACGTGACAAGTCACCAGTAGTGAACATTCCTTGATTTGAGGTTTCTGTCACGTGCTGGTTCAAGAGAAAGAGCACGAGCCGCCAAGCGTGAAAGAACAGTCCAAGCTCTTCCTCTCAGAAATGTAACTGCTCTCGAGGCAGGTAGTGTAGCTAAACTCTAAGGGCGTAAATATTCCCTGAATCGAAATCCAAAACAGAATAATAGACCCTCTAGAGCAATCAAAATAAATGTGTGCTGAAACGAAAATTTATACAAAAATCCTTTAGTTTATTTATTTTTTGTTTTTAGTATATTTTGTTTGTTGTTCATATCCTTTATGCAAAATTCATTTTACTTTTTTAATTCATTGTTTACATTTAAAAAGAAACTTGATGTGTATTGCATGATATCAAAAAACATATACAAACAGTTAATTATTTACACTTAAAGGTATATAGAATTAGTAAGTGAGAACAGAAAAATTTACATAAACACAAATACATGTACACATTAACCCCGTGATATACGAAATATTCAGTTGTTGGTAAATTGATGAAGGCAATGCGGTTGAGTGGAACTACGCGCGTTTCGGCCAGAGGCCTTCGTCAGGTGACCGTCGTTCGTATATTAAACATAAATAAAAAATAGTGATATAACCTAGACAGAAAAAACAAGAACAAAAACATATTTAAATATATCTACAGCTCAGACACACTTCTACATTACAGCTATTTACAACTTAGTTTATGCTTCTATATTTTGCGGGTCTATTGCAGTTGCTATAAGGATATATATACACTTTTAGCTTTTTGTGCAACCAACAGATTATAATTAACGCCAGACCATCTAATTTTTATGCTATCCAGATACATCAATGCATATTTATTAACACTTTTACTTTATTAGCTAGACTAAAGATCGTCACTTAAAGTGTATCTATTTCATTAACAGTTCTAATTTTGATAGTTTTCTTTGGGGATAGGTTCTGTTACCAGCAGCTCCACATTAGGCACTAGAATTTCATGAAAAGAAAAATAGAAAAAAGATAGGCATAGACATAGATACAGAAAGATAAGATCTTACACACTCAACACAGAGGTAACCTAACTGATGAGATAAAAGATGGGGATTTGGGATGTAGGTGGAGTGAGGTAAAGACTATTTCTACTTACACAACAAAGGACAGGATGACGTATCAACGCTTTTGCCTCTTATGGTGACACATTTGATATCGTTAGTCCAGTGTTAGATATTCTGAAAAATAGACATGTACCCATTTTAGTTCAAATCCTGACTGTGTATTTTTTTTCCCCTTTAGTATTATCTATTCTATAGGAATACCTTATTTGCTCCTGCCACGTGGTTTTCTATCCATCAAATCAAATCACATGTTGAAGAGTAAAGCGAATCTTTGGGATCCTTAATTCAGAAAACTGGTTCTAAGTTTAGGCAAGGACAAGAGACAGTTACTATCTGAGAATCTGTTCGAGCGATTAAAAGTTTTTTTTGACTAGGTCCATTTTTAATTGTATGTTATACATGTCACAAGACTCTCATTTATCTTTTGAAGGCAGGGCACTGTGCGGGTAAATATAGATTTTATATCAAAAGACAGGTCCTAGCATAATAACATGTCCTAATATTATCTTGGTATGTTTGCACACTTTGCAGTATTAGTATCCTAGCCGCACTTTTCTTAAGGAATTAAAGCATACCTTAGATATCTGGTATTTCTGAAGTATTTTTTTCGCAAGGCAAACCACCGAAGAGGTACAAGCTTTTGAATCACTTTCTTTGTAATCAATCTGAATACAAAGGGACATAAAAAAGGACAACTCTATTGTACCATGTTTAAAGTACCGCTATATGGTGTTTCTCAGATCATGCATATTGGTGTCATTACCTTGATCTAGTAGCGCTGTCAGCTGCGCATGCTTGGGATATTTGCCACTGTTGAAGGGAATGCAGAATGGAAGCAATATTAAAATCGGCATACCCAAGCTATTACGCTGTTGGAAAAAAGACTATAACTTGCTTTTTTCCAACAGCGTAATAGCTTTAACTACAGTATTCTAAACTTCGCACTAGTCTGCTCTTGATTTCTATGAAAACAAGTGGGATCCGTGTCCCGTTCGATCATCGTCATCGAGTTGCGCCTGGGGAAATTGGCTACAGCTGCTAGCTATGAAGCACGAGTAAACGAACGCGCGGTTTTTTTAAATAAAAAGCCCGGATCCGCTCAGTCCGTTTAGATTGCGGACGTCGGAAGCATCACCTTAACAGAACTCCCGTTAGAACGCCCAAGCATCAGTATTCAAAGGTACGTTCTGAACTCGCAAATCATATCGTGCTGGTTAATGTAGAAGACTCTATGTAAAAAACCTAGACTAAACATGGGTATGCCGATTTTAATATTGCTTCCATTCTGCATTCCCTTCAACAGTGGCAAATATCCCAAGCATGCGCAGCTGACAGCGCTACTAGATCAAGGTAATGACACCAATATGCATGATCTGAGAAACACCATATAGCGGTACTTTAAACATGGTACAATAGAGTTGTCCTTTTTTATGTCCCTTTGTATTCAGATTGATTACAAAGAAAGTGATTCAAAAGCTTGTACCTCTTCGGTGGTTTGCCTTGCGAAAAAAATACTTCAGAAATACCAGATATCTAAGGTATGCTTTAATTCCTTAAGAAAAGTGTGGCTAGGATACTAATACTGCAAAGTGTGCAAACATACCAAGATAATATTAGGACATATTATTATGCTAGGACCTGTCTTTTGATATAAAATCTATATTTACCCGCACAGTGCCCTGCCTTCAAAAGATAAATGAGAGTCTTGTGACATGTATAACATACAATTAAAAATGGACCTAGTCAAAAAAAACTTTTAATCGCTCGAACAGATTCTCAGATAGTAACTGTCTCTTGTCCTTGCCTAAACTTAGAACCAGTTTTCTGAATTAAGGATCCCAAAGATTCGCTTTACTCTTCAACATGTGATTTGATTTGATGGATAGAAAACCACGTGGCAGGAGCAAATAAGGTATTCCTATAGAATAGATAATACTAAAGGGGAAAAAAAATACACAGTCAGGATTTGAACTAAAATGGGTACATGTCTATTTTTCAGAATATCTAACACTGGACTAACGATATCAAATGTGTCACCATAAGAGGCAAAAGCGTTGATACGTCATCCTGTCCTTTGTTGTGTAAGTAGAAATAGTCTTTACCTCACTCCACCTACATCCCAAATCCCCATCTTTTATCTCATCAGTTAGGTTACCTCTGTGTTGAGTGTGTAAGATCTTATCTTTCTGTATCTATGTCTATGCCTATCTTTTTTCTATTTTTCTTTTCATGAAATTCTAGTGCCTAATGTGGAGCTGCTGGTAACAGAACCTATCCCCAAAGAAAACTATCAAAATTAGAACTGTTAATGAAATAGATACACTTTAAGTGACGATCTTTAGTCTAGCTAATAAAGTAAAAGTGTTAATAAATATGCATTGATGTATCTGGATAGCATAAAAATTAGATGGTCTGGCGTTAATTATAATCTGTTGGTTGCACAAAAAGCTAAAAGTGTATATATATCCTTATAGCAACTGCAATAGACCCGCAAAATATAGAAGCATAAACTAAGTTGTAAATAGCTGTAATGTAGAAGTGTGTCTGAGCTGTAGATATATTTAAATATGTTTTTGTTCTTGTTTTTTCTGTCTAGGTTATATCACTATTTTTTATTTATGTTTAATATACGAATGACGGTCAC
Organism: Lissotriton vulgaris; assembly: GCF_964263255.1. Classification (NCBI taxonomy): domain Eukaryota; kingdom Metazoa; phylum Chordata; class Amphibia; order Caudata; family Salamandridae; genus Lissotriton; species Lissotriton vulgaris. Next base: position 1,573,217,383 of record NC_141696.1, read on the forward strand.
CTGACGAAGGCCTCTGGCCGAAACGCGCGTAGTTCCACTCAACCGCATTGCCTTCATCAATTTACCAACAACTGAATATTTCGTATATCACGGGGTTAATGTGTACATGTATTTGTGTTTATGTAAATTTTTCTGTTCTCACTTACTAATTCTATATACCTTTAAGTGTAAATAATTAACTGTTTGTATATGTTTTTTGATATCATGCAATACACATCAAGTTTCTTTTTAAATGTAAACAATGAATTAAAAAAGTAAAATGAATTTTGCATAAAGGATATGAACAACAAACAAAATATACTAAAAACAAAAAATAAATAAACTAAAGGATTTTTGTATAAATTTTCGTTTCAGCACACATTTATTTTGATTGCTCTAGAGGGTCTTTTATTCTGTTTTGGATTTCGATTCAGGGAATATTTACGCCCTTAGAGTTTAGCTACACTACCTTTCTCTACAGAGTTTACCTTCCCTACCAGTAGCTAACTGTTTACATTGTAGGGGCCCCTTCTTTCCCATAGAACTGCTCTCGAGGCAGACAGGGATTGCAAATGTGCCTTATGAATGTATGTATGAGTAATGTATATCATTTATTTGTATTTGGAGGGTGGCTTATGAAGCTCAACCTTACCCTCGAAGGCGTCCTGGTGCTACAGAATGGGCTTCTGGAACGGAAGCTGAGCACTGTTAGGTGTTAATTAGGGGTGGGCGGTGAATCCCGCTCCGCCGGCAGAGTTAGTCCCAAAGAGTGCGGAGCACAGGGTTCCAAAAAACTCAGAGAAGTGGCATAGAGCAGAGTTTTTCCTCTCACGTGGCTCGTCAACATTAGGTTGGCGAGCACAAGTGAGGAAAATCAAATACTAGACCACCTCTCAGTGAGATTTATAAACACAGGCGGTTTTAGCAGGTCACTGCTGCTCGATTTGAGGAAGCTGCCACTGAGTAGAACATCTAATAAAGCGGGAGAAACAAGCAGCACCCTCTTAAGCTCAGCATTATGTCATTCGGGCTGATTTTGCAGCGCGAGACAGACTCCTGGGGTTAAAAATCAGCATGAGCAGCACAAATGACTGCACTCCGTGGCTCGCTGAACTCCGCAGAGCACGGCAGGTTTTTTTTTTGGCACTTTGCGGAGTTCTCAGCCTTGTCCTAATGTTAATAAGGATAAAGCCAAGATTTAGAAGTTTTTGTGAACTGCCTCAGCAGGGTCTACTCTTTTGACAGAATCAGTGGCTTGGTATCCCAGCTTTTATTTCTAAACTTATTTATTTGTAAAAGCTCACTTATGAAAAACCATTGCAAACATTTGAACAAAAATAATTAATTTGCATAAACAAAAAAAATACTTTGCGATTTCAAGTCATTAGATCGACTTGTTGTTGGGAGCACTCTAAACTAAGGAATAGTATAATTTACTATTCAAACACCTTCCCTACTGTTGCACAAGCTGGATTTGGAATAGTAAATTATACTCTTATTAAATCCAACGCGCCCCCTACAGTAAGTCGATGTAATGACTTGCGATGTAAAGGTTTTGCGTTCTAACAACGCGGTCTTTGTAACAACTGCGTTGTAATAGAACTCAATGTAATAGCATACATAGTAACATGCTATATTCCTTCTGTGAGTTGCCTCGATGCGCGCCCAGGAATGCACTTTGCCAGTTTTCCAAAATCGTTTTGCGAGCTCCTGCCCTGTTCCAGATGTATTTCTTTTGGGGCAGGAATGAGCCCTGGCTTTCTATTAATACAACTAAACACATGTAGGTGGTAACTTTGGAAATATTGTTTCCGTTTAAAAAACATTCTCCTGCCTTTTTGATTTTGTTCCCTATAATCATTGTTTTGGTCTTTTGTAAATTCACCACTAGATGGTCTTTGTCGGTGTATGTTTGGAGAGTGTTTAGCAAACGTTGAAGGCCTATTTTTTTCTGGCTCATAAAGAGTCCCTCCCCTGAGTAGAACAAGCACCCCAGATGCTTGCCACCAATTTTGGGGGGATGAGCCGTGATGTCGTTTAATGATGCTGCCAGGATAGCCAAAGAGAGGTTGAAAAGGAGGGGGCTCGGACACACTAATGTTTCAGACCGGTGTTGGTTGAAATTTTTCTAAAGACGACGCTCCCATCCCTCACCTTTATACCCGACCCCATGTTCGAGCGCCGCTCCATGATTGCTTTAAGTAGGTGCTGTGGGATCCAAGTGCCTCTAGCTTTGCCCATCGAAGTGATCTGGGAACCCCATCAAAAGCCGCCTTAAGTTCTGCGAAGCAGAGTTAGAGAAAGGTGCTGTTTGGTTTATTTTTATTGATCATAAGATACATAGTTATTAGTTTGGTGATGGTGCCAATTCCTTGTCTGACTCCTGGCTGGTTTATTGCTGCTATGTTATTCTTGGATGTCCAGGTCTCAAGGTCCTCTGAAAGGATACCCCATAGAACTTTGCGTCATTGTCTGACAAAGAGATTTATTGATAGTGTCCGGGTTTGAAGGGTCTCCCCCTTTAGATGTAGGGTGTGCACTGGTCCCTCGCCGTGAGTCTGGGATCTGACCTGTCGTGGTTGGAAACCAGTGTTAGCATCTGCCCTATGTGGACGGGTTTACTATGAACAGCGCCTGGGGAGGACCGTTGGGGCCAGGTGCTCCGTCAGCCCTGCTCTTGTTTGATTTGACGTGCTGTGTTTGAGGCTCAGTGCAAAGGGTGGGTGTAGTAGTTGGGGTTTGTTGGTGGACTGCCAAGACTGAGGACTGAGGGCCCCTCTAAGATCTGCAATGACTTCACATTTGAGGCCAGGCGTCTTCAGGGATGTTTGTCTTGTTGGAAACTGTATCTCCTTTTTTAGGTTCTTGATTATTCACCAGCATTTTTTGGAGTTGCTGCTCTTGAAGACAGAGATCAATCCGTCCCAGAAGATGTTGGCATGGTCATTCTTGTGCCCCCAGACTTTGCTTTTGTATTCTATGCTTAGCACCCTGATTGTTTTTGATAAAGTCCTAATTCAAGTGGTTGTGACCCAGCAGGCACAGTCCCCTATGTATAGCACTTTTTATGCCAACCAAGGCGCTGTTGGAGGCCAGAAGAATACAGAGTTGCCGCAAGTTTATAAAGCAAACCAAGTGATTATTTTTTTTACTGGACGCACGGGGTATTTCAGGGGCGTGTGGCTGACCTCCATCCCGAGTTGAGGGGTTGGGATACATCTCCCTTTGTGATGGCCACGGGAACCAAAGTGGGGTCTTGTAGCGTGGCGTTCCTGATGACGGCGCTATTCGCGGAAACGTGTGTTGAAAAGATTGAATCTAAGCCACAATAGTGTGTGGAAATGAAGACTGTGCCAGCACACTTTTATTGTACAAGGGACCTAATGTGTCAGGAGATTAATAAATGGTAGTGTATTTGTCCCTTTGAATTACAATTTGAAATATCTGTAATGAATGAATGAATGAATGACTACACACTTATATAGCGCATGGCTACCCGGAGGCATCCCAGCGCATTAGATAACCGAGTCATTGCCTCACGGTTCAGGAAAACAGAAAGGTCTTTAACATCATGCTGAACCTGAGATGGTTCACCTCAAGTCTGATGGTGTCAGGGAGCAGATTCCAGAACTTTGCAGCCTGGAGAGAGAAACGTCTGCCACCCATGCGGGTTCTCATAATCCTAGGAATCGTCAGTAGATTCTTGTTACTGGATCTTAGAATCCGAGAGGTCTGGTAAGGACGGAACATGGGTTGGATTAAGGCGGGCCCGGCTTCCGACATCGCTTTGTGCACGATAGTCATGGCCTTAAACCAGATCCTCTGCTGTACTGGCAGCCAGTGTAGTTGGCGTAATTCTGGCTTGGCTGAACTCCGCCGGGGTATGTCCAGTAACTGACTGTTCCCTGTGGGGCCCCTAATGACTCAAGACCAGTGTTGTTGTGACTATCAAGAAATGTTTTAGTGTGTGTGCATGGATGTGGAATTGTTTAGATGCATCGAATGCGAATGTGTGATGTTTTGAATAATTTGCTCTTAAGCTGAATATTCTTGCTTCCCATTCTGACCTGCATTGATATTTTTCTGAATATGAGCCTGTGTTGCTGAAAACAAAACATGTCTATCATGAGTTTATGGATTAAAGTATAGAACTGGTATTGTTTATGAAAATAAAATGAGGAATGTTTAATATAAAACATAACCTGTTGGGCTGTACATTGATGTGTGAATGTCAGACTTAAGAGCATGCTTGGTAGTAAAAAACAAGGATGCCGGGGACACTTCTCCGTAAATGATAGCTTTGCCCTGCTCTAGAAACCTTTAAGGAAAGCAGGGGGTCCTGTTCTCAATATAGAGAGCCCTTTTGAAACACCGCAGTGCTGGGGCGAGACGGCAGCACCTTGATGGACTATGGGGCATACTTGCAAGCCCCTATTGCCACGGGAACGCCACTTTTCTCAACGTTGTGATGGCGATAGTACCCTTGCCTTATTCACAAGGCAACATTAAGCCACTTATTCACAAGGGTGGTGTAAATAGGAGGCAACGCCATAATTAAGGCCAGGGAAAACCTGGTCTTACCCTGACAAAACGATGAGACGTGTTTCATTTCTCCTAGTTTTTGCTGTTTCCATGTGTGCTGCGCTGTCCATCACAAATGGAACCAGCAAAATGCTATTGATTGTTTATATGCAGGAAGGGGAAGGTATTCCTTCCTGCACATAAACAATATTTTTTTTATGTAAGCATGCTAGAACAGGAGTAAAGTGAGTCCATCTGGAAGCCGGTGTAAGGATGATAGTGCAGGAGTAATGTGGTGCCATCTGGAAGCGGGTGTAAGGATGATAGTGCAGGAGTAATGTGGTCCCATCTGGAAGCGGGTGTAAGGATGATAGTGCAGGAGTAATGTAGTCCCATCTGGAAGCAGGTGTAAAGATGCCAGTGTAGAAGTATTGTGGTCTCATGTGGAAGAGAGTGTAAGGATGGTAGAGCAGGAGTAAAGTGGACCCACCCTGAAGAGGGTGTAAGGATCCTAATGCATGAGTAATGTGGTCTATCTGGAAGTAGGTGTAAGGATGCTAGAGCAGGAGTAAAGTGGACCTATCTGGAAGAGTGTGTAAGGATGATAGTTCAGGTGTAATTTGGTCCCATCTGGAAGCAGTTGTTACAGTTCTAGTGCAGGAATAATGTGGTCCCATATGAAAGCAGGTGTAAGGATGCTGGAGCAGGAGTAATGTGACCCCTTCTGGAAGCAGGTGGAAGGAAGGAGTAATGCATTCCCATCTGGAAGCAGGTGGAAGGATGCTAGAGCAGGAGTAATGTGGTTCCATCTGGAAGCAGGTTTAAGTATGCTAGCGCAGGAGTAATGTGGTCCTTTCTTGAAGTGGGTGCAAGGATTGTAGCTCAGCAGTAATGTGGTCCCATATGGAAGCGTGTGTAAGGATGCTAGTGCAGGAGTAATGTGGTCCCATCTGAAAGCAGGTGGAAGGAAGGAGTAATGCATTCCCATCTGGAAGCAGCTGGAAGGATGCTGTCATATGGTTCCTACAAATAGGACTGCATGTCTGGACAACATAAACATCAGAATATGGGGACTGAGTCCATCCATACCATCAGAGTATGTTGGCCCAATTCCTAGCTAGGCCACAGTGCCCCATGCAAACTCCTAACCATAACCATAACAAGGTACCAGATGGTTTCTGTAACCTCAGAACATGACCACTCTTATTCCCCCAGGAAATTATGGAAACAGAAGTATGCCTTTGTTTGCTACTTAGGCACGCTGGGGGGCTGGGGTGGGTGGGGGGGGGGCACAAGAAATGTACGAATTGGCTTTTCAAACATTTATTGAAGCAATTGTATTGTTGTGTAAAAATCATGAGCAGCAGTGATTAGCAGAAAGAAACAAAGCATTGTTACCAGCATTACAAGAATGGTGAAAAAGATGAACAATGCAACCATCATGACAGCTTTGTGTGATTATATGATAATGCATATGTGAATATTTGAATAATCCTACCCTAATTCTACTCACACTATTGAGAGCATAGTGAGAGTACCCTCTGCCAGATCTCTTGGGAAAACTAAACTCCCCATACCTGTGTATGATGTATCAGGCAGCCGGTCTTATGTAGGCCGCAGTCAGCAGGATAACGATTGGTATCAGCAGAGCTGCGTCTCGGTCAAACCGTCCAGGATAATCCATGGAAGTGCTCCTCTGGTGCATAAGGCTCCGAGGTGGTTTCTATATAATAAAAGCATTGTTGCAATCGCACTGTGCCAGACACGCAACGCTGATGTGTTTGTTTGGCTTTGCGATTCAGAGCTGACTCCAGCCGGACAACCAAAAACAAGAGTAGTGTGCTCAATGTTCCTAGGCTCGGACGGAGTGTATTGCATAACTTAATGATGTGCCTACGAAGAAATGTGCTGCCTGCGGATCTATTTATAAGTATACTATCATGTACATGCAAATAGAATTTTGCGACTCGCAATTAGGAAGGGGCGTACCCTTCTTAATAGCGACTCACAAGCTATGTATGAATGTTTTGCAACTGCAGTGGTAATGCAGTCGCAAATGGGAAGGGTTACCTAGGGGACCCCTTTGCAATTTAAAAAAATATATATATTTTTATTTTAGGGAGTTTTATATAGCGCGAACTTGACCCGAAGTTATCTGGTATCAGAGGATTTAACATAGCACCAGTTGCATTACATGAGGACACATTCATTTTTGGGAGGCACAGGGAGATTAAGGGCCATATGTATCAAGCAAAATTGCATTCGCAAACGCCGAAATTCGCAGAATTTTGGCGTTTGCGAATGCAATTTTGCCAAATGGTATGTATTAAGGCAAAATAAGGAATCGCAAAATTTGTGATTCCTTATTTTGCAATTGCATTTTAGGAATCGCAAATTTTGCGATTCCTTAAACGCAATGTAAGAAGCACCAAAAAAGTGCAATTTGGCCTTAAGGAATCGCAAATTACCACCAACTTCAAGTTGGTGGTAATTTGCGATTTTTTTTAAAAAAAGCACTTTTTTGCATTTTTCAAAGTGCAATGTGAAGCACATACATGCCCTTAGGGCATGTATGTGCGCCACATGTGCACCCATGCTTATTTCAGGGGTGCAACAGGGTGTCCTTTTGACACCCCTGCACCCTTGAAATTGCATTCTCAATTTGCAATTCGCTAATTGCTAATCGCAAATTGAGAATGTCTTCCCAGTCATTTCTATAGGAAGGAATGGGGAGGTATTCCTTAATTGCGAATTGCAATTTACGATTCGCAATTAAAGGATATGTAGGATTCGCAACATTTATTTCAAAGCCTACATACATTGCCTTCTGCGATTCTCAAATAGCGATTCGCAAAAAATCGCAATTTGAGAATCGCAAAATGACTTTTTGATACATATGGCCCTAAGTGATTTGCCCAGAATCACAGGATGTTCAGCGTCCTTGCTGAGACTCGAACCCAGTTCACCAGCTTTGAGGCCGACCGTCTTAGCCGTTAGGCCAACTCCTCTCCCCAAATGCAGGGGGAAATATTTTGTAGGGGCAGGAGTGGTCCCATGGACCACTGCCTGCCTTTAAAAAATGAAACAAAAACGTTTTTTTTTGTTTTTTTAAATGCATCTTGTTTACCTTTAAGGAAAACGGGCTGCATTTTTTTTTTAAACTCCTTTATTGAAAAGCAGTCCCAGACATGGAGGTCTGCTGAGCCCAGCAAGCCACCATCCCTGGGATTGCAAATTGCAAGTGCCTCATTAATATTGATGAGCCTCGCATTTTCCGACCCCATTGGGAATCGCTAACAGTGTTTATGACACTGTTTTACATTAGCTTTTGCAGCTCGTAAATTGCAACTCACAAGTTTTTTGCAATTTGTGAGTCGCAAAAGAAAATGGTGTTACATCTGGACCCAAGTGTATTAGGGTATGGAGTGAGTAAACGTCACAAGGACAGGTTAAAAGTGCACAAGGATCAAATGGACCCGGGGGAAAACAGATCATTGTACGGATAGAACTCAAACAAAATTTTGTGATCCATGATCTGTCCGTAGGATGTCCAACAGCTTTAAGGTATGGTTCGATGACTGTTACAGTTTTTAGGAGCAGGCAGGATCTGTTGGAGTTTTTTTTTCTACAGTGCCCTAGCTTCCCTCTCATCCTTCAACCTATTTAATAATCGTTCCCTAAAAAGGCTCCCATCTCCTTTTTTAAGAAGGTGTGGCCTGTTAAAAAGGTCCATACAGTATCTTGTGGCCATACATACACCCCAAACAGTCCTCGATCGCACTCTTATTGAAATTCAGTCTCTCATCTACCCAAACTGAGATCCAGAGAAACAATGGGCCCAGTTTGACTGGATCCTCCACATATTCCAGACCCAATTCTTCATGAGCAAAGAAAGATGCACTATTTATACCCAGGCCCAATAATTCTCTGTAAAGTCAGTCCTATTCCTGCTGGATCACCTTGCAATTATGGTTCCCCCAAATGGCTGCACCGAATGCCAGGACTGGAAGACATTTTATTCTATAGATTTGCAGCAAGGGCAGAATAGGCTTATTACCTAATGACAGGGAAAATCTACACAAAGCACGACAGGCTCGACTACATTTAGAACATCGATTAGAAATACAGGGAAGCCAATCGTTCCGATGGTCAAATAACACTCCCAAATATGGAAAAGTAGAAACACAAGCATTTTTCGACCCTTCATGTCAATAGGTCTAGTTTTAGCAGCCCTCCTCCGACAATCTATAGAGTGAGTCTTTGAGATGTTTGTGCCTAGATCCAAGTCATCCATAAAAGTGAAAAATTGATTGACTGATTGCTTTAACTCATTTCCCGTTCTGGCCATCAATACTGCATCATCAGCATAGAGCTGGGTGAGCACACTGGCTGACCTTATCTTGGGCAGGTCAACCCCATTTTCAATCAGAGAGGTGTTCACTCTATTTACAAAAACAAAATTGTCACAGTCACACAGCCCTGCCTTACCCCCCCGTGGGAGGATAAATGATTGGGATGTCTCCTCCTCCATGCCATATCTGACACAGGCATTTCCATCCATGTGCAGGGCTCTAAGGAAATTGACCAGATGTAAAGGCAGTCCTAATACACCAAGGCTGTCCCAGAGCTTTGACCCGTTTACCCGGTCACAGGCACTTATGAGGTCCATGAAAGCAAGAACAATGCACTGGAGGTTTGATCTCAGAGGACTGCGATGTAGGCAGAGGAACGAGACCGGGATGTCCCCTGTCTCCCCTCTTGTTCGCGTTGGCAGTGGAACCTCTGACTGTTCATGCGCAATTGGGGCGGTATTATTGAGGACTGGACGTGATAGGCCAACCTCAATTTATTGCCTTTTATGCAAATGATCTTCTAATGTTCCTCGCCAACTCAACGAATTACCTGCGGGGTGCCAAGGAGCTACTTAACAGGCTGGGAAGAGTGGCAGGCCTCAAGGTCAACTGGAACAAGACGTGCCTTTTCCCTGTGCCTTTAAGTGGAAGGAATGACCCACCGGACGCGTTAGATGTGGATGGGAAAGCAAATGCCTGACTTATCTGGGCGTTCTCCTCTATCACGCAGCCGCCGATTTGTTAGAAGGTAATGTCGGACGGGTGATACGAGCCACCAAGAGTGACTTCCAATTCTGGGGGACTCTCCCGCTATCAGTGGCAGGACGGGTGGCACTGCTAAAGATGGTCACGCTATCGTGATTGACCAATTATTTTGGCTTGTTACCACTCTGGGTTCCGCGAAAATACTTTACCCTACTTAACACCATGATCACAGGATTTTTATGGGGCTCTGGGAGACGTAGGGTAGCGGTCACCCCATGATGAGACCTAGAAGGGAGGGGGGCTTTGCAGTGCCAGACTTTGAGGCCTACTACAGTGGTTCACGAAGTGGATGGCAGGGAGACTTTGCAATGAGGAGATCCATGGGAGCACAGATCCAGGTCTGAGAGAGCTGTCCCACGTGCTGCTACGGCTCCCCTTGAGCGAAAGAAAAGCCCCGATGGACTTATGGGCGATGCACCAACGTGGGAACCGGGCTAATAGAAGAGCCCAGCAGGGACCCCTATATACGCCTAAGATGCTGCTGGTAGTCTGCGAGGCCCTACTGATGGAGCAGATTTCATCTGCAGTCAGGCATTGTTTTATTTTTGTGCTTCAGACAAACTGCATTTAAATTGCCACGCACCTTTTGGTGCAAGTTAAAACCAAAGGCACATGAAAAATATAAAAGTGACACCTAGTCTTTCTGAAATGCTTGTGCTGAATTAACATGTGTTTTTACAGTATAAAGAAAAGTGGCCTTTTTAGCTTTAAAGATGAATAAAATGTGTTTCTCTCCTTCCTAGCTCATCTATTGCAATCTGAATTCACTATTTCCTGTTTTAAAAGACTTTAGCTTGTTACATATTTATTAAACATGTTTAGTTTAAAACACCTCTTTTTATAATGTGTGAAAATAATAATGCACCAAACACTACACATGGTGCTAAAATGCTTTGTACATGAAAAAGTATCTATAACATTGATAACATGTTTCTGTGTGTGTTACATTAACTGTATGTGCTTTTAAATTTTACACTAAAGCATAATATGCTTTATTATACATTGCACATTTATTTTGCATGTTATTATAAATAATAGAAAAAGCTGCTTTAAAATTAGTAGCTGGATTAGGTAAACATTATAGTATTAAATGGTATACATTGTACACATTAGTGCTGTATCTAGAGTATGTCCTCTTTTTATTTTTATTATGTGTTTACATCACATGACCCACCCACGTGACCTAAGAACTGGGCCTTGCAGCATTGGAACCTAGCCAGTTGGCTACCGAAGCTGGGACTTTCCTGGAACGCTCACCTTCGCCCCTGAAAAGATGCTGTTTTTACGTCTAATAATGATACAATGTTGCACTCTTTTGCATGCTCTATTGCCCTTTCCCACACGTATGCCTGGGAACCCAAACTCTAAGGGGAGGGTACTGTCACGTGAACACGTACTATGGGAACGAAGAATTATAGGTGGTGACAATGACTTAACCACCTCCCTTGACCAATCAAAAGATGGGACCTTGTCACTTGCAACATTTGTGGGTGGTCTAGGGGTCCCAGTAGAGTATAAATAGCCTAGCTTAGCTTAAAGAAATTGTCCGTCTGGGCTGACTAGCTGACCTGACACTGACCCACCACTCTACAATAGGCCCCATAGAGAGATGCTGCGAAGCACTCTGTCAAAGGACCCTGGACGAGGTCTCTGAGCCCAAGTGCTGCGGAGCACTCTGCCAAATTTTCTAAGTATAGCACCCAGATAAGGAGAAGTGCTACAAAGCTCTTTGTCATTTTTTTTCCCCCACCGGCTCCTTTTAACCCAGCTGGCACTGGGCACATTAGGGAGGAGGGGGCGTGTGAGCCTTGACAGGAGACGCAGATTAGAACAGGCATCTCTGTGGGTTAGGCACGAGATCGTGGCGGGTATTTTTGTTTTGGGCGTTCCGAGGAGGGTCTGATAAGAGGGTTTCCCTGTTGATTATTTCAAAATCCTGGCACGTCATATCTTGGCACTGTAGGCGCATTCCTTTGAGGTCTGGTGAAGGAGGGGCTATCTCACTCCCTGCTTGCTCTTTAGACACAGACAGATGCAGAAGAACAGCTGATTAAATAGAATTAGATGCTAAATTTAAGTTATGCTTTGACTAATTAATTAGGTCTGAAAAGATTTATTTGTTTGATGCATTTATTTCTCTTTATTGGAGATTTTTGCAAACTATTTGATTTTTGATTAGCCTTGCAAAACTATTTTTCTTAGAAACTCTTTGAGTCTTGAATGACATTTTGCGCCACATTCCTACATGTTATGCTTATATGCAGACAGTAATAAGTTCTGTATTAATGCTATTTTACCTGTTTTCCAAATTCTGTAACCTGATTGATGTTACTGATGAATAAAGGGTCAGAAAAAACCTAACTTTTGATTAGAAAATAAAACTCTTTAAATACTCAACAACTCTCTTTATTGGCTTACAATAATAATTGCATTTTTGACTGTTCATGATTATTTAAGTCTCCTGAAGGTAATACATGGTATGAAGGGCCCAACACCTTTTGAGCGGTAAATTAGAGGTAGCATGAGGGTTTTGCATTGAGAAATTACCAGAAGAAATTACCGCTCCATCACTACCACATGGAGGAGATTGGCAGGGGCAACGGGCCTGGGAAGAGGCGGAAATCTCCACTATTGGAGACCACTACGAGGACAATACCTTGCTTCCCTTTAATAATATATTGGAGCGATACAAGCTTCCCAGGAAGGACTTTATTTTACATGCTGCTCTGCAGGCAGCCATCCGTAAACATTGGAAGAAGGGGATGGTAGAATGGAGGATGGTATCGGCTGCGGCTCACCCTGGAGATAAGACATCCCTTGGAGGGCCTGCTTCTTAAATGGGAGACAGATCTCGGTTTGCCCATAGATGAGAAGCCGTGGGTGGCACTCGTAGAAAGAGTTTGGAAAAGTTCCAATAATGCATGTTTCCATCAAATCAATTTTTTGTACTCCACAGAGCGTATCTCACCCGGCACAAGATTATTGAGTATTTTAGGACCGGTTCAGCCTGTCCGCGGTGTAATTTAGAAAAGGCTGAATTTTTACATATGTTCTCTGATTGTCCATTACTAGAGGGGTTTTGGAGGGGGGTATCGACTAGATTAGGCGACATAACGGAACGTGACATAAAACTGACCCTGGGTATTTCCTACTACACTGGTTTCCTCACACCGCCTGGAATAAAATTACCAGCCAATTCCTAGACCTGGGGTTGGTTCTGGCTAAACGAGAAATTACTAGTCACTGGAAGGCGAACAGTGCCCCTTGCGTTCTGAGGTGGCTGAGGGAGTTTATAAAATGGGCAGATTGTAAAGGGATTTTAAGACTGCAATTGGCCCAAAGAACTGGCAGTGAAAAGCACTGGAAGTGGCGAGAGCCTGGGTGGTATTACTAGAGTTGCTCAAGCAACCGAGTTATGATAACGAACCACCCCTTGAATGAGCAGAACTGTATGTGGGGGTTGAAAAGCTGCTCTATCTTTATACGTAGCCTGATGATTGAAAGCATATATTGCATAGGGGCTTACCCATTGTAGACTCCTTACAACTGGAATTATTGTGCCTGATGCCTTGCATGACTAGATATTATTCTCCACAGAGACATGGATGATTGAGCGACATGCCTTGGGGGGTGGGTGTGGGTAGGAGATGAGTGGGAGGGAGGGGAGAGGAGGGAGGTGTCTGTTACGTTATTATTTGTTGTGCTTTTTGCAAGTTTGTAATGGAACAGACTGTTAAGATGCCGGTCACCCACTGCAGGGATATAGAGCTCGGCTCACCTGAGGACTCTGATTTGACCTAAACATACTGTTGGCATTTTGCACCAGGACCACAGACGGCGAGAATCTGAAACTGGTGCTGTGAGATCACTGGATATGGCTGTCGATAATTATTGTCGAAAGTACGATGTTTAACTGTGAAAGATGAGGGCCTCAGTGTGAAGTGGTGTAACCTTCCAATTCCAACATTGAATAAGTCTATAGTTAGTCTTAACCTAGGAATTATTATGGAGCCCTTATTAGCCCTTGAAACATCACCTGTAACAATTTTGGAAGATGCAAGGGGGCGCGTTTGCAGAGTGATGCAGGGAGGGAGCGGGTCCTCCAGGGAGGTGCCGGCGTTTACAATTTTTTTGTTTTTTAGAAGGGGAGCTACTAACATGCGGCTCCCCTTGCTCAAAAGCAATCCTGCTTTACTTTGTTGAAGCGTGAGCAGGTTTCCTGCTCTCGCTTCCACTAAGCAAATTAGGCAGAGTAGGCAACCCGAGACATTGCAGGAGCCGGCCCTGGGAGGGTGGCAATCCCCAGGGCCATCGAGGGCTCATGGAGGGGGGCCGTGCGGCTTGAAGTGTTGGCAGCCAATCATAGGCAACCTTGTGCTCGGGAGGGCTCAGCCAATCAGCTCTCACAATTCTCAAATATCGATATCTGTAAATCTTTAAATATCTCAAAAACCGGGGCGTGGCCTAGCGAGCCATCATGGCAGACCTGTGCTAGGAGAGCTCCGTCCAGCCCGCTCTAATATCCTTCATTCTCCTGGTTCTGCGGTCTCTTCCCCTACCTGTATGGTGTCCTGAGGCCATCAGGATTTGAATTCTATGTCAGTCCACGGAGGCTCAAATAATGCTTCTTTAACTTTACTGGCAAATACAGCAGCAAAATAGTTAACTTTAAACGAGTATAACCCGGAAGAACAACCCCCTCCAGGTATGCACCAATAACACGACAGCCATTAGTATATTAGGTGCTTATAAGATATCTTGCATATCGAATAAAAGCTTATGACTGACTATTAGGTCTCAATGACGTAAGCACTTCCTCTTTCTTTGCTGCTGCAGCAGCGAGATAAGTGCTTTCTTATATTTATACACACATGTTTTGCATATTTTTCCATGCTTATTTGTTTACATATTTGAGCGCGCTTTGTTGCCTTTGCTTCGTGCGAGCTCGCGAGTCTCTACTTGGTTCGGACGTACCTTTCTGCTCCCATGAGTTTTGCATATAATTAATTCATTGCGCATTTCAGTAGCGCGGCTTCGCGCTTCATTATTGCAGGTTTCATTTGGTCTTACTTCGGGGTTGGGGCTTCGGTGCCCCTCCGTGTTGTCTGTATTGTGGGCCGTGGCGAGGGAGCTGAGCTACGCACTTCGGTGCGCGTGGGGAGTAGGCTCTGTATTGGCCCCGCCTTTCAGTTTCTGCGCATGCGCGAGGAGCCGGTGACTGTATTGAAGCCCGGCTCCTCACGCTGTGATTGTTTTGTCACTGCCTGTCAAATCCCTGGCTCATTATAACGCTGACTGGAGCGCTTTCCGGATAAATGCACTGCATTAGTGGAGTTTATTAAGGGCTTGCTCCTGCCACTAACATATTTTACTTTTTGACCTAAAACTTTTCTTTTTCTCTGTTTGAAGGTATTTTTAGCCCTTGGGTTCTCCCCCCCTGAACTCCTTCAGGCCTCCTGACTTTGTCATGGCCTATTACGCTGAGGAGGAAGACAAGTGGGTGGAATACAATGAATACGAAGAATATCAGGAACGATATGTGGGAAATATGGAGGAGCAACCTATTGAGACCCAGGATACCCACGCCCGAGGTTTAATGAATAAGGCACTTCTCAAGGCACTAATGCCTTTAGAGAAGACTTTAAAATCTTCTGGTAAAAGAAAGTCTAAGTCCGCAGGCACATCTTCCTCTTCCATTCGGGCTTCGGCTGAAGCTTTGTTGAAAGCGGCTAAGAGTGTGCTTTTAGATCATGGTTCCTTGGCTGAGAAGGATGTACAGGATGACACGTCTTCGACTTCTCCTGATACTTCGGACACTGATGAATCGGTTCAACCCAAAAAGAAGGTCATGAAGATGACGCACAAGAAGAGGTGCAACCTAAAAATGTGTTATTTAATCCTCAAAATGTAATCCACCCTTGTTCCACGGAATGGCAACCCTGTGTGGAAGTGGCACAATATGTACAAAACAATCTCCGTCAGGGTTTTGAGAACCAAGTTAGAGCCACCCTACGGTCTGAGTGTCCTCGGCCGACTTTATTGGGCAAAGTGACTGATACTCCTGATTTGGACCCCAATATGGCTACCTTTATGCGTAAATTTGCAAAAGACCCCAAAAAGGGTTTAGATAGAGCCTGGAAGGGATGCCAGGATAAGCTTTTGGACATCTCTGGTCCACTGAACAAAATTTTAGACGCTGCAGTCCTGGCTAAGGATAAAGGTAGTCCTCTAGATCCATCTGAAATTATGGAGTGGGCGCAACGCGCCATGTTTTTCTTGGGCAACGCAAATGTTGCATTATCCACTGAGAGGAGACGATCCTTTTTGATGCGTATTGACCCTCAGTTGGCAGAAATGGCAACCACGGAACCAGGTTCTTTAGCCAATGGCATGCTCTTTGGTGAAGATTTTGTAAAGAAAATGGAAAAATATGTGGCAACTTTTTCGGCTTTAGATAAAGCCCAAGCCAATATCAGAAAGGTTTTTCACTCTGGTGTTTTTAATAGGGCCGGCCGTTTCAGAGGTCGCGGTTCCAGCCGAGGAGGAAATCAGACCTCTAGAGGTTCAGATCAAAGGGGCAGAGGAGGTGCCCAAAGATCCAAATTTTATCCGACCAGAAACAGAGGGGACAGAGGCCGTGGTCAACGCGGCAACTATCGAGGCCAGCAGTTCCAGTCTGGAGACTCCTCGTATTCAGGTACCCATTTTGCATTATGGGGATCACATGGTGGGAGGTCGTCTGGCCCAGTTCCTTCCCAGGTGGGAGGCCCTGTCTTCAGACCCTTGGATCCATCAGACTATTCAGGGTTTCCAGATAGAGTTTTATTCCACTGCCAATCAAACAGTGATTCCGAGACCCCTAAGTTTTTCCCCTGTAGAGATGACTTTCATCGACGAGGAAATTCAGTCTTTGTTGGTCAAAGGGGCTATTGTGCAGATGGATCTTCATCCGCACGGTTTTGTAAGTACGATTTTCCTAGTGCCCAAGAAAGATCTTGGCTTTCGTCTAGTTCTGAACTTGAAGGATTTCAATGTGGATGTGGTTTACTGCCATTTCAAGATGGAGGGTATTCATCTCTTACAAGACATGTTGTTGAGCCACGATTGGATGGTTCGGTTAGATCTAAAAGATGCTTACCTAGCTATTGCCATTTTTCCTCCTCATCGTCGCTTCCTCCAATTTCAGTGGCGCAATCGATGGTTCGAGTTTACGGCCATGCCCTTCAGTCTTTCGTCTGCTCCATGGTGTTTCACGAAACTCATGAGACCGGTTGTTCAGTGGTTGCGGAACAGAGGAGTCAGATTAATTATCACTCTAGACGACATTCTGATAATGGGACAGTCGGTCGAGATTGTCCAGCTGCATCTGTCCTGGACTATAAGTCTTCGTCAGGAGTTAGGCTTTCTCCTCAATGTTCCCAAATCTCTCCTGATTCCATCGCAAGTCGTCGACTTTTTGGGCTTTCAGGTCAACTCTGTGACGTCTCAACTACTTTTACTTTTAAGGTAAAACTGCTGAGCTGGAACATTGCAGGGCTACGTCTAAAAGAGAAGATGACATTTGGCTCAATTTTTTTAAGCACTATGATATCATAGCTTTACAGGAGATCTGGGAAAGGGGGTGTAATTTCTGAGTGACTGGATATTCCTCATATTTTGTTCCTGCGTGTAGCTCGGCAGCTGGGAGAGATAAAGGGGGTCTTATGTTCCTGTTATCAGTTAACATAGCTGGGACCACCAAAAAGCTAGATACCGCCTCTGATAATTACTTAATAGTGGAATTAACTAGGAAAAATAATTCTAAACTTCTGTTAGTTAATTTTTGTAATTCTATGCTAGATGGGCAACTAAATGAGCATCTTTGCTCACTAGGAATTTTTTTAAAAGGATATAAAGAGAATCAAACCACTTTCGTCCATTATATTCTAATGGGGGATTTTATTATTCCTTATGTAATTTGAAATGTCAATACCATGATCTGGAGGGCCCTGCACATTCAATAGTCCAAAACTTTGAATACTGTTCTAAAGGGGAGGCGCTGGAGGAACTTATCTCAAAGATTGATCTGTATGAACCAGGATTTCACGATAATAAGGATCGTGTTGTAACGTACTCTGCTAGGGAGTCCGAATCAATTATAGACTATATATTTATTTCCCCGGGATTATTAAGTCATGTGATCTTCTATAACCCTGTCTTATCAGCTTTCAGCGATCACAACCCGGTAGTCTTGGAACTGGACAACAGCAATAATTTCCTTAACAAACCAACTAACACAGTAGCAGTAACCACCCTAAAAACCAAAGACCAAGGGAGGAGACTAAAGTGGAGCAAAGTCATTCCTGAAGACTTTGCTAATATTATCAATCAAAAGGCTGGCAATGAATTAAATATCTACCTGGATCCATCTAGCCAGGGGGGGAAGTAATCTCTTCATTCAAAGCCATTTGTCTCCTAGTGGACAAAGAACTTACGGTAAAAACCCGTCAAAATAAAACCCCTGTTAAGGGGTGGTTTGACAGTAACTGCTCAAGAGCACATAGAATGCTTCTGGGGGCCCTCAAAAAAACACCCAGGGATACATTTCAGGTTGTACGGTTAAGGAAAGAATATAAAGCTATAGTGCAAGCTCGCAAAAATGAACTAAAAAGGGAGGCATGGGAAGCCCTAATGGACAAGGCGACAATGAGGGATAGCTCCAGGTTCTGGGCCATTGTTAATACCCCTCTGTTTTCTGGCGTAGATAACTGTATGTTAGAAGTTAACATCGCAGAGGAGGATTGGTTAGGCCACTTTAAATCTATATATGGTAGTGACCTGGCTATAGAATCTTTTGAGGCCGTTCCAATTATACCATCAAAGCCGCCAATTTGTTTTCGGTTGAGGAGGTCGAGAAGGCTATTATGACCACATTTGGAGGTAAGGCCCCTGGGCCTGATGGTGTCCCTGCGGATATGTATAAAGACAATCCTAGCTACTGGGCCAAACATTTAACAAATGTATTTAATTCCGCAGTAAGCTCTGGGTTCCCTGCATCATGGTCATGCTCAACAATTATTCCTGTGTTTAAAAAGGGGCAAAGAGGGGACCCTAGATGCTACAGGCCCATATCTCTTTTAGATTCGTCCTTCAAAATTTTAGGGAAAGTAATTCTGGCAAAACTAGATGACTGGGTTTCAAAGAAAGACCTCCTTTCTAATGCTCAATATGGGTTCAGGGCGGGTAGAGGGACCGAAGACCAGTGCCTCAACTTGCACTTAATAATAAATAAATACACGGTTGCCTCTAGAGGCTCGGTCTATCTGGGGTTCATGGATTTGTCCACAGCCTTTGACCTAGTTAATAGGTCAAGGCTGTGGACAATACTCCTGGACCTGGGTCTCGACAAGAATCTTGTGTATTTCCTGGCAGCATTACACAGAGATCTATATGTCACAATTAGAATGTCTCAGGAGGGTAAATGCACCGCAAGATTTAAGTTAGGGAGAGGGGTACGCCAAGGGTGTATACTTGCCCCAATCTTATTCACCTTATATATATAAACTTTCTGGAAGACGCACTGGGGAAGGCCACGCTTGATATACCGCGTATGGGAGGAACGCCGACACCCGTACTCCTGTAAGTGGATGATACCGTTCTTTTAGCTCGGACACCACTGGGCTTACAAAGGCTATTAAACTCCTTTGGAGAGTTAATGAAGTCTTTGGATCTAGTGATCAATGTGGGAAAATCACATGTGATGACAGTTGGAGCTAGAAAGTATAGCACAAATAACTTCCACTGTAACGGTAGTGTGATCTCCAGAGCTAAGGTTTTCACATACCTGGGTGTAGTATTTGATGATAGAGGCGCCTGGGTTCCCCAAATTAAGTCTAAAGTTAACACCGTTAGAAGATCATCTGCTGCAATTTTAGATTTTGCTAAGCGGTTAGGAGGGAAACCTTGCGAAGCAATCCTATCCATCTATAGAGCAAAAACCATCGCCATTGCCAGATACGGGGCTGCAATATGGGGGTATAAAAACTCTGAGTCAATCCAGAAAGAGGAAAATAAATGTTTCCGCGCCCTCCTTGGCTTACCCCAATCCTCAGCCACTTTTGCAATCCACCAGGAGTTAGGTATGGGCTACATTGTTGATATGATTAATAGGGCACCCATCCTATTATGGATACAAATCTGGCTGAACTCTAACCTCACATTGAACCACCTTATTTTGCGGGACTGCATGAGCCTAGAGAAAGCCAGGGACATTCAGTGGCTATCCTACATTAAAACGATTACTAAGGACATGGGACGACCAGAAATCTTTACAAATCCTGAGGCCCTGGTAAAAGCTGATTTAAAATGGATTAAAGTAAATTTTATTAAAATCAGAGAGCAGGAACGAGAGAAGGAACAAGTAAGAAAACCTATGGTTAGGGAGCACTAATTATTAATCTCGACTTTGTCTATGCAACCATATCTCATGATAGTGACGATTCCTTTCCATCGTTGGGTATTGACAAAGTTTAGATTTAATCAGATGCATATACTATTAACTGATTGTAAAATATGGTGTAAGCCAGAGGGTGCTACCCCCTGTAGGTGTGATGGATATTCACTTCAGGATACTAGTCATTTCATGTTCTTCTGTTCTTTGTACAGACTAGCCAGAAGAAAGTTTATTGTTCCATTGTTAAAGGATAAGGGATTCCTGCAAGTTAAACCAGCGCTACTTTATTTGCAGTTAATGGAATCCCCTGTAATCGTGTATGGAGTGGCACATTTGTTAGTGGCTTCCATTCGTTGTACGAATCGGAATGCGATAGATTAACTGATATTGTTCCTGTACATTTAATAAGTCAAATGAAATATGTTTTTTAATACAAAAAATGCACATGTATATATATATATATTTTTTAACTGTTTTATGCGTATTAATGTAACCCCTCCATGTTCTGTATTGTTACTTTTATGATTTTTTATTAATCGGATAAAGTGGTTGTTAGACCTGGCACCTTGGCGTGAGTTTCCCTTCCACTTTTTGCTGGTGTGCCTCCGATGTTTTGCTGGTTTTCCGATACTCAGGGCACTGCGCCACGGCCGACCCGTGCCGCAGTGCAAGTGCTCCCTACTGTAAATTGTACATGTGATTGATGTCCATGATTGGTGCATTGGATTTACTGTTAGTCCCTAGTAAAGCGCACTAGGAGTGCCAGGGCTTGTAGATGCCAATACTGCTAGTGGGCCTGCAGCGCTGGTTGCGCCACCCACAGAAGCAGCCTTAAGATGTGTCTGGGGTCCGCCATTGCAGACCCCGCGTGCAGTCTCGTACTGTCATGCTGGCTGGACAAGTGCACCCACTTGCCAGCCCCTGAACCTTCCCTTGACTGCATATTAGTCACCCCTATGGTAGGCCTACGGGCCGGGTGCATTGTAGGTGTAAGGTAGGACAAGCCCTGATGTGTGTGGCATGTCCTAGTAGTGAATTACAACTAAATTCGTATTTCACTATTGAAGGCTACCTGCTTCCGTTAGGCCAGAATGGCTGCTGGAATTATTACACGCTATAATCCCAGCAGGCTCAGGGATCACGGTAGAGAGTCATGTTTAGTATGCCTGAACTCATAATAATAAAATATTTCTTTTAGTAAAGTTTATTTTAATATCCTGTGTTTGCAAATGCTACTTTTAGAAAGTTAGCATTTGCTTGCCTAACCATTTCAGCCCGCCTCTGCTGGTATGTGTATCTGACTGTCTGAGATGTGTGAGTGACAGGGCTGGGGGATGACAGGTGGTGAATGCGAAGATGACACCTTAGTGGGAGGTAGGAGTGGCTCTTGACTCTGAATCTGGCTGTGCTCTGCCACCACAATGCTGGCTCCACCCTCCTGGGGAGCGACTGATGACTCAGCCGACACCTGGCCCAGGAAGGGCGAAGCCTCATCAACAAGGTACTTCTGGCTGCCCCTGTCCACACAATGCTGGCTCCACCTCCTGTGGGGCGTCTGATGCGCCTGCCCCTCGCCCTGAAAGCAGAAGCCGGATTACACCCACCAGAGTACTCAAGGACTGAAAGTGGCTATGCAAAGGTCCCCCTGGCCTGCGAGAACAAAAGAAATGCAGTATAAAAGTAGGAGCCCTGCTCCTTGTAAATTAGATCCTGTTTGTGCTACAGAAGGAACTCTGCCCGATGAGAAGGACCGGGAAGGACAAGGCGGAGTGCTGTCTCTGGCCTGTGTCTGGTGCCTTGCTGCAGAAGGAGAGGAAAAGAAAAGACTACAAGAAGACTTTTGCTTTGTGAAACTTTGTGCCAAACTCTGCGAAGAGATCTCCAAGGGCTTGCTGCTGAACTTGCCCCCTGAACAGCTCCCCAAGGCCAGTGGGCGCTACACCCTGAAGAAAGCGACTGTGTGTGCTGCTTATCGCTGCAGTACTGACAGAGGAGTCTGGGAGCGCTGGGCAATCCTGCCACGCTCCCCGTAATCCAAGGCATCGACATCCCCCCAAGCACCGTGACCGGGGCCCAAAGCAACAGCGAGAGCAACGTGAGGTCCAGCCGCCGCTGGCCTGAACACCGTGACCGCATCTGCACCGGGAGCCCGAGAGCAATGTGAAGAAGGACCCGTCCGGTCCAAGCTCCCGAATTGACTGCGCTGCGAGCCGTCAATCCACTTGCAAAGACGGACAGCCGCCCTGTGAGAACCCCCCTCTGATCGGTATCCTGCCCGACAGCTCAGCTGTGAGCGCACAGCTGCAACCGGCACTTGGCTGGGTACGTCCTGCACTTGAGGACCGTACTGCCACTTGCCGCCACCACACAGCCGCCGCCTCCAGAATCGGAGCGAACGACGAAGGAAGGACCCTGCCGCCACTGAACACCGCCGCCCCGGATGACCCGTGACCTGCCCGGCTGAGAGGCGCAGCGAACAGCGACCCCGGAAAAGCAACGCGACGTGGGACAGCTCCCCTGGAAGCCGCCCGCTCCACAAGAATTTGAAAGGTACTGTGTTGTATCCTCACGGTGCGAGCATCCTGCAACTTGAGCTCGCACCGCGCTATCTGCTCCCAACGCGAGCCGCCTCTGAAACCGAGGCTCGCACGGCTCCTGGTCCTCGGAGCCCACGCGGGAAACGTGAACTCTGGCCGACCGGGCCCGATCTCCTCTCTGAAGCGAGCGGAGACAGCGGAAAGCGCATCGAGGCGCTACAAGACACTGAACCTTATTGAACCCGGGCAGAAGGCCCAAAAGATTGCTTATTAAAGAACTGTGGCAACCTGAACTTAAGTAACCTGGAACCGCTATTGAAAGTTTGACAGCTGTATTTACAAGCCTGCTTGAAATTTATATAAAGATATATATTTTTACAAATACAGTTTGGTGTCATTGTGTGGTGGGTTGGTTGTGACGGTGTAATATTGCAAATGTTTAACCCTATGTGCCCCAGAGATTAGCCTAAGACTGCTTAAGCCACACTACCTAGAGGGTAAGCAGAGGTTGTCTTGAAGGTAGCCCTCAGCCCTGACGAGGAAGAGAGAGTCCCTGCTTGTCGCTAGTGTTGCACTGCGCCAACTAGAGACTCCCCCTTCCTACATTGGACGCAGCGGTGAGGATTTTCGAATTTACATTTGCAGTGTTTATACATTAACTTCTGACCATTGCACAGTGATTTCAGTCCAGTTACTTGGCCACAGGTTTTGTTGCAATTTTGCCGAGAGAAGATCCCTAGCGAAGAAACCATGCCGGGCAGGAAGAGCCTGGATGGAGCGGAGTCCATGACCTCTGAGATGTTGGAGGTGGAATGGGATGCAGCAAAGCTGGATAAATACACAAAGAATGAGCTGAAGTTTTTCTGCAAGAAACTCAAGGTTCCACACGCAGGGTGCAAGAACAAACCGGAGCTCTACAAGGCCCTGAAAGCCTGGATTGAGTCTAGAAAGTCCCCTGAGGATCAAGATGCACTTGAGGATCAGGATGCAACTGAGGAGCAGGGTGCACCTGTGGATCTGGTGGATCTCGAAAAACAAGACAGCCTGCACAGCTTTGGTAGAGGACTGTCGCCAGAGGAGCTGGCGGACAGGAAAGACACGAGGGATCATGAAAGAAAGCTGGCAGAATTGAAAATCCAACTGGAGCTTGAAACCAAAAGAATGGCGCTGGAAGAGCGAAAGCACCAAATGGATTACGAATTGAAAATGAGGGAGATGAGTCTAAAGGAGAGAAACTTGGATCATCCTCCCTCTGGTGGCAGCACAACGCCGGTGCAGGTAGAGGCAAGAGTGCACATCCCTAAAGACGTAGTTAAAGAGTTCTTTAAGGGGGGTGACATAGGACAGTAGTTTAGGGCATACGAGGTAGCCATGTCCTCCCACCGGGTCCCTGACAAGGATTGGGGAGCGGGGTTGTGGGGAAGGTTCCTTAGCGAAGGGCGGGACACCCTGCTAGATTTGCCCGTTGAAAACCAGAGATCCTATTCCCACATGAAAGAAGCTTTAATGAACAGATATGGGCTTACCCCTGAAATGTATAGACAGAAGTTTAGGGGATGTACTAAGCGGCCTGGGAATACGTATGTGGAGTATGTGACTTATTTTTGCAGAGCACTGGATGGTTGGGTGAAGCGTAGAAAGGTGAATGATTTTCAAGGTCTCTTTGATTTAATTGCATGGGAGCACTTGTCTGATCACTGTTTTCCTGAGTTACGCCAACACCTGATCGATAGCAAGCTGTCCAACCCGAGGAAGCTTGCTGAGGAAGCGGACCGCTGGCTCAGCACCAGGGTCCACAAGGGTCCAGTGGGAGACTCCGCCAAGGGTGGGCAGGGTCCCCAGCAGAAGAGTGGGGGGGACAAGGGAAAACAGAAAGGGTTCCAAAAAGGCCCCCAAAGTAATCCCCAAGGGGACCAGCAGAAAGGTCCTCAGCCTCCCCCACCCCCAAAGCAGAATGGGGCCCGACAGGTAAACCTGTTCCAAAGGGGCCCTTCAATTGTTTCAAATGTGGTGAGCCGGGGCACATCTCCAGTGACCCCAAGTGTCGCCTGTTTGGAAAACCCGCACCCACTGGTGCTCCGCCCCGTCAAGTGACTAGTGTTCACTTAGGAGAAGAAGTGATGGTCCTGGGGGGTGGAGATCCCGTTCACATGACCCTAGTCTCACTAGGAGACAGTGAGATGATCCCTACGAACTACCTGCCCTCTAACACTAAGAAATATGGGCAGGTGGTGATCATCAATGGTAAGGAAGCTGAGGCTCTTAGAGATACAGGAGCCAGTGTGACTGCAGTGAGGCAGCACCTGGTGTCTCAAGAGCAGGTTGTACCCCATGCCTACTGTAGGGTTATCAACGCTGATAATTCAGAGAGTCAGTGTCCGATGGCTCAAGTTCCCTTCGAGTGGGGGGGGGGTCTCTGGTACTCTGCAGGTCTGTGTGAGGAAAACCATGCCTGTTGACTGTTTGCTAGGGAATGACTTGGAGCACTCCCCTTGGGAAAAGGTGGAGAAGACGACTCACCTGAGGATGGTGGGTCTGCCTGACTGGGCGTGCGTGACCACCCGGTCGATGGCAGCCAGTAGGGGTGATCAAGAGGTCCTGGGGCCTGAAGGAGAGGCCCAGGAACCGGCCTTAGGGAGAAGGCGCAGGGGGCGCGGGAAACCGGCCCCTGAAGTTCCCACGGTCCAGGAGGAAGCAGACCTTGAGGGAGATGCCCTGGAGCCTACAGGGGAACAGATTGCCGAGCTGGGGGACCTGCCTGAGCTGACCCATTGGCAGCAAGAAGGAGGACCCTCCAGGGAGGAATTCTGCAAGGAGCAGAAAGAATGCCCTTCTCTCGTGGGTATGCGGCAGCAGGCTGCAGACCAGGCCAATGGTGTTCAGGCCAAAACACATTATGTGTACTGGGAGAACGACCTCCTGTATTCAGAGCCTAAGGCTGCTGAACCTGGGTCAGCCCGTGTGCTGGTGGTACCCCAGAAGTTCAGAGCCTTCCTACTGGGTCTGGCTCACGATGTGCCTTTAGCAGGACATTTGGGGATGGACAAGACCTATGACAGGCTTGTCACCCACTTTTACTGGCCCCAAATGCACAAGAGCTCAGATGCTCATTGTAGAACCTGTCCGACTTGCCAGGCAAGTGGGAAGAGCGGAGGGAAGAACAAGGCTCCCCTCCAACCCTTCCCTGTGGTCGGTACGCCATTCCAGCGAGTGGGTATTGACATTGTTGGGCCTCTGGACCCCAAGACAGCCATGGGCAACAGGTTCATCCTGGTCTTGGTGGATCATGCCACCCGGTACCCTGAAGCCATCCCTCTGAGGACAGTGACGGCCCCCGTGGTGGGACGTGCACTGATGGGAATTTTCTCACGAGTAGGATTCCCTCTAGAGGTGGTGAGCGACAGGGGGACCAACTTCATATCCAAGTATATGAAGTCCCTATGGCAAGAATGTGGTGTAACTTACAAGTTCACCACACCTTACCATCCCCAAGGTAACGGGTTGGTTGAGAGATTCAACCGAACCCTGAAAGGCATGATCATGGGCCTAGAAGGTCCAATGAGGCGTAAGTGGGACGTCCTCTTACCATGCCTGCTCTTTGCATATCGCGAGGTACCACAGAAGTCCTTAGGGTTCAGCCCCTTTGAACTGCTGTACGGTCACCCCGTGAGAGGACCACTGAGTTTGGTAAAGGAAGGCTGGGAGCAATCTCCCAGGAAACCTCCCCAGAATGTATATAGCTACATGCTGGCCTTCAGAAACCAAACCAGGCGCTTCAGACAACTTGCCGAGGCAAATCTGGAAGCAAGCCAGGAGGAGATGAAGCGGTGGTACGACCAGAATGCCACTCTGGTCGAGCTTCAACCTGGACAAGAGGTGTATGTCCTGGCCCCAGTGGAACCCTGTGCCCTTCAGGATAAGTGGACAGGTCCATTTGAGGTTGTGGAGCGCAAGAGCCCCGTGACATACTTGGTGGACATGAAGACGCCCAGGAACTCTTTGAGGGTCCTACATGTCAACCGCCTCAAGCCCCACTTAAGAAGGTCCGAAGTGGGCATGTTGTTGGCAACTGATGATGGAACGGAGGAGGAGTCGGAGCCTCTTCCTGACCTCTTAGTGGCCTGTGAGAAAGATGGGTCAGTGGATGGAGTTAACCTCTCACCCACCCTGACCCCCGAACAACAGGAAGACTGCCGCCAGTTGCTGGGGCAGTTTCCAGATCTGTTCTCCCTGGTTCCGAGTGTGACAGATTGGTGCGTCCATGATGTGGACACAGGAGACAGCTTACCTGTGAAGCATAAGGCTTACAGGGTGACTGACAGGGTCTGGGCCTGCATCAAGGAGGAGGTCTCCAAGATGCTTGCCCTTGGGGTGGTTGAGTCTTCCAGCAGTCCTTGGTCCAGCCCCGTGGTCTTGGTCCCAAAGGCTGCTGCGCCGGGAGCCACACCCGAACTCCGGTTCTGTGTGGACTACAGAGGACTCAATTCAGTCACGAAGACTGACGCGCACCCCATCCCCAGAGCTGATGAGCTCATTGATCGGCTAGGGGCTGCCCGGTTCCTCAGCACGTTTGATTTAACGTCTGGGTACTGGCAGATCGCCTTGACCGATGGGGCAAAGGAGAGGTCGGCATTCTCAACACCAGATGGGCATTTCCAGTTCCGGGATATGCCATTTGGAATGAAGAATGCCCCTGCCACCTTTCAGAGATTGGTCAACCAGGTGTTGGCTGGGCTGGATGAGTTCAGTGCCGCCTACCTGGATGACATCGCAGTGTTCAGTGGCACCTGGCCAGAACACCTGCGACACCTCTGGGAAGTGTTGATGGCCCTGCGCAGAGCAGGACTCACAATCAAGGCAAGCAAGTGCCAGATTGGGCAGGGTTCAGTGGTGTACTTGGGACACCAAGTGGGGAGTGGCAAGGTGGCACCCTTGCAACCCAAAATTGAGACCATCCTGGCTTGGGAACCCCCCAAGACCCAGACTGCAGTGAGAGCCTTCCTGGGGCTCACTGGGTATTACAGGAGGTTTGTCAAGGGCTATGGCACGATTGTGACCCCCTTGACAGAGCTGACTTCGAAGAAGCAGCCCAGGAATGTGATTTGGACTGACACCTGTCAGAAGGCTTTTGACACCCTGAAGACTGCCATGTGCACGGCGCCCGTGCTCCTGGCTCCTGATTTCTCCAAGGAATTCATAGTGCAAACAGATGCTTCAGAGCATGGTGTAGGGGCTGTTCTTTCACAGATGACTGAGGAGGGCTTTGACCAACCCGTAGCCTTCATCAGTAGGAGGTTACTTCCACGGGAAAGTAGGTGGAGTGCGATAGAGCGAGAAGCATTTGCTGTGGTCTGGGCGCTGAAGAAGCTAAGACCCTACTTGTTTGGGTCTCACTTCCGAGTTCAGACGGACCACAGGCCCCTCAGATGGTTGATGCAAATGAGGGGTGAAAACCCGAAACTGTTGAGGTGGTCCATTTCTCTACAGAGTATGGACTTTACGGTGGAACACCGCCCTGGCACCGATCACGCCAACGCTGACGGTCTGTCCAGATTTTTCCGCCTTAGTGATGTGGAACTCCGTGGGGAAGGGTAGTTCCCCCCACATTTCAGCTGGAGGGGACACATGTTACACCTGGCACCTTGGCGTGAGTTTCCCTTCCACTTTTTGCTGGTGTGCCTCCGATGATTTGCTGGTTTTCCGATACTCAGGGCACTGCGCCACGGCCGACCCGTGCCACAGTGCAAGTGCTCCCTACTGTAAATTGTACATGTGATTGATGTCCATGATTGGTGCATTGGATTTACTGTTAGTCCCTAGTAAAGCGCACCAGGAGTGCCAGGGCTTGTAGATGCCAATACTGCTAGTGGGCCTGCAGCGCTGGTTGCGCCACCCACAGAAGCAGCCTTAAGATGTGTCTGGGGTCCGCCATTGCAGACCCCGCGTGCAGTCTCGTACTGTCATGCTGGCTGGACAAGTGCACCCACTTGCCAGCCCCTGAACCTTCCCTTGACTGCATATTAGTCACCCCTATGGTAGGCCTACGGGCCGGGTGCATTGTAGGTGTAAGGTAGGACAAGCCCTGATGTGTGTGGCATGTCCTAGTAGTGAATTACAACTAAATTCGTATTTCACTATTGAAGGCTACCTGCTTCCGTTAGGCCAGAATGGGCTGCTGGAATTATTACACGCTATAATCCCAGCAGGCTCAGGGAGCACGGTAGAGAGTCATGTTTAGTATGCCTGAACTCAGAATAATAAAATATTTCTTTTAGTAAAGTTTATTTTAATATCCTGTGTTTGCAAATGCTACTTTTAGAAAGTTAGCATTTGCTTGCCTAACCATTTCAGCCCGCCTCTGCTGGTATGTGTATCTGACTGTCTGAGATGTGTGAGTGACAGGGCTGGGGGATGACAGGTGGTGAATGCGAAGATGACACCTTAGTGGGAGGTAGGAGTGGCTCTTGACTCTGAATCTGGCTGTGCTCTGCCACCACAATGCTGGCTCCACCCTCCTGGGGAGCGACTGATGACTCAGCCGACACCTGGCCCAGGAAGGGCGAAGCCTCATCAACAAGGTACTTCTGGCTGCCCCTGTCCACGCAATGCGGGCTCCACCTCCTGTGGGGCGTCTGATGCGCCTGCCCCTCGCACTGAAAGCAGAAGCCGGATTACACCCACCAGAGTACTCAAGTACTGAAAGTGGCTATGCAAAGGCCCCCCTGGCCTGCGAGAACAAAAGAAATGCAGTATAAAAGTAGGAGCCCTGCTCCTTGTAAATTAGATCCTGTTTGTGCTACAGAAGGAACTCTGCCCGACGAGAAGGACCGGGAAGGACAAGGCGGAGTGCTGTCTCTGGCCTGTGTCTGGTGCCTTGCTGCAGAAGGAGAGGAAAAGAAAAGACTACAAGAAGACTTTTGCTTTGTGAAACTTTGTGCCAAACTCTGCGAAGAGATCTCCAAGGGCTTGCTGCTGAACTTGCCCCCTGACCAGCGCCCCAGGACCAGTGGGCGCTACACCCTGAAGAAAGCGACTGTGTGTGCTGCTTATCGCTGCAGTACTGACGGAGGAGTCTGGGAGCGCTGGGCAATCCTGCCACGCTCCCCGTAATCCAAGGCATCGACATCCCCCCAAGCACCGTGACCGGGGCCCAAAGCAACAGCGAGAGCAAAGTGAGGTCCAGCCGCCGCTGGCCTGAACACCGTGACCGCATCTGCACCGGGAGCCCGAGAGCAACGTGAAGGAGGACCCGTCCGGTCCAAGCTCCCGAATTGACTGCGCTGCGAGCCGTCAATCCACTTGCAAAGACGGACAGCCGCCCTGTGAGAACCCCCCTCTGATCGGTATCCTGCCCGACAGCTCAGCTGTGAGCGCACAGCTGCAACCGGCACTTGGCTGGGTACGTCCTGCACTTGAGGACCGTACTGCCACTTGCCGCCACCACACAGCCGCCGCCTCCAGAATCGGAGCGAACGACGAAGGAAGGACCCTGCCGCCACTGAACACCGCCGCCCCGGATGACCCGTGACCTGCCCGGCTGAGAGGCGCAGCGAACAGCGACCCCGGAAAAGCAACGCGACGTGGGACAGCTCCCCTGGAAGCCGCCCGCTCCACAAGAATTTGAAAGGTACTGTGTTGTATCCTCACGGTGCGAGCATCCTGCAACTTGAGCTCGCACCGCGCTATCTGCTCCCAACGCGAGCCGCCTCTGAAACCGAGGCTCGCACGGCTCCTGGTCCTCGGAGCCCACGCGGGAAACGTGAACTCTGGCCGACCGGGCCCGATCTCCTCTCTGAAGTGAGCATCGAGGCGCTACAAGACACTGAACCTTATTGAACCCGGGCAGAAGGCCCAAAAGATTGCTTATTAAAGAACTGTGGCAACCTGAACTTAAGTAACCTGGAACCGCTATTGAAAGTTTGACAGCTGTATTTACAAGCCTGCTTGAAATTTATATAAAGATATATATTTTTACAAATACAGTTTGGTGTCATTGTGTGGTGGGTTGGTTGTGACGGTGTAATATTGCAAATGTTTAACCCTATGTGCCCCAGAGATTAGCCTAAGACTGCTTAAGCCACACTACCTAGAGGGTAAGCAGAGGTTGTCTTGAAGGTAGCCCTCAGCCCTGACGAGGAAGAGAGAGTCCCTGCTTGTCGCTAGTGTTGCACTGCGCCAACTAGAGACTCCCCCTTCCTACAGTGGTATTGAATTGTATTGAAAACTCTTTTTTACCTCTCAGGAAGAGGTCTGCGATCAAGAAAGAGTTGAGGAGAGCGCTTGCCTCTCCGGCAATATCATTGAGGACATTAGCCCGCCTAGACGGTTTGTTGGCAGCGTCCATTCAAGCGATATTTCCAGGTCCCCTTCAGTACAGGGCCTTACAGAGGTTAAAGATCCTTCATCTTCGCAGGGGCTTGCATTATGCACAACAGATTGCGCTCTCTCGGGAGGCTCATCTGGAAATTAACTGGTGGTTAGAACACATGGATGCTTGGAATGGCAAGGCCATCTTTGCAGCGACCCCGGTTGCCATCATCGAGTCCGATGCCAGTCGTTGGGGCTGGGGGGCTCGTTGCGGGACACTAGAGACTGGTGGTACCAGGAGGAGCTGCGACTTCATATCAACTGCCTAGAGCTGTTGGCGGGTTCTTTTGCTATTCAGACTCTTTCTCCTCAGAAAGAAAGTTGTTGTATACTTCTGTCATGGACAATGTGTCCGCGGTACGTTACATCATTCGTCTGGTAGGCACCAGATCCCGGCTCTTAGTGGAAATTGCCAAGGATTTTTGGCATTATTGTCTAGACCATCACATCTCGGTGACGGCGGAATACATTCCGGGTTCCTTGAATGTGGTGGCAGATTGGAATTCCAGGTTTCTAAGGGACACCAGCGATTGGAAACTTCATCCCAGTGTGTTCCAAGCGTTGAACTCCAAATGGGGCCCGTGTGCTCTAGATCTGTTTGCGTCTCAACTCAACAAACAACTTTCCCTATTTTACAGTTGGCGTCCGGATCCTTTGGCGATCAGCTCGGATGCCTTCCTTCAATCATGGACGACGGGCATTCTGTATGCCTTTTCACCATTTGTAATGATTCCCAGGTTGCTGGCTCAAATTCGCCAACAGGGAGCGGAAATAATCCTAGTGTCACCTTGTTGGAAAGCCCAAGCGTGGTTTCCCGGTGCAATGACCCTTTCATGTGCCCCTCCGATTCGGATCCGTTCCTTTCCGGCATTGTTGACGAACCCTGTAGGCCTTCTACATCCTCTGGTTCTGCAAGGCCAATTATCTCTTATGGCGTGGAGACTTTCCGGCGACGCTGGCAAGTGCCGGGAGTTTCGCAAGACACTCTCTTTTTTCTCTCACAGTCTTGGGCACCCTCCACTCACAAGCGTTATGAGTCCGCTTGGCGTCGATGGGTGCGTTGGTTGGTGTACAACAGAGTGATCCCTTGGGATCTCCAGTCTCTGTGATTGTTAATTTCTTGTCCGAATTAGCCAAGTCTGGCATGGCTTACAGAATGGTAAACAATTTTCGTTCAGCCATTTTGGCGGGACACCCTCATATAGATGGTAGACCTGTAGGGGAACATCCCTTGGTCTGTGAGGTTTTGCGCAGCATTAGGTTGGTAAATCCCCCTCAACCTAAGTATCAAACGTTATGGGATGTTTCCATAGTTTTGAGATTTTTACAATCTTGGTCGGCTAATGAAGGTTTGTCGCGTAATCAATTATCGGCCAAACTTACTCTGTTGCTTTGTCTTATTTCATGTAGACGTGTGTCAGATGTTCGGGCTCTGGATTTAGCAGGTAGAGTATTTACTCCCTCTGGAGTTTCTTTAACGATTTCTCGTCGTACAAAGACTAATTCTAAATGTGTTTCTTACTCTGCTTTTCCACATCATAGCAAACTTTGTGTTGTGCAATGTTTAAAAGGCTATGAAGAGTGTACCAGAGAATTTCGAAATGATGTGGCAGGTCAACTTTTAATTTCTCTTCAGAGACCTTTCCGCCCAGTCTCTTCAGCTACTCTCGCCAGGTGGGTTACTTGGCTTTTGACCCTAGCTGGTATTGATTCCTCCATCTTTGGAGCGCACTCTGTCAGAGGTTCTATGGCTTCTAAAGCCTTCTCGCTGGGTCTAGGTTACAAGACATCATGACTGCGGCAGACTGGTCCTCTGAGTCCACTTTTAAGACCTTTTATCACAAACCTATTGCGGATATTGCGTCGGTTGTAATGGAGCAACTTAAACTAGCATTATTTGAGCCTCCGTGGACTGACATAGAATGAAAAATTGTCTAGCATTCACAACAAAGAATTTTCAATTCTATTAAGGACACGGAGGCGAGAATAATCCCACCCAGGATGTTCTATGGTATTTTTATACATTGAGCCCCCCCTGCCGGCGGAGAAGCAGTGAGTGAGACTGGTGGGCGACTCCCTTGGTTCGCTTACAGGGTCGCCGAGGCAGGGGCTGAGCGCCTAACCCCCGGGGCTGCTCCGGGCCTCACTGTGCACCCCCCGTGGTGTGTGTGAGAACCGTGTCAGCAGCACTATCAGGATGCGCAGGCCCCGGTGGGGGAGCTCGAGTGGGCTTCCTGGCGCCCTGGGTGTGTGCCACAGCCTCCCCCGTGAGTCTTCTGTGCCACAGATGGGCGGCCTTGTTGGGCCGCGAGCAGAGCAGTGTCCATCAGAGCTCTTTGCCCCTGCTGCCTGACATGGGTCTTGCTGTGGTCGGGCCGAATTCTGAGGGCCGGCAGCGCACAGGAACGGTGCTGGATGCTCTGCTGATAGAGATAGGGCCGGGCGCGGTCCTGAGGCCCTGGTGGGGGTCTGCCTGCTGCTGATTTGTTCCCCCCACACTAGTGGAGCGGCGGCCTCACCTCGGTGGTCGCTCGGGCCATGCGTGCCTGCAGCAGATGTCCTGTGGATGCTGTGGTGACATCGTCTATACTGTGTACGGAGGCCTCTGAGGTGCTGTGGTAAAGCTGCCTTGCGCCCCCTGGGCCCCCGGCTGGGGGTAGAGACCAGAGTGGTTAATTTGCAATTATACAGCTGTGCCCCCTTGGCGGTGTGGAGTTCAGGCGCTCCCCCACACTTCGCTCTGGTGCTCCCTCTTTGGTGCTGGGTGGCCCAGCCACCTCAACAGGAGCAGACTTCCATTATTGGACACTGGGTTTGTGCGGTGGGTTACTTGCTACACTATCAGAACTGCAAAGCACTTTATCCGCCATGTAACATTCTGGGGACCCATTCTTGCTGTACTACATAGCACAGGGGGTTGGCGCAACACTCTCTAACTCACAGGGCCCTTTGGTGTCTGCCATGACGATGGATCGGCCCGGGGGGAGGGTCATCCAAGCAAAGCACAATGGATACGTTCACCGGCCCTGGGGCCTCTGCAGTGGTGTCCGGGGGGGCGTCTGGTGATGTGCCAGATAATGCCGCCCTCTTGGCCCTAATCATCCCGTCGAGGGATGCCCTGCATGCCAAAATTGGAGTAGTAGGAGCTGACGTCATGTTGTTGCACCAAGATCTTTGCAATGCAGTAGCACAAATAACGGAGACGGAAATTAGGATCTCTGGATTGAAGGATGTGGTGGAGACCTTACAGAAGCGGTGGCCTCCATGGAGATGGTCCAACGTGGGCTGGCATCCCGGGTGGAGGACGCGAAAGGGAGGGCCCGCTGCAACAAGCTTCGCTTTGTAGGATTCCCGGAGGGATGCGAGGAGGGTGGTATTGAGCGGTTCCTCACCCAGTGGCTCGAGAGCTGGCTCCCTCCGGGTTCAATGTCAGTGTGCTTTGTGGTGGAGCGCGCTCATAGGGCACTGACCCAGAAGCCTCCTCCTGGCGCTCGCCCAAGGCCTGTTATTGCAAAGTTTCTTAATTATCAGGGACATTATCCTGAAACAGGCTAGGGCTAAGGATCCACTGCTGTTTAATAACGGCCGTATCCTGATATTCCCAGACTATACTAAGCTGGTTCAGCAACAACCGCAATCCTCCATGGCAGCAAAGGCCCGTCTCCGAGAGCTTAAGCTCCCCTATGCCCTGCAATATCCTGCCAGACTGCATGGGATTTATCGTTCCCGCACCCATTTGTTCGATTCACCAGAGGATGTCTTTCAATGGATGGAAGAGACTGTGCGTCTGCGTCCACACACCCCGCCCCGGATAGGATGAGGCTCTTCGTCGAGTGAGATGAGGAGCGCACAACACCCGCAGAAGGGGAAAGGGAACAGGCGCTCCAGGTCCAGACGAAGATCTGTCGTGCATCGCCTCTTCCCAGGCGGCATCGGCTCAGCGTCTATCCACCACTTTGAACTGACTTATGGGGAATGTTGTATTTTATAAATTTCTTCACTTGTTTGCCTTGACCGGGGAAGCATGATTGATGGCCGTTTCCCCTGCAGCACATCTGCGACGGGGAAAGGGCCAGCTGACAATGGGTTGTAAGTTAGGGATACATTGGCGGGCGGAGGGGGGCCCCGTTGGGGTCTGTCACGTTCGCTCGCCGCGACAGATACTTCAATGTTTTTGAGGTATTTGGTGGGGCGTGGGGTATGTTGTTTGTTTGGTTGGGTGGTGGGGGGGTTCTTGCTCGATCGAACTAGCCTACATTGCTTCAGAGTCATCTTGTTCAGTTCACATGGTCTTGCCTAGTCCACATCAATGTCTAGCACTGTCTTGTGGCAGGCACCCTTAGCGATAGGCGGGATCTCTAAGGGTCCCTTCAAATTATGTGTTGGAATGTTTGGGGGCGCTTGACAAAATTAAGCGTGGCACGATACTTAAGCAGGCGAAGCGCGCACACGCAGTCATCCTCCTATTGCAGGAAACGCATCTTATGGGGAATAAGGGGCTCTGCTTTCAACGCTTTGGATATGTACACATTTTTCACTCCGGATTTGTAAGGGGATCCCGGGGGTTGCAATCCTGATACATAAAAGAGTCCCGTACACACATGTGAAGGTATGGAGGGATACACAGGGCAGATATCTATTTCTTTAGGGGATGATAGGGACGGAATCTATAGTTTAGGGAAGCGTTTATGCCCCACCGCCCCTTTCCTGGGGCATGGTTGAACAGCTTATGACACTGCTGACAGACATACATGATGGGTTAATGGTCATGGGAGGAGACTGGAATGATATTTTAGACCTGGCTGGGGATCGTTGGTGGCCTGATGGCCCGTAGGCCGTGGGTGGGCCTACGAAGCTGCATGCGCTAGTGGCGGGTCTGGATTGGATAGACCCCTGGCGTCGCCTGCATGGGACGACACAGGGTTACACATACTTGTTGGCCGTCCACGGTTCCTTCTCCCACCTTGATGACATCTTCGTCCCCCGTGCCGCCGATATTCTCCCGAGTGGATTGTCGGACCACTCACAGATCGCTTTTACACTAAGTAAGGGTCGAGTACAGCAGCCATTTTGGTGGCATCTCTCGGCATGGAACCTCCAGAGGGAGGACTATAGGGAACACATGGGAGACGTCATCGATCAATTTTTGTCAATTAATGTGGGGACGGTGGAGGGGGCTGATTGCCTGTGGGAAGCAATGAAGCCTACATTTCAATGGGTAGACATCTCGTATTGCGCAGCGGCCCGCAGATTGGGTAGGGAGACTCTGTTTCAGGTGGAGGCTAAGCTTCTGGAGTTGGAATACCGCAGCAGGGATAGCGCTGGTCACTGCACCCGGCGCCAACTTCTTTTGACACAGCAGGAATATGCACATATTCTGCTTGATGAAGCCCAACAGGCGTGGCTGGCGACTCAAAGTAGAATTTATCAGTGGGGTGACAAATCCAGCAAGCTGGTACATAGGTTGTGCCAGCGGTTGTTGTACTCCCAGGTCCTGCCGGGTGTTTTAGGCTCAGATGGGTCCGCTCTCACCGACCCCTCTATGATTGCTGACAGGGAGCAGGATTGCATGCCTCGTGAGTGGCGGCACACAGAGATTGTAGTGTTCCACAAGCCGGGAAGACCCCCAGAACAGCATGCATCCTATCGCCCTATA
Source organism: Lissotriton vulgaris (assembly GCF_964263255.1). Taxonomy (NCBI): domain Eukaryota; kingdom Metazoa; phylum Chordata; class Amphibia; order Caudata; family Salamandridae; genus Lissotriton; species Lissotriton vulgaris. The sequence continues at coordinate 1,573,253,992 of NC_141696.1, forward strand.
TCTCTCCTTAATGTGGAGGCCAAAGTGTTGGCCAAGGCATTGGTCAATCGCCTCCGTGCCCATATTACATCTTTGGTGCACCCCGACCAGGCCGGGTTTGTGCCCCACAGGACGACTCACCACAATATAAGGTGCGCACATGTCGCAGTGGCAACTGTCCAGGGGTTGTGGGAGTGGGCAGTGCTATTACTTGCTGATATGGATAGAGCCTTTGATTCCCTAAGCTGGGTATATTTGTTGGCACTTCTTAGTAGATTGAACTTGGACCACGATTCCTGTCCAACCTGACCCTTCTCTATACTGATTTAGAAAAGGGGGTGGTGATGAACAGAGTGTCTGAGTTAAACAGACCACTCTTACCCAGTCCAAAGATCAGGGCTTGATCCATCACCGTTATTTATCTCACTGCCCCATCCCAGCTCAGAACCTGGCTATATGCAAATCAGTCTGTCCCTGGCCCAGTGCATCATGGGAACAGGGCAGACTAAACTACCAAGCCAATTCTTCACCAGAAAGGAGACAAGCTACCGGGGACCGGTTTCTGGCATTTCAGCCTTCTTCGGCCCGGCTTGCTTGAATCCTGATGGAGCAGTGAGAAAGGGACTCATGTCTGAGTATACCCTGCCACACCTATAGTGGCCAAAAACGATTTAGAAAAGGGGGTGGTGATGAACAGAGTGTCTGAGTTAAACAGACCACTCTTACCCAGTCCAAAGATCAGGGCTTGATCCATCACCGTTATTTATCTCACTGCCCCATCCCAGCTCAGAACCTGGCTATATGCAAATCAGTCTGTCCCTGGCCCAGTGCATCATGGGAACAGGGCAGACTAAACTACCAAGCCAATTCTTCACCAGAAAGGAGACAAGCTACCGGGGACCGGTTTCTGGCATTTCAGCCTTCTTCGGCCCGGCTTGCTTGAATCCTGATGGAGCAGTGAGAAAGGGACTCATGTCTGAGTATACCCTGCCACACCTATAGTGGCCAAAAACGATTTAGAAAAGGGGGTGGTGATGAACAGAGTGTCTGAGTTAAACAGACCACTCTTACCCAGTCCAAAGATCAGGGCTTGATCCATCACCGTTATTTAACTCACTGCCCCATCCCAGCTCAGAACCTGGCTATATGCAAATCAGTCTGACCCTGGCCCAGTGCATCATGGGAACAGGGCAGACTAAACTACCAAGCCAATTCTTCACCAGAAAGGAGACAAGCTACCGGGGACCGGTTTCTGGCATTTCAGCCTTCTTCGGCCCGGCTTGCTTGAATCCTGATGGAGCAGTGAGAAAGGGACTCATGTCTGAGTATACCCTGCCACACCTATAGTGGCCAAAAACGATTTAGAAAAGGGGGTGGTGATGAACAGAGTGTCTGAGTTAAACAGACCACTCTTACCCAGTCCAAAGATCAGGGCTTGATCCATCACCGTTATTTATCTCACTGCCCCATCCCAGCTCAGAACCTGGCTATATGCAAATCAGTCTGTCCCTGGCCCAGTGCATCATGGGAACAGGGCAGACTAAACTACCAAGCCAATTCTTCACCAGAAAGGAGACAAGCTACCGGGAACCGGTTTCTGGCATTTCAGCCTTCTTCGGCCCGGCTTGCTTGAATCCTGATGGAGCAGTGAGAAAGGGACTCATGTCTGAGTATACCCTGCCACACCTATAGTGGCCAAAAACGATTTAGAAAAGGGGGTGGTGATGAACAGAGTGTCTGAGTTAAACAGACCACTCTTACCCAGTCCAAAGATCAGGGCTTGATCCATCACCGTTATTTATCTCACTGCCCCATCCCAGCTCAGAACCTGGCTATATGCAAATCAGTCTGTCCCTGGCCCAGTGCATCATGGGAACAGGGCAGACTAAACTACCAAGCCAATTCTTCACCAGAAAGGAGACAAGCTACCGGGAACCGGTTTCTGGCATTTCAGCCTTCTTCGGCCCGGCTTGCTTGAATCCTGATGGAGCAGTGAGAAAGGGACTCATGTCTGAGTATACCCTGCCACACCTATAGTGGCCAAAAACGATTTAGAAAAGGGGGTGGTGATGAACAGAGTGTCTGAGTTAAACAGACCACTCTTACCCAGTCCAAAGATCAGGGCTTGATCCATCACCGTTATTTAACTCACTGCCCCATCCCAGCTCAGAACCTGGCTTTATGCAAATCAGTCTGTCCCTGGCCCAGTGCATCATGGGAACAGGGCAGACTAAACTACCAAGCTAATTCTTCACCAGAAAGGAGACAAGCTACCGGGGACCGGTTTCTGGCATTTCAGCCTTCTTCGGCCCGGCTTGCTTGAATCCTGATGGAGCAGTGAGAAAGGGACTCATGTCTGAGTATACCCTGCCACACCTATAGTGGCCAAAAACGATTTAGAAAAGGGGGTGGTGATGAACAGAGTGTCTGAGTTAAACAGACCACTCTTACCCAGTCCAAAGATCAGGGCTTGATCCATCACCGTTATTTAACTCACTGCCCCATCCCAGCTCAGAACCTGGCTATATGCAAATCAGTCTGTCCCTGGCCCAGTGCATCATGGGAACAGGGCAGACTAAACTACCAAGCCAATTCTTCACCAGAAAGGAGACAAGCTACCGGGGACCGGTTTCTGGCATTTCAGCCTTCTTCGGCCCGGCTTGCTTGAATCCTGATGGAGCAGTGAGAAAGGGACTCATGTCTGAGTATACCCTGCCACACCTATAGTGGCCAAAAACGATTTAGAAAAGGGGGTGGTGATGAACAGAGTGTCTGAGTTAAACAGACCACTCTTACCCAGTCCAAAGATCAGGGCTTGATCCATCACCGTTATTTATCTCACTGCCCCATCCCAGCTCAGAACCTGGCTATATGCAAATCAGTCTGTCCCTGGCCCAGTGCATCATGGGAACAGGGCAGACTAAACTACCAAGCCAATTCTTCACCAGAAAGGAGACAAGCTACCGGGAACCAGTTTCTGGCATTTCAGCCTTCTTCGGCCCGGCTTGCTTGAATCCTGATGGAGCAGTGAGAAAGGGACTCATGTCTGAGTATACCCTGCCACACCTATAGTGGCCAAAAACGATTTAGAAAAGGGGGTGGTGATGAACAGAGTGTCTGAGTTAAACAGACCACTCTTACCCAGTCCAAAGATCAGGGCTTGATCCATCACCGTTATTTATCTCACTGCCCCATCCCAGCTCAGAACCTGGCTATATGCAAATCAGTCTGTCCCTGGCCCAGTGCATCATGGGAACAGGGCAGACTAAACTACCAAGCCAATTCTTCACCAGAAAGGAGACAAGCTACCGGGGACCGGTTTCTGGCATTTCAGCCTTCTTCGGCCCGGCTTGCTTGAATCCTGATGGAGCAGTGAGAAAGGGACTCATGTCTGAGTATACCCTGCCACACCTATAGTGGCCAAAAACGATTTAGAAAAGGGGGTGGTGATGAACAGAGTGTCTGAGTTAAACAGACCACTCTTACCCAGTCCAAAGATCAGGGCTTGATCCATCACCGTTATTTATCTCACTGCCCCATCCCAGCTCAGAACCTGGCTATATGCAAATCAGTCTGTCCCTGGCCCAGTGCATCATGGGAACAGGGCAGACTAAACTACCAAGCCAATTCTTCACCAGAAAGGAGACAAGCTACCGGGGACCGGTTTCTGGCATTTCAGCCTTCTTCGGCCCGGCTTGCTTGAATCCTGATGGAGCAGTGAGAAAGGGACTCATGTCTGAGTATACCCTGCCACACCTATAGTGGCCAAAAACGATTTAGAAAAGGGGGTGGTGATGAACAGAGTGTCTGAGTTAAACAGACCACTCTTACCCAGTCCAAAGATCAGGGCTTGATCCATCACCGTTATTTATCTCACTGCCCCATCCCAGCTCAGAACCTGGCTATATGCAAATCAGTCTGTCCCTGGCCCAGTGCATCATGGGAACAGGGCAGACTAAACTACCAAGCCAATTCTTCACCAGAAAGGAGACAAGCTACCGGGAACCGGTTTCTGGCATTTCAGCCTTCTTCGGCCCGGCTTGCTTGAATCCTGATGGAGCAGTGAGAAAGGGACTCATGTCTGAGTATACCCTGCCACACCTATAGTGGCCAAAAACGATTTAGAAAAGGGGGTGGTGATGAACAGAGTGTCTGAGTTAAACAGACCACTCTTACCCAGTCCAAAGATCAGGGCTTGATCCATCACCGTTATTTATCTCACTGCCCCATCCCAGCTCAGAACCTGGCTATATGCAAATCAGTCTGTCCCTGGCCCAGTGCATCATGGGAACAGGGCAGACTAAACTACCAAGCCAATTCTTCACCAGAAAGGAGACAAGCTACCGGGAACCGGTTTCTGGCATTTCAGCCTTCTTCGGCCCGGCTTGCTTGAATCCTGATGGAGCAGTGAGAAAGGGACTCATGTCTGAGTATACCCTGCCACACCTATAGTGGCCAAAAACGATTTAGAAAAGGGGGTGGTGATGAACAGAGTGTCTGAGTTAAACAGACCACTCTTACCCAGTCCAAAGATCAGGGCTTGATCCATCACCGTTATTTAACTCACTGCCCCATCCCAGCTCAGAACCTGGCTATATGCAAATCAGTCTGTCCCTGGCCCAGTGCATCATGGGAACAGGGCAGACTAAACTACCAAGCCAATTCTTCACCAGAAAGGAGACAAGCTACCGGGGACCGGTTTCTGGCATTTCAGCCTTCTTCGGCCCGGCTTGCTTGAATCCTGATGGAGCAGTGAGAAAGGGACTCATGTCTGAGTATACCCTGCCACACCTATAGTGGCCAAAAACGATTTAGAAAAGGGGGTGGTGATGAACAGAGTGTCTGAGTTAAACAGACCACTCTTACCCAGTCCAAAGATCAGGGCTTGATCCATCACCGTTATTTAACTCACTGCCCCATCCCAGCTCAGAACCTGGCTATATGCAAATCAGTCTGTCCCTGGCCCAGTGCATCATGGGAACAGGGCAGACTAAACTACCAAGCCAATTCTTCACCAGAAAGGAGACAAGCTACCGGGGACCGGTTTCTGGCATTTCAGCCTTCTTCGGCCCGGCTTGCTTGAATCCTGATGGAGCAGTGAGAAAGGGACTCATGTCTGAGTATACCCTGCCACACCTATAGTGGCCAAAAACGATTTAGAAAAGGGGGTGGTGATGAACAGAGTGTCTGAGTTAAACAGACCACCCTTACCCAGTCCAAAGATCAGGGCTTGATCCATCACCGTTATTTATCTCACTGCCCCATCCCAGCTCAGAACCTGGCTATATGCAAATCAGTCTGTCCCTGGCCCAGTGCATCATGGGAACAGGGCAGACTAAACTACCAAGCCAATTCTTCACCAGAAAGGAGACAAGCTACCGGGAACCAGTTTCTGGCATTACAGCCTTCTTCGGCCCGGCTTGCTTGAATCCTGATGGAGCAGTGAGAAAGGGACTCATGTCTGAGTATACCCTGCCACACCTATAGTGGCCAAAAACGATTTAGAAAAGGGGGTGGTGATGAACAGAGTGTCTGAGTTAAACAGACCACTCTTACCCAGTCCAAAGATCAGGGCTTGATCCATCACCGTTATTTATCTCACTGCCCCATCCCAGCTCAGAACCTGGCTATATGCAAATCAGTCTGTCCCTGGCCCAGTGCATCATGGGAACAGGGCAGACTAAACTACCAAGCCAATTCTTCACCAGAAAGGAGACAAGCTACCGGGGACCGGTTTCTGGCATTTCAGCCTTCTTCGGCCCGGCTTGCTTGAATCCTGATGGAGCAGTGAGAAAGGGACTCATGTCTGAGTATACCCTGCCACACCTATAGTGGCCAAAAACGATTTAGAAAAGGGGGTGGTGATGAACAGAGTGTCTGAGTTAAACAGACCACTCTTACCCAGTCCAAAGATCAGGGCTTGATCCATCACCGTTATTTATCTCACTGCCCCATCCCAGCTCAGAACCTGGCTATATGCAAATCAGTCTGTCCCTGGCCCAGTGCATCATGGGAACAGGGCAGACTAAACTACCAAGCCAATTCTTCACCAGAAAGGAGACAAGCTACCGGGGACCAGTTTCTGGCATTTCAGCCTTCTTCGGCCCGGCTTGCTTGAATCCTGATGGAGCAGTGAGAAAGGGACTCATGTCTGAGTATACCCTGCCACACCTATAGTGGCCAAAAACGATTTAGAAAAGGGGGTGGTGATGAACAGAGTGTCTGAGTTAAACAGACCACTCTTACCCAGTCCAAAGATCAGGGCTTGATCCATCACCGTTATTTATCTCACTGCCCCATCCCAGCTCAGAACCTGGCTATATGCAAATCAGTCTGTCCCTGGCCCAGTGCATCATGGGAACAGGGCAGACTAAACTACCAAGCCAATTCTTCACCAGAAAGGAGACAAGCTACCGGGGACCGGTTTCTGGCATTTCAGCCTTCTTCGGCCCGGCTTGCTTGAATCCTGATGGAGCAGTGAGAAAGGGACTCATGTCTGAGTATACCCTGCCACACCTATAGTGGCCAAAAACGATTTAGAAAAGGGGGTGGTGATGAACAGAGTGTCTGAGTTAAACAGACCACTCTTACCCAGTCCAAAGATCAGGGCTTGATCCATCACCGTTATTTATCTCACTGCCCCATCCCAGCTCAGAACCTGGCTATATGCAAATCAGTCTGTCCCTGGCCCAGTGCATCATGGGAACAGGGCAGACTAAACTACCAAGCCAATTCTTCACCAGAAAGGAGACAAGCTACCGGGGACCGGTTTCTGGCATTTCAGCCTTCTTCGGCCCGGCTTGCTTGAATCCTGATGGAGCAGTGAGAAAGGGACTCATGTCTGAGTATACCCTGCCACACCTATAGTGGCCAAAAACGATTTAGAAAAGGGGGTGGTGATGAACAGAGTGTCTGAGTTAAACAGACCACTCTTACCCAGTCCAAAGATCAGGGCTTGATCCATCACCGTTATTTATCTCACTGCCCCATCCCAGCTCAGAACCTGGCTATATGCAAATCAGTCTGTCCCTGGCCCAGTGCATCATGGGAACAGGGCAGACTAAACTACCAAGCCAATTCTTCACCAGAAAGGAGACAAGCTACCGGGGACCGGTTTCTGGCATTTCAGCCTTCTTCGGCCCGGCTTGCTTGAATCCTGATGGAGCAGTGAGAAAGGGACTCATGTCTGAGTATACCCTGCCACACCTATAGTGGCCAAAAACGATTTAGAAAAGGGGGTGGTGATGAACAGAGTGTCTGAGTTAAACAGACCACTCTTACCCAGTCCAAAGATCAGGGCTTGATCCATCACCGTTATTTATCTCACTGCCCCATCCCAGCTCAGAACCTGGCTATATGCAAATCAGTCTGTCCCTGGCCCAGTGCATCATGGGAACAGGGCAGACTAAACTACCAAGCCAATTCTTCACCAGAAAGGAGACAAGCTACCGGGAACCGGTTTCTGGCATTTCAGCCTTCTTCGGCCCGGCTTGCTTGAATCCTGATGGAGCAGTGAGAAAGGGACTCATGTCTGAGTATACCCTGCCACACCTATAGTGGCCAAAAACGATTTAGAAAAGGGGGTGGTGATGAACAGAGTGTCTGAGTTAAACAGACCACTCTTACCCAGTCCAAAGATCAGGGCTTGATCCATCACCGTTATTTAACTCACTGCCCCATCCCAGCTCAGAACCTGGCTATATGCAAATCAGTCTGTCCCTGGCCCAGTGCATCATGGGAACAGGGCAGACTAAACTACCAAGCCAATTCTTCACCAGAAAGGAGACAAGCTACCGGGGACCGGTTTCTGGCATTTCAGCCTTCTTCGGCCCGGCTTGCTTGAATCCTGATGGAGCAGTGAGAAAGGGACTCATGTCTGAGTATACCCTGCCACACCTATAGTGGCCAAAAACGATTTAGAAAAGGGGGTGGTGATGAACAGAGTGTCTGAGTTAAACAGACCACTCTTACCCAGTCCAAAGATCAGGGCTTGATCCATCACCGTTATTTAACTCACTGCCCCATCCCAGCTCAGAACCTGGCTATATGCAAATCAGTCTGTCCCTGGCCCAGTGCATCATGGGAACAGGGCAGACTAAACTACCAAGCCAATTCTTCACCAGAAAGGAGACAAGCTACCGGGGACCGGTTTCTGGCATTTCAGCCTTCTTCGGCCCGGCTTGCTTGAATCCTGATGGAGCAGTGAGAAAGGGACTCATGTCTGAGTATACCCTGCCACACCTATAGTGGCCAAAAACGATTTAGAAAAGGGGGTGGTGATGAACAGAGTGTCTGAGTTAAACAGACCACTCTTACCCAGTCCAAAGATCAGGGCTTGATCCATCACCGTTATTTATCTCACTGCCCCATCCCAGCTCAGAACCTGGCTATATGCAAATCAGTCTGTCCCTGGCCCAGTGCATCATGGGAACAGGGCAGACTAAACTACCAAGCCAATTCTTCACCAGAAAGGAGACAAGCTACCGGGAACCGGTTTCTGGCATTTCAGCCTTCTTCGGCCCGGCTTGCTTGAATCCTGATGGAGCAGTGAGAAAGGGACTCATGTCTGAGTATACCCTGCCACACCTATAGTGGCCAAAAACGATTTAGAAAAGGGGGTGGTGATGAACAGAGTGTCTGAGTTAAACAGACCACTCTTACCCAGTCCAAAGATCAGGGCTTGATCCATCACCGTTATTTAACTCACTGCCCCATCCCAGCTCAGAACCTGGCTATATGCAAATCAGTCTGTCCCTGGCCCAGTGCATCATGGGAACAGGGCAGACTAAACTACCAAGCCAATTCTTCACCAGAAAGGAGACAAGCTACCGGGGACCGGTTTCTGGCATTTCAGCCTTCTTCGGCCCGGCTTGCTTGAATCCTGATGGAGCAGTGAGAAAGGGACTCATGTCTGAGTATACCCTGCCACACCTATAGTGGCCAAAAACGATTTAGAAAAGGGGGTGGTGATGAACAGAGTGTCTGAGTTAAACAGACCACTCTTACCCAGTCCAAAGATCAGGGCTTGATCCATCACCGTTATTTAACTCACTGCCCCATCCCAGCTCAGAACCTGGCTATATGCAAATCAGTCTGTCCCTGGCCCAGTGCATCATGGGAACAGGGCAGACTAAACTACCAAGCCAATTCTTCACCAGAAAGGAGACAAGCTACCGGGGACCGGTTTCTGGCATTTCAGCCTTCTTCGGCCCGGCTTGCTTGAATCCTGATGGAGCAGTGAGAAAGGGACTCATGTCTGAGTATACCCTGCCACACCTATAGTGGCCAAAAACGATTTAGAAAAGGGGGTGGTGATGAACAGAGTGTCTGAGTTAAACAGACCACCCTTACCCAGTCCAAAGATCAGGGCTTGATCCATCACCGTTATTTATCTCACTGCCCCATCCCAGCTCAGAACCTGGCTATATGCAAATCAGTCTGTCCCTGGCCCAGTGCATCATGGGAACAGGGCAGACTAAACTACCAAGCCAATTCTTCACCAGAAAGGAGACAAGCTACCGGGAACCAGTTTCTGGCATTACAGCCTTCTTCGGCCCGGCTTGCTTGAATCCTGATGGAGCAGTGAGAAAGGGACTCATGTCTGAGTATACCCTGCCACACCTATAGTGGCCAAAAACGATTTAGAAAAGGGGGTGGTGATGAACAGAGTGTCTGAGTTAAACAGACCACTCTTACCCAGTCCAAAGATCAGGGCTTGATCCATCACCGTTATTTATCTCACTGCCCCATCCCAGCTCAGAACCTGGCTATATGCAAATCAGTCTGTCCCTGGCCCAGTGCATCATGGGAACAGGGCAGACTAAACTACCAAGCCAATTCTTCACCAGAAAGGAGACAAGCTACCGGGGACCGGTTTCTGGCATTTCAGCCTTCTTCGGCCCGGCTTGCTTGAATCCTGATGGAGCAGTGAGAAAGGGACTCATGTCTGAGTATACCCTGCCACACCTATAGTGGCCAAAAACGATTTAGAAAAGGGGGTGGTGATGAACAGAGTGTCTGAGTTAAACAGACCACTCTTACCCAGTCCAAAGATCAGGGCTTGATCCATCACCGTTATTTATCTCACTGCCCCATCCCAGCTCAGAACCTGGCTATATGCAAATCAGTCTGTCCCTGGCCCAGTGCATCATGGGAACAGGGCAGACTAAACTACCAAGCCAATTCTTCACCAGAAAGAAGACAAGCTACCGGGGACCAGTTTCTGGCATTTCAGCCTTCTTCGGCCCGGCTTGCTTGAATCCTGATGGAGCAGTGAGAAAGGGACTCATGTCTGAGTATACCCTGCCACACCTATAGTGGCCAAAAACGATTTAGAAAAGGGGGTGGTGATGAACAGAGTGTCTGAGTTAAACAGACCACTCTTACCCAGTCCAAAGATCAGGGCTTGATCCATCACCGTTATTTATCTCACTGCCCCATCCCAGCTCAGAACCTGGCTATATGCAAATCAGTCTGTCCCTGGCCCAGTGCATCATGGGAACAGGGCAGACTAAACTACCAAGCCAATTCTTCACCAGAAAGGAGACAAGCTACCGGGGACCGGTTTCTGGCATTTCAGCCTTCTTCGGCCCGGCTTGCTTGAATCCTGATGGAGCAGTGAGAAAGGGACTCATGTCTGAGTATACCCTGCCACACCTATAGTGGCCAAAAACGATTTAGAAAAGGGGGTGGTGATGAACAGAGTGTCTGAGTTAAACAGACCACTCTTACCCAGTCCAAAGATCAGGGCTTGATCCATCACCGTTATTTATCTCACTGCCCCATCCCAGCTCAGAACCTGGCTATATGCAAATCAGTCTGTCCCTGGCCCAGTGCATCATGGGAACAGGGCAGACTAAACTACCAAGCCAATTCTTCACCAGAAAGGAGACAAGCTACCGGGGACCGGTTTCTGGCATTTCAGCCTTCTTCGGCCCGGCTTGCTTGAATCCTGATGGAGCAGTGAGAAAGGGACTCATGTCTGAGTATACCCTGCCACACCTATAGTGGCCAAAAACGATTTAGAAAAGGGGGTGGTGATGAACAGAGTGTCTGAGTTAAACAGACCACTCTTACCCAGTCCAAAGATCAGGGCTTGATCCATCACCGTTATTTATCTCACTGCCCCATCCCAGCTCAGAACCTGGCTATATGCAAATCAGTCTGTCCCTGGCCCAGTGCATCATGGGAACAGGGCAGACTAAACTACCAAGCCAATTCTTCACCAGAAAGGAGACAAGCTACCGGGGACCGGTTTCTGGCATTTCAGCCTTCTTCGGCCCGGCTTGCTTGAATCCTAACGGTGTTGGATCTAGCCCTGATCTCTTGACTGGGTGAGAGCTTTCTGCTTAATTCAGAGACTCTGTCCCTCACCACCCCTTGTTGTAAATATTTTTGTCCACCCTAAGCGTGGAAGGGTATTCTCAGATGTGAGACCCTTGCTCATTGCACCATCAGGATTCAAGCAAACCGGGCCGAAGACGGCTGTAATGCCAGAAACCGGTCCCCGGGAGCTTGTTTCCTTCCCAGTGTAAGAATTGGCTTTTGTAGTTTGGTTTGCCCTGTTCCCATCATGCACTGGGACAGGAACAGACTAATTTGCATACAGCCAGGTTCTGAAACTGGGATGGTGCAGTGAGCTAAAAAACGGTGTTGGATCTAGCCCTGATCTCTTGACTGGGTGAGAGCTTTCTGCTTAATTCAGAGACTCTGTCCCTCACCACCCCTTGTTGTAAATATTTTTGTCCACCCTAAGCGTGGAAGGGTATTCTCAGATGTGAGACCCTTGCTCATTGCACCATCAGGATTCAAGCAAACCGGGCCGAAGACGGCTGTAATGCCAGAAACCGGTCCCCGGGAGCTTGTTTCCTTCCCAGTGTAAGAATTGGCTTTTGTAGTTTGGTTTGCCCTGTTCCCATCATGCACTGGGACAGGAACAGACTAATTTGCATACAGCCAGGTTCTGAAACTGGGATGGTGCAGTGAGCTAAAAAACGGTGTTGGATCTAGCCCTGATCTCTTGACTGGGTGAGAGCTTTCTGCTTAATTCAGAGACTCTGTCCCTCACCACCCCTTGTTGTAAATATTTTTGTCCACCCTAAGCGTGGAAGGGTATTCTCAGATGTGAGACCCTTGCTCATTGCACCATCAGGATTCAAGCAAACCGGGCCGAAGACGGCTGTAATGCCAGAAACCGGTCCCCGGGAGCTTGTTTCCTTCCCAGTGTAAGAATTGGCTTTTGTAGTTTGGTTTGCCCTGTTCCCATCATGCACTGGGACAGGAACAGACTAATTTGCATACAGCCAGGTTCTGAAACTGGGATGGTGCAGTGAGCTAAAAAACGGTGTTGGATCTAGCCCTGATCTCTTGACTGGGTGAGAGCTTTCTGCTTAATTCAGAGACTCTGTCCCTCACCACCCCTTGTTGTAAATACCTTCTCTATACTGGCCTGACGGCGTCCGTATGAGTGGTGGGCGCCGTTATCCCCTCGTTCTCTATTGGTCGGGGCACTAGGCAGGGTTGTCCGCTGTCCCCTTATTTATTTGAGTTGACTATGGAACCTTTGGCGTCTTGGGTACACATTGACGCCCAAGTTTTTGGATTGGAATGGGCGACGGGCCTGTCGGATCGCATTGCCTTATATTCGGATGATGTCACGTCATCTTTTTTCTTACCAATATCGATAAGACAGGACTGCGTCTACTACGTATTATGCAGATATTTGGGGAGACGTTGGGTTTGTTCATGAACCCTCGTAAATCTACACGGTGGGTCCTGGGGGAAGAGGCGGGCCCGGTCCTTGGGCCTCCTCCGTTCAAGTAGCTACTGGGGGGTTGAAGTACCTGGGAGTATTTGTATCCAATTCTCCAATCATTTCTTGGGAACGGAATCTGGCCTCTGTATGGGAGCGGGTGCGGGAAGATCTTAAAACGTGGTCCCACATGTCTCTTTCAATTTACAGTCGATCAGCCATCTTTAAAATGGTGTCTCTTCCCCGCTTCCAGTATCAACTACAAAACCATCCCTATCCGATAACCCCTGGATGGTTCAGACGTGTCAATACAGCCTTGGGTCAGTTTCTATGGGCTGGTGGCATGGCAAGAGTAGCTCTGCGGACTTGATTCCAGTCCACGTCTTACGGGGGATTGGCAACCTCTGATATCCTATCTTATTATCTGGCCTCCCATCTGCTGGTCCTTAATGAGTGGTGGTATGGCGATAGGGCCGACCCAGCCTATGCGGTCGAGAGGCAGTGTATGGGGGATAGCGCTCTACACACTATATTGTACTCTGCACCGCTACGCAACTAACCGTCTCCGGCTACGAAATTGATATTTGAAATATGGCGACAGGCGTTGCGAAGGACAGGGTGGTGGAATAGGTTGACCCAGGAGACTCCCCTCTGGTCGAATGGGCGACTACCGCAATTAGCGACGTTGCCCGGGTTTCGGAGTTGGGACCGCATTGGCGTCTCTACTCTTGGAGACGTCATGTTGGGACCAGTTTTTAAGTCCATTCAGGAGCTAGAGAAGGACTTCCGCATGCCCAAAACCCAATTTTCCCGGTATTTGCAGCTCCGGGGTGCCATCACTCCTTGCATCGAAGGGTTGGGGTCCCTGCCTGAGTTTAGTTCCATAGAGGCAAAGGTATTTATGGGAGACCTCCATGATCACAAGATTTCTAAGATTCATCAGTCCCTGGTTATCCATAGTTCCCCCACACGACAGCAACTTTGCGAGGCCTGGGAGGGAGACATAGGCCCACTAGAGGAGAAGGACTGGGTGGAGGCCCTGGCCTCCCCACGAGGGTTATCTATTGTTGTGAGTCTTCGCCTCATTCAGTTTAAATATCTCCACTGGGTCAATTTCTCCAGGGTCAGGCTCTGGAGGGTGGGATTGGTGGCCTCCCCGGTGTGTCTTTGATGCCAGCATGAGGAGGGTACCTTGCTCCACACAATCTGGCATTGTACCGCCTTGGCGCGATTCTGGAGAGGAATCCTGTCGTGCCTTTCCGAAGTACTCGGCTGGGACCTCCCTGGTTCCCCAAAGTTGGTCCTGCTGCATGTTATTGAGGATGTAGGGGGTAGCATATTCAAACGCCATTTGATGTTGTTAGGGTTCACCTTGGCTAAGAGAGATATAGCCAAAGCTTGGAAGCCTCCGAGGGCGCCCTTAGTGTCTATGTGGAAAAATAGCATGGATTTCTGCAGGGGCTGGTAATCCCAATTTTGCGGCCGGGGGATGTCTGCTTAAACATTAAAAATATGTAGACAATGGGCAGAATATCGTGGCCTGGAATTGGAACCGGTTTCAGTGGCCGGGTCTGAGGACTTGGTGACCCTCGCCCTGCAATAGCCATGCAACATCGCTTTTTAGCCACAGGTACAGTGTGTCTAGATAAACAAGATTATTCATGTATGGAGCTGTTTTGGGGTAGGCATAAGCGCGACGGGTGGGTTTTAGGGTTTGTTTATTTGATTTGTTTTCTGTTTGCAAAATATATCAACTGTATTGTTCTTCACTTGTCCTATACTCCAGTTGAAATTGTCAAAGTCAATTCATTGTCCATACGGTATGCATGAGTCGCTGGGTTACAGTGCTCTGCAATATATTGGTTGCTTGACAAATAAAATTTGTTGTTAAAAAAAGTATATATATATATCAAAAACTACTGAACGGATTTACACCATTTAAAACAAGCATTTGCAATGCAATCGGTCTCGCATTTGTGAAAGTTTGAGCTATTTGCATTGTAAATGATATTGTTTTTTACTTACGTTTTTTGTTTGGAGTGGAATAGATATTTGTTGTGGAATTATGTGGTTTGAGTTGGAATTGTTAGCTGTGGAAGTGTGTGGGTGGAATTATGTGGTGTCTAGTGTATTTGTATATTGAAAATAAGTGGCATGGTGACTCGATAGAGGTGAGAGGTGTGTAAAATAAAGAAATAAGATTGACAGTGATAAGTAGTTTGTGTATGAAGTGTTGAATGATCTATAGATAAAGTAGTAATAAGAGTGTGTGAGAAAGAGAGAATGAAGGGGAGAGAATGTTATAGACACATAAAGAGGCTGCATTTGTGAATGCATAAGACACCGATAGAAGAGGAGGAGAGCGTGTGTTGACGTTCGTTTTTGTGAAAAGTTATGGTAAAAAAACTGTGCTGAAAGACTTGAAGTGCACCAATAAAAGAAATCCTGGGTGCGGGCGTGTGTGTGCAATGGAATTATGTGGATAGTAAGTATGTGGTATTAAGTGTAGTGTTATTGTGTGTCATGGAGTGGCATGTATTGTGTGGGATTATGTGGTGTGTTGTTGAATTATGTTGCAGTATGTGGAATTGTGTCTTGTGGATTGGATGTATGTGGAGTGTAGATGAATTATGTTGTGGAGTGGAAGTCTCTCTGGTGGATTGGAATTGTCCGTAGTTGTATAGTGTTTTGTTGAATTGCGTGGCACTGATTGACAATATGTGGAGTGAAATTATGTGCCATGGTGTTGAGTATATTTCTGTGGAGTGCTGCTATGTGGCATGCGGTAGATTTATATGGAGTGTAATTATGTGGTATGGAATACAGTGTAAATATGTTGTGTGGTATGGAATTGTGTGGTGTTGAATTGTGTGTTGTAGCATTGCGTTGAATTGTGTGGCATGGTGTGGAATTAAGTGGAGTGTAAAAATGTGGCAGTTGCAAAGTTGAATTTTGTTGAATGTAAATATGTGTTTTGGAGCTGAGTGGATATATGTGGAGAGTAATTATGTGGCATGAAGTGTAATTATTTAGTTTGTAGTGCAATTATGTGTAGTGAAATTATCTGGAGTTGAATTGTGTTGCATAGAGTGTATTGGAATTATGTAGCATGGAGTGTTATTATGTGAAGTGGAATTATGTGGCATGGACTAAATTTGTGGAGTTGAATGTTATGGATTCTCAGTATGTAGCATGTAGTGGAATGAGGTGGAATTGATTGTGTGGTGCGGAATTATGAGATGTTGAAATGGTTTGTGTAGTTGAATTATGTGGTGTGCATTTGTGTGTTGTGGAATTAAGTGGAACATAATCGTGTGGGGTTGTGTTGAATTATGTGGACTTGATTGCTTGTTGTCTTCATAAGCCAGCTGTTTGCGGGTCACAGTGTGTATCAGCTGACTATATTGCCCAGTGATGTCTGCGGGCCCTAGATTGCTGTTGACTTTGAATGCGCTAGGGCCAGAGTTGCCAACTTTTGAACTGGGGAATCAGGTTCAATTCTTAGTGTCGACTCAACATCCTGTGAATCCCCATGAGGGCACGTGGTCAGTGTGGGGTGTACTGTCTATGTCCCTAACAGGGTAGCGCCCTCTTTTGTAGCTGTTGTAAGCCACTAAGTCTGATCCACCATTGTCACTGTAAGAAATCAGTGACCTCCTTTAGTCCCCTCCAACAAAGGATTACCTCAGCAGAGCAATGCCTCATTAGCATGACTAAAGAATAAATACAATGTAAGGTGCTGGTGTTTAAATGGCATCCGCTGTGTGCTGCCGCACCTCTCTCCCACTAAGCCTCATGCCTGCAAGTGGTACTCTCAGTAATTCTGCTGAGGTGGGTGAATTCGGGACTTTCAATATGAGACACATTGGCTCCTGTTAGTGGAACGGGGAAATAAGGAAAAAACAGACAAGGAGGCCTGTTTGTGTTGCATGGTTCTCCTTGGCCGCGGAGTGACGAGGGAATGTGCTGTAAATCCACACTTGCTGCGAGTCGTGGACTCAGACATGAAAGAGTTTGTGCTGCAGGGTTCCTTATAGCGCTGGTGGCGCCTGGTGTGACAATAATGTTTGTCTCCCCCACAACCCATGACTGCCTCCTCCGATTTTCTCACTTTCACTGGGCAAACGTTAGACCTGGGCGGTGAACTTCGCTCCATTCACAGAGTTTGCAGAGCTTTCTGCACTCCGCACTCCGTGGAGCTCGCGGAGTGCAGAAATCTCTGCTTTGCGATGTGCAGCAGAGTTTTTTCCCCACTCGCGAACGGTAAGTTCACGATCGCGAACGGTAAGTTTGCGAGCGGGAGTTGCCGCTCGAGTACAATTTCTACCCGAGCGGCAGGAATACCAGCACAAACTGCACTTCGCACTACACCCGCCACTTGTGGAACTTCGCAGAGTTTTTTTGTAAGTTTGCGGAGTTCCATGTAGCAAAACTCCATGAACTGCGCCCAGGCCCGTGCCCCTCATCTTTCTAATCATAAATGATTGCTAAACTCAGCGTCCCCACCTGAGGTTAGCGCCCCTCCACAGGACAGCGCCCAGTGTGGCCTGACCAGCCACACTGCCCTAATGGCGGCTTTGTTGTGCAGTGTGGTATGACAAGTGACCCCAATTATTTCTATGTTTTGAGTTTACAGGCCTAAAAACAAAACCATCTCAGAAGAATAAAAGGTAGCGTTGGCCCTGCAGGATGCACGCAAATCTCCCTCCACCTTACTCAGAGGGAGGTCATGGTTTAGCTGAGATTGATGGTACTGTAATCTAAAAGACTGGGCTTGGTTGGGAAGGCGCTCTGTAAAGTTCAGAAAAACGAAACAAATGAAGCAAACACATATTTGAGATCCGAGAACCATAAGGAAGAACGTTTTAGGGCCTTGTAGTGTTGCTGACAGTGGGGCGTACCACTGCAGCACACGCCCCCTCCCACTGTTGATAGATAATTTACCCCGAGAGCGTAAGGGGTCTGTGGTACAGTCAAAGCGTATGCGTGGACACGCAAGCTAAGTAATAAAAGGCCCAGGGCTCTGGGCGTGGTCAGGTTAATTACTGCCACCAACTGTATTGCACGTGTCCTGTGTCCGTCTATCTGTAGGCCCTGACTGGGACACTACACTGGCGATGAGGTGGCTATTCGTCTGACCCACTGCATGCCCAGCTGCCTCCACTCACGGTGCCCTTGGCTGCCAACCTCCAGCCTGCGTGGCGCTCTCCCCGGCGTCCCCCCTGTGTCGCCGAAGGCCCGGCGTGGCCGCCCCAGCGTCGCCGCCCGCCTACCTGCGCTGCTGTCTACGACGCCTGCCGGTGCCCCAGAGCGCCTCCCGCCTGCCGCTCCTGCTGGCCGCAGTCCTTTGCTGCAGCGTGGCCTCTGACGCCACACACAGGTACATCGGCCCCCCCCTGCTTTGCCTCCCGCGGCCTCCAGCCTCCGCATCCCGTTTACGGGCCCAGCCTTGGCAGCTTCATCGCGAGGCCCGCGCATGCGCTGGTGCGCCCCCCGCCACGTCCTAGACGCGCTGCGCGGCCTCCCTGCATTTGCTCACGCATCCCGCGTGACCGCTAGCCTGCAATACCTCACGCATCTGGCTGATCGGGCCAGATAGCGTTCTACAGGTGCCTGCCTCACCCCCTGGCGGTTTACAAGGGTCTGCACAGACTTTCACTGCTTTTGGCTTCGCGCAGACTGCCCATCCAACCTCGCTTCAGCCACCATGGCCAACGTGCCGCCCCTGGAACCCTTCTCAATCACGGGAACACCCCCCTCACAAGCCGCCCGATGGAGAAAGTGGGTAGAGCGGCTCAAATTATTTCATAGCAGCGGACATCGCGGTGGCACGGCGTCGCGCAATGCTTTTGCACCTAGGAGGAGAGGCTATTCACGACATCTCCAAAGACATTACGGAGGGTGACCCGTCCCACACGTACAACACCCTACGGGACGCTATCACGAGGTACTTTGAGCCCTTTACCAGCGCGGATTATGAACGCTTCCTGCTCCGTCAAGCACGCCAACTCCCTGAGGAGTCGGTAGATGTCTTCTACGCTCGGCTCAAGAAACTAGCCAGCACGTGCACGCTTCCGGATGCCGAAGATGAAATTCGCGCCCAATTCATACAGGGATGCGCCTCCCTGAAGCTAAGGGAGAGGGTGCTAGAAATGGACGCCATGCCCATGCGCGACATCCTAGCCCTAGGGCGGTCTAAGGAACTCTCCAAGGCTCGCGCTGCCCACATGGAGCCAAAAACTGCAGTCACAGTCAAGACGGAACCGGTATGCGCCATCAAATCGCAACACCCGGACAGTCGGATGAGACCTCCGAGAAAAGGGGGACCGAAACAGACCCAGCCCACCCCCGATCAAGCCTGCATGTGGTGCGGAGGTACCACTCCCCACAAAGGTGCCTGCCCAGCCCACGGCAAGATCTGCAGCGCATGCGGCAAGGCCAACCACTTTGCGAGCGTCTGTTTATCATCGCAAAGGAAGAAGCAGAATGGCCCACCCAGGAGGGCGCGACAGGTGGCGCCCCTACCGAACACATCGAACAGCAGCGACATGGACGACGATGAAGAAGACACCGCGTCAGTCCACGTGGTGCGCATGCTCAATACTCTAGCAGCCGCATCGTCGACCGAACCGATGTGCACTGTCCAAGTACATGGCCAAGCAGTCAGAGCACTCATTGACACCGGCGCCACGATAAACCTCATGGCCGCCAGCGTGTACCGGTGCCTCGAAGACGCCCCCACACTTCACCCCACAAGAGTGCAAGTGTTTGCCTACGGAACCCGGCGCCCATTGCGCCTGTGTGGAGTCTTCCGGACGACTGTGGCCCACGACTCAACGCAGCTACAGACAAAGATCTACATCTCCCAGGAGGGGTCAGGATTCCTTCTCGGTTGCAAAACAGCACGAGAGCTCGGGCTCATACATTTTGCCCTAACAGTACAAGCCCAAGGACTTGACCATCTAGTTGCAGAGCATTCCTCGCTGTTCGAAGGCATCGGATGCCTACGAGGACCCCCCGTCCGGCTCCACATTGACCAAACGGTTGCACCGGTAGCTCTCCGGCACAGACGGATCGCTTTTCACCTCAGGCCCAAAGTCGAAGCGGAGCTAAAGATGCTTGAACAAGCCAGCATCATTGAGCGAGTGACTGGACCCACGCCGTGGGTGTCTCCCATCGTTGTGGCCAAAAAGCCGAAGCAACCCGAAGCAGTAAGGATATGCGTGGACATGCGCCTCCCCAACCTAGCAATTAAGAGGGAGCGTCATCTGACGCCGACCATTGACGCCATCATCGGGGAGCTCGCAGGGTCCAAGTGGTTCTCCAAGATGGACCTGCGGTCAGGGTACCATCAGATCCCTCTGCACCCAGACTCGCGCCCAATTACGACTTTCTCCACCCATGCAGGCCTATGGAGATACACGAGGCTAAATTTCGGAATCTCAAGCGCAGCGGAGGTGTTTCAAAACATCATTCACAATGTCCTCCAAGGCCTTGACGGTGTGCTCAATGTGAGCGATGATATCCTGGTGCATGCCCCCACACCTTGGAAGAACACATCAGACGCCTCCAAGCAGTGTTCAACCGGCTAAAGGAGAGAGGACTAACTCTCCACAAGGACAAATGCGAGTTTCTACACAAAGACATTAGCTTCTTTGGATACAAGTTCTCCGACCAAGGAGTGGGCCCCGACCCAGAAAAAGTTAAAGACATCCACAACGCACCAGCGCCCACGTCTGTGACACCCGTCCGCAGCTTCCTAGGTATGGTGACGTACTGCGGACGCTTCATCAAGGATCTGTCGGATTTGACAGGGCCCCTCCGCGACCTCACCAAGTCAAATGCCGCCTGGATATGGGGCCCCGAACAGCAGGAGTCGTTCACGAACACCAAGGCAGCCCTATCAGCTGACACGACCCTGGCCTATTTCAACCCGCAACACGAGTCACAACTGCTAGTTGACGCCAGCCCCACCGGACTGGGAGCAGTCCTATCACAGCCTCAGACATGCGGAGAATGGGCCCCCATAGCGTACGCCAGTCGCACGCTTACGCCTACCGAACAACGTTACTCACAAATTGAACGGGAGGCGATCGCCATTTTATGGGGATGCCGCCATTTCCATATCTACCTCTACGGACATCCCTTCTCAGTGATCACTGATCATAAACCCCTCATACCACTCTTCCAAGGCTCGTCCTCCCGCCCTCCACCGAGAATCGAAAAATGGGTGCTGCAATTGCAGGAGTTCCAGTTCACAGTGGAGTACCGGCCTGGAACGCGGAACCCCGCAGATTATCTGTCAAGACACCCTCGTCCAGTTACTGAAGCGGAAGCAGCTGAAGCAGCAGCCACGGAAGAGTACGTCCGGCTAATCATCGAACGGTCAAGGCCACGTCCCATGTCCCTAGAAGAAGTAGCGAGTGCTACAAAGAACGATGACTGCCTCCAGCTCGCGATCCATGCCCTAGAATCCGGCGACTGGAAGGCGCTGCAAAGCCCGGCATCCTTTCGCACTCAGGACGCCCAAACGATCCTAAAGGCCCTGTACCAAGTTAGACACAAACTTTCCGTTTCAGCTGAAGGATGTCTCCTGAGAGGCCCGCGCCTTGTACTGCCCAGCAGCCTCGCCCAGCAAGCTGCCTTGCTGGCACACGGATCGCACCAAGGGATCGTCAAGTCCAAAAACAGACTCCGAAGCAAATTGTGGTTCACCGGGCTCGACAGGGCAGTCGAGGAAGTGGTTCATAGTTGCCCGGTGTGTCTAGCGACGAGCCTACCAAACCCCCCAGCACCGGTGATCACCGAAGAAGGGCCAACATCCCCGTGGGTACGAGTGAGCGCAGACTTCGGCAGCCTTCCCGGAGGCAAGTACATGCTCGTAGTGGTGGATGACTTCTCTTGTTACCCCGAAGTAGAAATTGTGACATCGACAGCAGCATCGGAGGTGATCCCAAAGTTCGAAAAGATCATAGCCACCCACGGGATCATGAAGGAAGTCCGCACAGACAACGGACCCCCGTTCAATGGCAGCGAGTTTACAGAGTACCTGCAGAGCCATAGCGTCAAACACAAACGGA
The DNA here is from genome assembly GCF_964263255.1 of Lissotriton vulgaris. NCBI lineage: Eukaryota > Metazoa > Chordata > Amphibia > Caudata > Salamandridae > Lissotriton > Lissotriton vulgaris. The sequence goes on from NC_141696.1 coordinate 1,573,275,802, forward strand.
TAACACCAAGATGGCCGCAGGCCAACGGAGAAGTCGAAAGGCTAATGAGAACCTTGAACAAAACAATCCAAATTGCAGTTGCCGATGGCCACTGTCTGGAGCTAGCCATCTACCAATTTCTCCGAGAATACCGCCAGACCACACATTGCACTACAGGAGTCTCCCCAAGCCGACTCTCTTTCAACCGAGCTATTGCGGACACCATCCCACATCATCCCATGTGGGAACTAGCCCCTAAGCCCAGAAACCGGTCCATGGAACAGCGCACCAAGAACAACCAAGAGGCATACCGAAGACGGAGGGCAGCAGACAGCCCCATCCAGGTCGGGGACACAGTTCTTGTAAAAGACCGCCATCCTGGCGGGAAGTTCCGTATGCCATTCGAGCTAGACCCCTGGAGGGTGACAGAAGTTAACGGGACAATGGTCACGGCCGTCAGAAATGAGGAAGTAGTCACAAGGAACGTTTCATTTTTTAAGCGGGTACCCGAGAGAAGAGAAGACCCGGAGTTGGATGATTGGCACCTGAATCCCCCGCGCAGAACACCTGTAACGGCCGGAACAAGCACCACGTCCATGACGCACCTAACTGAAGATTTTACCTCGAGCAACACGGAGCCAGAAAGACCTGCCGAGGAGCCCAGCATCAACGAGACTAGAGAGTCAGAAGAACCGACCCCAGTCACGGCGGAAGGTCGTAGCCAGAAAAGATACAGTCTACGTCCATGCCCCAAACCTTCTCAGAGATACCGAGACTTTGTGGCCCAATGCTGGCGGTGAACTGTTCGAGATGGCTGACCCCGCCGAGAATAAAGTAAGACTGTTCTGTTTTTGTATCTTACCTGTTATGGTTTTGTCAGTACATTCAGAGACTGCACCTGAGACTGTTTGGTGAACTTTGTTGAGTATATCAGAGTTAACGGTCACAGCACCCCGCTCACCAAAGAGACATTTGGGACATTTGTGTTCTTTCCAGTTTGTTTTATCCCTAGGTAAAGGAGGAATGTAGTGTTGCTGACAGTGGGGCGTACCACTGCAGCACACGCCCCCTCCCACTGTTGATAGATAATTTACCCCGAGAGCGTAAGGGGTCTGTGGTACAGTCCAAGCGTATGCGTGGACACGCAAGCTAAGTAATAAAAGGCCCAGGGCTCTGGGCGTGGTCAGGTTAATTACTGCCAACAACTGTATTGCACGTGTCCTGTGTCCGTCTATCTGTAGGCCCTGACTGGGACACTACAGGCCTTCTCTGAAATTCTCTCACACACAGAACCAATATGTGTAAATATGATCAGATCATCTTGGAGGCGAGTGGTCCTTTGCCGCGCAAAGTCAGCGCTGAATCATGAAATGGAACATTAGACAAAAGGACATGGAATTGTTACAGTGTCCCCCTCCCCCACAACACATCAATTGTGCTTATCTGAAAGTATTCTATGATTAGATTAACTATACATCTACCAGAGTGAGAAAGATGAGAAGCAGGCAAGAGGTGGAGTGGAAATAAAGAGAGTGCGCAACAGATGCAGTGAGACAGAAAAACGAGAGTGAAGGAGAGGTGTGTGTGTGTAAAATAGAAAGCATGGAAGAGTAAGAATGGAAATGAGGAAGACAGTGCACATGTGAGAAAGAAAGGAGAGGGACATGTGAAAGACGAGAGTGCCAGAACTAGTGTGCGCGCATAACGGCTCAACACCCCCCTCCCTTGCTACCTCACTATTTTATGCATTTTTGTGTTCTGCATGGTACACTCATTTTGTAGGTGGCATATTAACCCTTTGCTACCTTGCAATGAGTTATCTTGACATTTTTATTGTCTGGAGTTGCTTGAGGTTGGGAATGTATCAGGGAGTGCTTTTAAAAGCAAAATAAACTCAGAAACACAGCCCCTCTGCTCTGAAGTCAGAATCCAGTGCAAGCGCCCTGCCCCTGTGCCAGCCTGAGGTCTTGTTCTGCATTTATTTAATGTACTTCATTCAAATGCACATTTACAGGGAACATTCCTTCCAGAAAGAAACGTTTTGGCCTCAGCGCTAAGCCAAAAGCAGAGACAATGGCTGTTTAAAGTAGTGGTTTAACTTTTTTACATGATTTAGAGCTGCAGTAGCTAGATGGCATGCTGTCGCAGTGTTTCTGTGTCTGTTTCTAGAGGAAATTAAAGGAGGCAGACTTAGACTTGACACCACAATAATTATTAGCTTGCATTCCAAGCCAGCCTGGGCACTGTCTTTAGGAAGAATACAAAAGAATGCCAGCCACAGGGAAGTTACGGAGAGGGTTAATGCTGCAATAAAATGTAAGCAGTTACGGGTCTGAGCAGCCACAGTGTAACACAAGGTTGAAAACATAATAAAATAGACCCTCCCAAGAGCAGACCCAACAGAACAAAGTGTAATGATATTGTACTAAGTCCCTGCTCCTTGATGGAAAAGGGAGGGACAAAGAGGCAGGACTGGCCACTAGTAAGCAAGGATTTTTAAATAACATTGAAACAAACAAATGAGAAGCAAGAAATGTAATTTGTCCCACAGAAATATATGTATGCAAAAGTATACAAGAGGGCGCACGCTTACGATCGACCTAATAAAGTATACAAGAGGTCGTAGTCTTACGCTAGACCTAAAAAGCTATCTCTCTAACAAATTTGGTGTAATTCCGTTCAGCAATTCAGGCTATAGCAGAGTCTAAAGTTTCCTATGGAAATTAACATTGAGAAAAAAAGGTTTTGGGACCATCCTTTTTTCTCGGTCCCGCTTGACGAATCACCCCAAAACTTTCAAGACAGAAGCTGACATGAGTGAACCATTACTTTTGAAACTTTCATGAAGATTCGTCAAAAGGAGCCAAAGTTATCGGCATAAAACGCTTTTCCAATGGAAACTAGGTTCGAACTATAACTACCTACTGGCGACCGCCAATAGGTAATATAGATATATATATGGATTTAACATTTGTGTCTATATATACATTGGTACACATTTATATAAAATATATACATATATATGGTTTTATATATTTCAACACACATCATTGTGTGTGGAAGTTATAAAAACATATATAAAAATGAGTACATTGGTTTTGTTTTAGATATGTGTTTTTGATGCATTACCATGCATGGCCTTATTTTAAAACTATAAGTACTTTACAGGGAAATATAAACCTACATTGTACACATATATAGCGTTTATATTTACCTGTAAAATACTTATATTATCAATCATAAGTCTAATCACGCATATGCTTTTACAAAACATGCGTCTACAACAAAATTCATTGTAAAGGTATATGCGTGGTTAAAGTTTGCGTTGTGAAGCTAACGTGTTGTAACAACACTTGCGTTGTTACAACCGTGTTGTGATGGCATGCGTTGTAATGGCATGTGTTGTGGAGTCTTACAACCATTGCAACAATTTGTAGAATGTCCCTTCTGCTCACGTTTTTTTTACAATAAGCTTTGCAGCCAGGACAATCTATGAAGAGGCCATATTTATTTTGAAGGTTTTATATAGCGCGAAAATGTCCCTTGCGGGTAACAGAGAGCGTTACTGGGGTAGAAATCAGAAACAAAAGAATACTGAAAGTCAAAATTAAGTCTTGTTATACACACAGCAGTAGTGGGAATTAGATAAATTGTTCATGTGAATTTCCTTAGGAGTAGAGACTTTACTTCTTTCTTAACCCTTGAATTGCTGCCGTCGGACATTGGCCGACGGCAGCACTACCTCCCCAGTGCTGCTGTCGGCCAATGGCCGGCGCGGCCCCGCCCGCACACGAAATGCCAGCAGCTCGGTGGAATTACCGCCGCGGTTAACGGGTTAAAGGAGGTAGAAGAGGGATTACTAGTGCTTGAGCTGCCAGTTTGAAGTCACTTGTGGGAAGGAAGGGTTTTTAATTTTCTCAAGGTGTTCATCTGAATGCTTGCTCCTTTTGTTGTGGCACTGATATGTTTCTGCATGTTTAGTTTTCTGTTGAGTGTTAATCCCAGAGATTTGGCGGAGTCAATGATATGAGGTTGGCAGTTGAGCGCTGTTAGTTGTTGAAGCCATTCTTCAATGAAGAATGGTTGGTTGGGTGGCGCGATTAGGAGGAATTCAGTCTTGAGGGTATTTAGTTTCTGGTTATTTTCAGTCAGCAAAATCTGGGTTTTTTGTAGAGTTGAGTTGAAAGATTTGATGTCCTCCAGAGAGGTGATTTTTAAGTATAGTTGTGTATCGTCTGCTTGCATGTGATATTGGATGTTTGAGGAGCTGAGAATATCGGTGAGTGGTTCCATGAAAAGGTTGAAGAGTGTCTGTGAGAGGGATGAGCCCTGTGGTACACCTAATGTGACTGGGACGGCCATAGACAGGGATTGATTGACCTTAAATCTTTGGGATCTGTTTTGGAGGAAAGAGGTGAACCAATTTAGAACTGATCCTGATAAGCCCATTCTATATTTCGATTGCTGCATCTCAAACATCTACTCTGACCTTTCCTGAATTCATTTTGTCATCTTTCACAACAAAAAAAATCCTTATCACTTGAATCTTATTACCATCACACATTTCGGGAAGACTGTTTCTTTTTTTTATAGAATCAACCCACACCAAGAAATATATTGATACATTTTGGCAAGTCTTGATGCAATTTTCAAGGATGGATTATATTCCTTTCATAGAGATTATTTAGCTTTCTCTATGGCATAACCTAGCAAAATTTGATCCCTCAGGCGCTCTTTATATGAGGGAATGAAATTTCAGAGGGAGGCTAATTTGCGCAAAGAAGTTATATATTCTTCAGCAGACTCATTAGTTATTTGCATACGATTCCCAAAATAAAAATGTGCTAGTATTGTACAAAATTTTGATAAATAATGAATTTCTTACTTGTGAATACACATTTCAAATTCATTAAAGCCTGTAAAGTCTACATCTGAAAGGCCAATTAATGTTCAAATACTTCTTGCCCCTCAGGACCTAAACACTGCACAAGCAGAGATGTTTTTCAACCAGTACTAAGTGAAATACCACATTCTCTAGCATAATGAACAAAATCATTTTCAATTTAGCCCGTTGCGGGACGGGCTCACCAGGGGTGAAAAGAAAATGGTGGAGCATTCACATTTTGTATGTTGAAAGTAAATGATTAGGTTTGCACTGAAGAATTCAAAAAGGTCAAAGATAGATTAAAAACTACAAAACTATATTTAAATTAATAACACTGGTATCCAAACTGATACCTGAGAACAGGAAGCAACACCGTCGTATTCGAAATAATATCCGAAATGAGAAGTCAAAGAAAATCCATCAAATATTGAAGAAGAGCCCTAAATGTATCTTCGGTATTCAAAATAATACCAGAGATTTACCGAGATTCCAATACAAACAAAATTGTAGATCCTGTTATTAATGTCGGCAAATTGACACTTAGAAGAGCAGGAATGCAACCCAAACAAAGATGGATGCCCTTTCCACAGTATCAGGGTCAGCGTTTGCATGTGTTAATTTAGGAGCGGTATCAGGCCCCCTAATTGCAGATTAGCCAAAATTAATAGCCACACCCACAAACAGCATCGGCGTCAGCAAGATGACAATGACGCACCATGAAGAGAAAGGCTTAATCACACACAAACACATATAGCTGCCAGTGGTCAAAGTGGGGGGAAAAAAGTAGGGGAACTGTGGGCAGAGAATCAGAGGGCGGGAATAACCTGAGGATTGGGGCAGTGGGCGGAGTCAGAGGTGTGGCCAGAATGCAACCAATGGATACACATGAATATTTAAGTTTTAATATGAGTTATTGACATTAAAATACTTTCACAAAGTGGGATATGTTTCCAATCACTGAATGTCCTAAATACACTTAAAAGTGGAAGCCCAAGCTATTTGTCTCCGATCCATGCAGTTTCTGTAATCAACACTTCTGCCTTCCATAAAAGCAGTAGAAACATGAACAGCAAAATATCTTATTTTGCAAATGTTTTCCACATAATTATGGCACTGCCATTTTTGTCACATAATACAACATCTGCTCCTTAATCTGAAAATGTTTAACTATGAGCTCAAAAGGATCAACATTTACTAAAAAATGTGACTTGTGTTGCTTCAAAGTGGACGGCCCTTTGCAAAGGTTGACTGACCATCTTTCTCACTTATGCGTTTGTATGTTAACCTGGTGCAACTTCTAATAATGCAAAATCTTTCCAGAGACTGTTAGCATGTGTAAAAATGTCAAAATAATAAAGTATCATAAAATATACTGCATTACGCTGCAGCCTTTGTTTGCAGCATAATTTAGTCAACACTCCGGGTTAATTTTGGCCTCCATTGCTGCATCATTCCAGTGGCTCCAAAGCAGGCAGCACATGTTAAAAGTGCTTGTGCATGAAGCAGAGAGACCGTGAGGTTTGTGAACTTAGTTTGGTGTGAGTTCAAATCCTGCTGTGCCAACCTCTGGTGAGTTGCAGCTACTACTGCTGAAACAAGGCCACTGGAGGTACTGATGGGTGAGGCGGACTGGCCTCAAGGGCAGGGCCAGATTTAGCGCTGGTGGCGCCCTGTGCAACAATGTTTGTAGGCGCCCCCAATGACCAACTTTGCCGTGGATTCACTCACTACCACCCCTTTAACAATGCCCCTCATGTCTCCATAACCATACTCTCTCTCAGATGCATTTAATTTGATTTGCAGTGCCACTCATGCCAGCGTAGGGTGTCAGAGCACTTTACATCACACACACTACACAGAGGCAATCAATTATACGTGTGAAAATCAATGTATAGGAAATGTTACATAAGACTATGGACTACAAGGTGTAAGAGTCAATTGACAGTTAATAGCTCACTGTTCTGTTAGGATTTTTAACTTATAAACTGTAAGTAACAAAAAGATCTCTCTAACAAAAGCAGTAAACCCACGGACCTATTTACATTATGTGCACTTTGTGATCTGCATGGTACATGTTCTTTGCAACAGGCACATTAACACTCTGTGCTACCTTTCCATGCGCCAAAACATCCACTAGACAAACCACCGATTGTTGCTGAAAATGGCTGTAGGCCAGGAAGGAGGCAGCAAGCGCTTTTAAACCCATAATATACTTGCAAACACGACACCACCACCCAAAGTCAGAGCCTGGTGCGGTCACACGGGTCGCACCACCCTACAGCCGGCCTTCTCAAGGATACTGTGACCTCAGTGACAGAGTCACTGTTGCTCCAGGGCATGCTGCTTCATGGGCCTGCCTGCAAAACTGGAGGTGAACTTCAGTATGGATTACGGTGGACAGGCATTCAAGGTTTGCCACCGCTAGGGTCCACCTACGGGTGCTAAGACACCAGGGCTTCTAAGGTCTAGGGAGGCCTTTTATGGTCGAGCATGGGAATGTGCTCCCTCAGAAGAGTGGTCTTGGTGACTGGTCATGAAGGTTGAACCTGGTTCCCCAGTTCAGCAGCTCTGACCACAGTGCCACATCCTCTCCCCCACTGAACACCATAATGCCCCACTGAGAGAAACTTGCACTGCCTTCAACTGCAACCCAATTGTGCCCCGCTATAAACACCTGGATGCGACTCAATTCATATTACGCACGAGATAAGAGCAATTTGCCGCCTAAAAACAATTTACTACATCCTGGAAAAGCAAACACTCATAGGAAATGCAAGATTAAGCAGAGCATGTGAAATGTAAGCAGGGAAAACATGGTTACCTTAACGCTTTTACACGTGCTATTAAGAAACCAGTGAGTGCTTTTGCCTGAAAAGTTATGGACATGACTACAGGGCCCGGAAGGGACCCGTTTCCCTGTCCATTGATTATATCCTTACAAAACGTAAGCAGTATGGTAAAAAAACACAGAGCCCTGTTACACATTTTGTTTTCCAATGCACCCATCCATCATGCTTTGCAGCACCTTCAGTAATGGTGCACTTCCCCACCCGGGGAAAACAGTGGGGTACAAAGAAAGACAAGAAAACAAAAGTAGAGCTTCACTGGCAAACTCTGTAAAGTGGCGCTAATGTGTTTGGGTGCCAATCTGGTCACTTTGCTACCACTCTGTCTTGTTTTATTTTGTTATTTATTTATATTTCATATTTGTAATCTTTTATTCCAGAGCTGCATTTTGTAATGGAAAAATGTCAGAAAAAGAGGGTATTTCCAGTAAAAGTGTTATTCTTTTTTTAATCCGTTTCACAGGGGAACAAATATACGAAAGAGAGAGATGAGAACCGTTTCTTGAAGTCGCGGTTTTCAGAAAGTGAGAAGGAGCTACTAGACAGACAGAGATAGAATAAGAGGAAGAAAGAGGGGGGTGGGGGGGAGGGCAGCTGCCAGCTACAGAGCAGAAGTGATGCTTTCCTTGTCCTCTCTGAGCAAAAACAGAAAAGACTGAGGGTCATATTTCCAAGCATAAGCGATAATTATCACTATGCTTGGTAAGCAGCAATAATTTTATCGCCGGGCTTTGCTTATTTTTATCGCTTAGGAGCCTTGCTATTATCAAGGTTTATCTCCTAAGCGATAAAAATCGGCCGAAATGCATGAATATCGCTGAAAATTCAGCGATATTCATGCATTACCGAGCTAATGCTCTTAGCCATGTTATCCACCTACCATTGGATAACATGGCTAAGAACTGCTTAGGTCAGGCGTTAGCTTTTGGAGATATTCGCGCTTATCGCGAATATTTCCAAAAGTTGGTAATCGGAGATAGCGATGTTAGCAACTGTTTTCAGTTGCTAACATCTTGGCACGCAAACTTTGCATGTCATTAGCGATAATTATCGCTGACATGCAAAGTGGGCCCCTAAATGCCCGCTATCACCTACAAGCTGTCGCTAACTGGTGTTATCGACAGCTTGGTAATAGGGCGATGAAATTATCGCCACATTAGGGGGAAAAAGTCCCGCTAATGCGGCGATAATGGCCCTTTGTAATATGCCCCTGAGTGTTTTTTCTTCTCTACCCACCCGCCTGTCCTCGAACGGCCACTAACGCCGAGCCTTACCTTTAGGCCTTGACTATTTCTGCCATCCTGGGACGCATGTTTAAAATAAAAAACGGAATCTGTGGTATTAAAGAAGTAGGGGCACGCCGTGCCCTGCCGATCCCTCCAACTTCGACACTGACCCAAACTCAAGGGGCCTCATTTATGAGAAATGATGCATCGCTGCGCGAAAGCAGTGATGCGTCACTTCTCAGTGCACACTCCTTGCGACATACCTGATGCGTCATATTTAATATATGATGCATCATGTCACAAGGAGTTCCAGATACGTCAGTATTTCTGACTTATCTGTAGGGGCAAAAGTGACGTATTGGTGGAGTGTGTCATAAAAGTGATGCAACTCCAGCAATGCGTCCTTTCACATGGGGCAAGCCATATGTGAAAAGTTTGGGTGGTAGGTTGCACCCCTGCTTTAGCCCTTTAGAGGTCGCGATTTGTTTGGAAAGATGTGTCCCTGCTACTAGCTTAATCCTGATCCAAGTGTCTGTATGTAACAGTTTGAGCCGGTCCTGGAGTGGTTTTGGTATCCCCCAACTTTCCAAATTTTGCCAAAGTTTGACTCGGTCAACAAGGTCAAACTCAGTGGTGTAGTCAATAAAACAAAGAAATAGGGGGGGCGGAGTTTGCCTCTTTCGCTGCGTCCATTTACAAGGCTAGTGCCATGATGTCTGTTGCGGTTCCTTGGCCCCAGCAGAAACCAGTTTGGTTTATTGGGATAATAGAGTTTTCTGTTGCCCAAGACATTAGTTCATCAAGGATTGTTCCCGTATCATACTTTGCCTCTACGTCAATAAGAGCGATTAGTCGATAGTTATTTAGAGATTTCCTATTGCCCAGTTTAAAAAATGGACTGATGATTGATCCTGTCCAGGACTCCGGGACTGTTGTTATACAGTTTATGTCTTTAAAAACCGGCGATAGTGCTTTGCTCCAGAATTCCGCGTCATGTTTGTACAGCATTGAGGGGATGCCGTTAGGGCCTGAGGCACCCGCAAGTCTGCCCCTGGCTATTTGCCTCTTTGTCTGAGATGCTGTTGGGCCATAGCGTTCTGCTTCGATGGAAGATAACGGGTCTAAGCCTACCGCTGGGGCTCCCTCCTGATGATGTTGTGTTTTCCCGTAGGAGTTACATGGCTCGGCTGAAGCGGGTTTAGGCGTTGGTTCATCCCTTTTAATGTCACTTCTATCCCTTCTCACATTCTCCATTTCCTTGCCAGCTTCTTCATCCTTTTGCACTTTATTGTTAAAGTGGTTGAAGAGCTAATCTACCCAGACATCCTCTGTTATGTTAGAGTCTATTCCATAATGATTTAGTCGCTCGATTCTGTTGATTGTTTGCCAAAACTCGGTAATAATTGTTTGTTTGGATTCTTGAAGTAACTTGGGCCATAGTTTGTCATTCTTTGATCTTTTTTCCCATTAATTTCTTGGAGTGGGCGGGGAAACGAAGGAGGGTGAAACTGGAGGTGCTTAAATTGGATATGGACTCGGGGTGCAAAGGTCTCCCTGCGTGTAATCCCTATTATCTTGCTGGGCTGCTGCAATATGTGGCGCAGTGGTGCACCAAGGGTCCCAATATAGAGAAGGTGCTGTTGGCGGCCTGGGGTGTGTAGGAAGACCTCCCGAGGTACGTCATGATGGGCTAACAAACTCTCCCGGGTTCTCTGTTTGTGTGGATGGGGCCGCTACTGGAAACAACTAGAATGGCAGGGGAAATCTCAAAGAAAATTACTGAGTCAACATCATTTGAAACGCACAACCTTGGGGATGGAGCCTTACCTCTCATTCGTACCGGGAACCTTTGATAGATTTCTTTTAATTAGGTTCAGGCTGGGAAACATCCATAGATTAATGTCTTTCCCGAAAATGAATGACTGGTCACGTAAACTAATATTGTGTCCTTGCGATAAAATTTCAGCCCAGTCGACCATGCATTTAGTCTTGTTTTGTAAGTTTTATACTGACTAAAGGAAAGTCTGGATTATTCCATTTTTAAAGCACTTAGGGCTTAGGCAGTGTCGCTAGGCCATGTTTTAACTCCAGCTCCTGGAAAACGAGCATGTAGCGTGGAGAATAACAATGTTTTGTAAAAAGGCGCTTCAAATCAGGAAATGTATTACCATGGATCTGTAATTGTTGCATTATGCTTCGATGGAGTATGACGTGTGTTTTTTATATGTATAATGTTGTAAATATTATGAAATGAATTTTGTTTTTTATTGGTATTACGTGCTTTTATGCCTGTACTGAAATGCAGCCAAATAAAGCTCTCCTTGACCTTGAAACGATTGCATTTACTTTAGGTACACTCCAGTTTGGTTACTGTGGTATCCTTGTGAGTCCCTAGTACAGGTACCTTAGGTACTAAGGGCATAGGTACCCCAGAGGCCTAACTGGGGCTGCAGCATGTATCATGCCACCCCTGGGAAGCCTTCTAAAATGACACCACAGGACTTCTTCTGCAGCCTGGGTAAGGTGGTGCATGCACCACTTACTAAGATATAGGTTACAGATATCTACCTTTAACCACTGACACATATAAACCTATCAATCACTCCTATGGCAGGCCTTATCAATCCCGAAGGCAGAGTGCTTGGTTTTGTGTGAGAGGGTGCCCATGCATGAGCAGAGCCCCTCTGCAGCCTTCGGAATCTATTCTCTGAGCAGTGGCGGCTGGTGAAATTTGAAAGAGGTGAGGCGTAGAATGAAAAGAGGTGAGGCGTAGAATGATCATTTAAGAAATTGTTGGGTGTTGGATTTTTTTGGGGAGGTTATTACACAGAGGACCACACAGAGATGTTGAGAGTGCGGCAGAAAAAAAGTATAGTAACAGACAGCAAGATAGAGTGTGGAAGAGAGAGCTCACCTGTGCTAACTTTTACAGTGTCCACTGTTTCTGGCACCTCACACTATCCACCAATGCCACCATCACACGCTGCCCAAGAGCGACAGCTCATCTCTGCCCACCAGTGCCAACTTCACACTGACCTCGAGCTACTTACATTGTGAGCGTTGCTGTACGCCCCAATGCATACACTAACCCTTGAAAATGGTCACCTTAGAGTGGCTTTGTATCACTTAGAAGCCAAGGCAGCAACGAATTCAATCTGCCTTGAAAGATTCTACATCTTTCATTTTGGGGTGCACTTTAGGTCCTAAGATCCCTGGGGAAATCATCAGTATCCATCTTTCTCTCAGAATTTCGAACACTTTCACACGCTGCTCGTCATCTGCCTGCCCCCATCACAAACCTATACCCACTCTCCTTTGTGTTGTAACTCAGTCTTCATGTTCCTTTCCATGACCGATGTGTCGTTAGCCCTGTCCATACCCCGCCTCACCCTGCTGAAATAACGTACCTCTTCTAAAGTCTGCAGAGCTCGCCCTGAATTCCTGGTTCCTCCACTGAGAGGGGAACAACACCCCTCATAAAGTGGGTACCTGAGCTGTACCCCGCTGCTCGAAATGATTTGGGACCATTTATACATGTCGTTGACGCCCATCTTACACAGATTGGCCGGGAATGCTTTCGAGTGGGAAACCTTCGTCGGATGAATCACAACCGGAGGCCAGTTTCTGCACAATTGGTTTTTCTGATTTTGGGCGCCATCATTAGCAGATACAATTTAGGCAGACGACTGTGATGATAGGAACAGTGGATGGGGAACTCTTGTGATAAATGTGCACCTGCGCATTCCTATTGATTGATTGGTTCGGGGATTACAATATTACATGGCGTAAATTATAAATTGAATAGCCCTTGGCCTCTGTATCCATGGAACGGATCTGCGCTCTTTGGGGCATATTATCAAGCAGGGCGATAGGCAATTATCGCCGGTTTAGCGGCCGTTTTCGGGCGCTAAGCGGCGATAATTCTATTGCTCTATTATCAAGCTGTCGCTAACTGATGTTAGCGACAGCTTGTAGGCGATAGCGAGCGGTTTGGGGCCCGCTTTGCATGTCAGCGATATTTATCGCTAATGACATGCAAAGTGGGCATACCCAACCTGTTAGCGACTGCAAGCAGTCGCTAACGTTGCTATCGCCTATTAGCAAGGCAGGTGTAGCGATGGAAATGTTCCCGCTATCGCCAAAAACGAACGCCTGCTAATACCAGTTCTTTGCCATGTTATCCAATGGGAGGTGGATAACATGGCTAAGGGCATTTTGTCGCTAATGCGTGAATATCGCTGTATTTTCAGAGATATTCACGCTATTGCCGGAAAAATGATCGCTTTGAAGATAAACGTTGCTAATAGGGGGCGTGGCTTGGATGCCGAGGAGGTAGGCAGCGTGAGCCCGGAGCTCCGTGCCCGATCCCCGAAAATATCCTGAAAATCCATTCGAACCCCAAGATAAAGGACATAATCCGGTACTAGACGATGCTGCGGAGGGTCCGGGACCCGCGGAAGACGACACCGAGCATTCCCGCAGCAGTATCGTAACTTCGAAAGCTGAACTCGGCCGAGAAGCCGCGGACCCCAAAATGGCGGCGATGGCATGAGAGCGCTGGTGACGGAGACATCTGCCCGGAGACCCACTGAAGTTCGCTCCCGGACACGCTAGAGGTGTTGGCGGCCGTGTCGCGCCTCTCCCCCGGCACTGGCAGAACTTTTGGAGCACCCTTGGGCGGTGGTTGAGGACCGTCTCCTGACTGGGGCGACAACGGAGCGACAGTGCCTCGGAGACGAGACCCCGGATCTCGGGCGCAACTGGCGCTGGCCGAGCCACGACCGCTCGGTGCTTCCTGCCTATCGGTGACACTTCTAGACCTGAGAACCCGGCCGGAGGACGGTGCCCGGCGTCGCTTGGAGGGCGACCAGGAACGTATTCTGAGGACCGCCGCCCATCCCGGCCCAGATGGGGAAACCGAAGGGGAAGGGAGATGGCGCGACCGACACTGAGGCGGCGGAAGGAGCGGAGAGGGATCAGGCGGCGTTACAACGGATGCAGGATCGTATCCTGGAAGCCATCGCCACCACAAAGGATGCCCTGCAGCAAGATATAGCTCAGGTGGCGACGGGCTTGGGCCTCCTGAAGGCCGATCACGACAAACTGAAGGACAGGGTGAAATCCGTGGAGACCACGGTTAAGGATTTAGCCCCGGCCCAGGCAACGGTGAAGGCCCAGATGGCCGATGTGATGGACCGTCTGAAGTTACTGGAAAGGAGGGCCGAGGATGCAGAAAACAGGAACAGGCGCAACAACGTGCGCCTAGTGGGCCTGCCGGAGAAAATTGAAGGCGACGACATGGTGGGCTACTTGGATAACTGGCTGCGGACGGAGGTGGCACCTGAAGGTCTGTCCCCCTTCTTCTCCCTGGAGCGGGCGCATAGAGTTCCGGCGCGTCCGCCAGCTTTGGGCCTTCCTCCTCGCCCGGTGGTGTTCAAGTTGCTCCATTACCGGGACAGAGACTGGCTTTTGCAGAGGGCGAGAGAGGCAGGGCCCTTTCAGGTGGAAAACAACAGAGTCACCATGTTCCCGGACTACACGTTTGAGACTCAGCGACTTCGGGCAAACTTCTTGTCCCTCAAGCGAGAGCTCCGCCAGGAAGGCATCAAGTACTCCCTGTTGTTTCCTGCCAAACTACGAGTGGTGGTGGACGAAAAGTCTTTATTCTTCACGACTTCCGCGGATGCATGGGACTGGTGGGACAATTATAAGGCAGGAACGGACGGTGCCAAGGTCAGGGAGGAAGAGGCCAAGGCGGATAGGCCGATCAGACAGTCCCAACGGATCAGGAAGAATCGCAAGAGGACCGGGAAACCCTCGATGTCACAGACGGAGGCGGAGAGGCAGGCGGCTCTACAGGCGGTGGTGGACTTATCTAAAGCCGCCAGGACTCAATCTGGGAAGGGCACGGATTCGGAGGCCCCGGGAACGGGCTCAGAGACAGGACAATCGGAGTTTGGTGGAGCCCGGGGCCCTATTGTGACGCCGCAGACCTCGGGAGAGATACTGGAGGCGTGCTGAACTGGTTTGGCAGAATGGACCCGCTGGTTGGACACCGGGGCGATGGAACCACGGCAGTGGAAAGACATTGATTGAGGTTTTGGGGAACTGTAATGTGGGGATTGTGGGATGGAGCACGCGGGGCTGATTCGTTGGAGGTCTTATAGCATTGAGCCGCGCCTTGCTGGCCCCTAAGGTCATCGCAGTGGGGACTGCGAATATTATCACCTTTCATTGAGGGGTGGTCGGGAGTGTTGGTTTGGATGGGGGCACTTCCAGTTGCGGGGGGGCCTGTCCTGGGGGGGTGGGAGTTGCGGGCCGTTGGGGTTGCTCGAGGGGTTGTAGCTGTTGGAGGGGTTTGGCTTCCTGTTTGGAGAGGGTGGGGGGGAGGGCCCGTGGTCGCGGGACTTAGGCGAACACTGTTCTTCGTTGTGTGGTCCGGTTGTGTAGGAGGGAATGGCTAGTACTGGAGCATTGAAATGTGTTACCTGGAATGTGCGGGGCATGCAGTCCATGACACGCAGACATAAGGTTCAGGCATACCTCAAGCGTAGGGGGGTTCACATAGCGTTCCTGCAGGAGACGCACCTAAATAAGCAGGAAGGGGCGGCTCTACAAAGGCGCTGGAGGGGGCAGTTATTCTACACGACATTTTCAGCATTTGCGAGGGGGACACTGATCTGGATACGGGCGGGGGTCCCCTTCCAAGTCTCGAAGTCGTCGGTAGACCCAGAGGGCAGATATGTGGCTGTGGAAGGAAGGCTGAGAGGCAGGATGATATCGCTATGCAATGTGTATGCTCCTAATGTAGACCTGCCCGCTTTCTTATCTAACGTTTCGGGCAAATTGGCGGGTTACTTGGCAGGGCCGGTCCTCCTGGGGGGGGACTTCAACTCGGTTGAGGATGTACTACTAGATAGGTCCCATCCCCCGCTTCGCGCATCCCCAGCACATAGGATCGCCAAGCGTAGATTGGAATGGCAGGAGAGCTGGGCCCTCACGGATGCGTGGAGGGCGTTACACCCCACCACTAGGGATTACTCCTTTCACTCACACCTGCATGATTTACATGTGAGGCTGGATGCGTTTCTTTGTTCGGAATGTGTGCTCCCTGCGGTGGGTGGGGCGGAATACTTGGCAAGGACGATATCGGATCACAACCCCTTGTTAATGTCTCTGGAATGGATGGTGACTGTTAACAGCGTACCAACATGGCGCCTGCAACCTGACACCCTGGACGACTTGTTGTTCAGGGAGGCCCTGAGTGACCGTATTGAGAGATATTTTGAGGAGAACAGTGGCTCGGCTTCCACGAGGGCGGCTGAATGGGATGCTTTCAAGGTGGTGGTGCGGGGACACTGTATTGGGCACACGGCAGGGGCACGGAAGACTTTGTTGGATGACTTAGATAAGGCTGAGACGCGGCTGAGGGATCTTGAGAAGAGACGCCCGAATCACCCAGAATTGCAGGAGGGGCTTAGCGGGGCGCGGGAGGGGCTGGCGGTAGAGCTAGAGCGGCTGCGTAGCTTCGACCACAAGGCGTACGTGACGAGGGCGCATGCGGAAGGTGATAAGGCGGGGGCGATGTTGGCTTGGCTTGCTAACCCTATCCGGGGGGGAGGGCCGATCATGAGGATCCAGGTGCCAGGGGAGGAGCCTTGCCACTCCCAACCCGGGATCCTGAACAAGTTCCGAGCCTATTATGAAGGGCTCTATCTGAGTGGTGATACTGGAGGGACGGAGGAGCTTGAGGAGTTCTTGGACGGGCTGGAGTTGCCGCGAGTGGAGGACTCGGAGGCAGAGGAGTTGGGGCGGCCCATCTCCCTCGGAGAAATAGGTTGCGCTGTGAAACAGATGGCTAGAAACAAGACCCCGGGCCTTGACGGTCTACCGATCGAATTTTATGGCAAATACCTGGAGCATCTTGCTCCACGGCTACGCGAGGTATACAATGAGGCACAGGAGAAGGGCCGACTCCCGGGCTCCATGTGCGAGGCCCTTATGATCCCACTCTTGAAGCCGGGCAGGGAGGGTACGGCGCTGTCCTCGTACCGCCCGTTGTCTATGTTGACGACGGATTACAAAATCCTCAGTAAAATTCTAGCCAACAGATTGCTAGTGCATATGACAAGCCTGGTTCATGGTGACCAGTGCGGTTTCATACCGACACGCAACACCACTCATAATATCCGCAGACTCACGAGACTGATGGGTGTGGACTGGCCAGACACCATCTCCCCCTTTGTCCTGTCCATCGACATTGAAAAGGCGTTTGACAGCCTCGAATGGGGATACCTGTATGAGGTGATGCGTCGCTTCGGACTGGGAGACGGATATATACGATGGACCAAGGTCCTCTACACGGAGGCGGTAGCAAGGGTCCGGGTAGGTGCGCTGATCTCGAGACAATACTCGATCAGGCGTGGCACTAGACAGGGTTGTTCCCTATCCCCGCTATTGTTTGCGTTAGCAATGGAACCCTTCGCTGCGGTAGCCAGAATGGGCCGCCACTACGCAGGTTTGCCTTTTAGAGGGAGGCCACACCTCATCTCACTTTATGCGGATGACCTGTTAATGTTTTTGGCTGATGCCGGCGCTGAACTCCAGGGGGCACGGAGGCTACTGGAGCAGTTCGGTAGGTTATCGGGCCTGAGGGTCAACTGGCCCAAATCCTGTCTGTTCCCCCTGAGGCCGGGAGTGCCTTGCCCACTTACTGCTCAGGAACTCCGGTGGGAGCCGCGCTGCCTACATTATCTAGGAGTTTACATCTACCACACCTCATCCGACCTGCTGGATGGCAACGTAACTCGCTGTATTAACGCCCTGCGTGGATCTATGGACTTCTGGGCGACTCTACCGCTCTCTCTGGCTGGTAGAATTTCCCTGCTTAAAATGATAGCCCTGCCTAGGCTTTTGTACTATTTCCGGACACTGCCGGTATGGATCCCGAGTTCGATTTTCAAACGCCTGAGGTCACTGATCATACTGTTCCTGTGGGGCACGGGCAGGAGACGCATAGCGCTCGACACGCTGTTACGCCCCAAGGATGAGGGAGGTATGGCAGTGCCGGACTTCGAAGGATATTACCTCGCTGCCCAGCTGCAGACTTTTACTCAGGAGGTGGCGAGGGTGTATAGAGGTCCCGAGGGCGCAAGAGCCGAAGGCACCCCGCGACACGTTCTGGCGTATATCACGCTGCACCAGAAACTCCGAGTGGGAGACCTGACGGTTGAGGAGCAGACTTTCCGTCTATGTTGGGACCGGGCCCGTAAGCGGGCGGGTGTCCGCCTTATGTACGCCCCCGAAATACCGCTGGGTATGATCACTGCCCTCCCACATGGAGGTGACTGGTCGCGCCTGCTCGGGTGGGAGGAGGCGGGAGTACACGTGCTGGGTGACCTCTACGAAGATGGGGTGTTGCTGCCGTTTCGGGACCTACAAGAGAGATTTGACCTACCGAGGGGTGACTATCTGCTGCACGCGGCAGTCACAGGCGCCATGCGAGCCCATTGGGGGGAAGGGCAGCAGGAACCGGGTACCTCAATGGCATGCCAGTACGCCATGATGGCGGCGGGAACCTTTAAGGCCGTCACGTGCTTGTACTCGAGAATGCAGCGGGAGGCCTTGCAACCTTTGGCAGCCCTGAAGGCCAAGTGGGAGTTGGACCTCCAGGTGGAGATACCAGACACGACCTGGGGCCAACTGCTGAGGAGGGCGCGGAAGAGCTCGAGGAATGCCAGGTTCCAATTGATCCACTTTTATGTTGTCCACAGGGCATACCTCACACCCGGGAAAATCCAACAATACTTTGGGGCGGCCGACGCTGCTTGCCCTAGATGTAGTACAGCGGGGGCGGATCTTTGTCATATGCTGTGGGATTGCCCCTCTCTGGGCGACTATTGGCAGGAAGTTGGGCGGGCCCTTAACGAGGCGACGGATAGGGATATTCAGTATACTAAGGCAGTTGGCATCCTCCACTGGTTCCCACATACACCTAGAAATACGATGACGAGTAAATTTATAGATTTAGGGCTTACCTTGGCCAAGCGGGAGATCACACGAAATTGGAAGTCCAGAGTGGGGCCCACGTATAAAAGATGGTATGGGGAGTGTCTGAGATGGGCCGCGTGTGATAGCACCCTGCGATATCAGATGGCCTGGAGGTCGAATGACGAGAAAGCACTGGAAAGGGCGACTGCATGGGAGATGATGGTGCAGGCGCTCAGGGATGTGGGCGATGAGGAGCAGGAAGGCGAGAGCGAACTAGCAGGAGCAGACCCCAACACTATACAGGAGAACACACCTTAGCGATTGTTTGCTTCCTCCTGCAACACACCAGACACTGACACATGGTTACTCAAGCGCAACGCGACCACGGGGGAGGGTGGGTAGGAAGCTGATTTGGAGGGATGTTGGGGCACCAAAATTTGGGGAGGGGGAGGGGCGTAAACCAAAAAAGCATTCCAGGGTTATGTGCACGATGAAGTAGTCAGACAATGTAAGAAGCACGAGACCAAGATGGAAGACGAAGCTGCCAGCATCACAAGCGGGGAGAGACCCCCGGAAGGAAGACACAGAACTCCTCAATTGCCTTGGTCCATGTTCATACTGATGTTGATGAATATCTTGTCTATACTTTTATGTTGGTGATGCAATAAAAATGATGTTAAAAAAAAAAAAAAAAAAACGTTGCTAATAGCTCGTTAGCTCAGCGATAATTTCCGGTGATGCTCAGCGATAAAATAATCGTCGCTAAGCCTATTTAGCGATAAATATCGCTATTCCTTGGTAATATGCCCCTCAATTTCTCCCCCAGGGACAGGTGGAATGAAGTAAAGTGCAGACGCCCAGAAAGAAAACGGGAAAGTTGTAAAATGTTCAGCTTGGCTTGCTTTCAGAGACATCAGGACTTAGTGTCCAGTCGCGACCAGGATTACCGGCGGGTGGGGGGGTGGAAATGGGGTTGTCGCTTCACGGAAGGGATGGGTGGCAGACGGGAGGGGTTTAATGTAAAAAAAAGATATAAAATAAAATTAAAACTTACCGTCCCGCTTTTTGTTAATTCCCGAGACTCCCGACTCCTGTGTCCTGTGTTGAATTCCTGGCTGCAGCGCTCATCATCAGGAAGGCAGCCTCCCTCCCCTCCACCAATCACAACGCTGTCATTGCAGCGTTGTGATTGGTGAGGCCGCGCCCCACCTGGGTCATTTTCTCTATGTATGCTGTAAGCGGTGTTGCTCGAGGGTAGGGGGAGGGGCTTGCCCACTGTTGTTCATACTGACTGTTTTGGGCGGCCTCAGGCTGCCCATACAGTCAGTATGAACAATAGTGGGCAAGCCACTCTCCCTGCCCTCGCGCAGGACCGACCACCCCCAACCAGGAACTTCTACTGTCTCGAGTGCAAGAAGGCAGAAACAAATGGTAGTTATTACCATTTATGTTTCTGCCTTCTCACAGGGCGGGAAAGCAGGGGGGCGGCACCCAAACGCCCTTATAGAGGAGCCACCACTGTCTCTGAGGCTGTTCTGTGTTGCAGCCAGACCATATACTATTAAGTGCGTTATAACCTTGCTGTAAATGCTAACTTTGGAATGGCTGCAAGGAAACATTATGTGTTTGGTGTCAAACACTTTGGAATCTTACCCCTAGAGGAAGAGAAATGTACACACTGGTCTGTCCGATAATAGTTTAAACGAGCCCCAGCATCACAAAATGGATGCTGCAGCCACAGACGCACGTCTGACCTCCTGCTGCTGGACGAAACTCCGACAGGGGAGGCCTGGACAATAGGTTTCCTGTCACAGGGAGGTGTAAGCACCTCCCAGACAGGCTTTTGTGTATTGGGGCTGGGAGGGTGCACTCTGATAGTGCCAGAAAGTTTGCACTGGGGGCACATTTGGTGTCCCTGTGCATAGTCCAGTTCAAACTGGTAGCAGTGACACTCCAGAGCCCCTGCTCTGGAGCGAAACTGGACAAAGGAAATGGGTGCAGCCACCCCTCTTTCCAAACCTTCCCATAGGTGGTCCCCAGAGTATGTCCACCCCCTTTCTTCAGTATAAGTAAGGGACCCCTGGCAACAGGACTTTAGATTACACCTGGACGAAACTCTGAAACTGAATCCTGGAACTTTGACGCTCTACTAAAGACTAGAGGATGGAAGAATCTCCCTTGGGGTCAAGGAGTGACTCCCCTGCTCAAGTAGGCACCATCAAAGCATTTGCCAGTCTGCATCTCCGAAGCTCCCGACGGACTCCGAAGTATCCGCAACACAGGAACAGGATTTCCAGACTTCTTGAAGGCCGACCCGAGTCCCCAGCAAAGCTGAGACCTGCAGACCTCACGAGTGACGTGGAACCGGAACTCCTGGTACACCGTGCACATTTGCTAGTGCATTGACTCCCCAAGCTTTCCTGAAGTTTTGCTTTGGGTTACTTGTAGCCCAATCCCTGAGCACCCTATTATACACTAAACCCCTAATGAAATTATCACATTAAACAGTCCTGTCCCTCAAAGAGAATTGACAAAATTTCCTTCAAATATGTATTTTTTTTTATTAATATCAAACATAGATAATTATTTCTAGTTCTGAAAAAAACATTTATGTCATTTCATCTGTACAATATTTTCTAAAATGTCATCCTAGACTAAGGAGCCCCAAAAGCAGAGGGGTGAAAAATATGTGTCTACATATAATGATCAATACACATTGACAAAAACCAAAACAAAACAAACATTCATAAATTCATCAAACACTAACACTATACACAATACATGACAATGTTATACATTACTGACAATTCAAACAACACAATTGGGCCGACGCGCGTTTCAGAACTACCATGTGCCGTCCTTCATCAGGGCACTGATGCGATAACCTGTTTTCAAACTTTAACAAGTTGTTTGTCAATTTATATACAACAATGGTTGATACATATAGAAGCTCTGTATCGGCTGTACAATCGACTCATGAGGAATGATCACCGGTAACTCTTGGGACATTTAAAATGTCTTACTTCTGTAAGGCCAACCTAGCCATGCATCAACTTGAATCTGTCCAGTAAAGTCGAAACCCAATGTAGGGAATCACACAAATAAACGGGGAGAAAAGAATCCTCTTTTAGATACAGCCTTTGGTACGTTGCATATTGGTGATGTCGAATAGAAATAGAAATCCAAGCAGGATGGAGAGTGAAGAGATGGAAAATCTCAAACAATAGATATTTCAAAAGGGCAGCTTTCAAACCAATCGGCGTTGTACATATACAGATGTACGTCCTCAAAAATGCTCCTATCGGTCCAATTTGAAGTGCCACGTGTCTATTACTCCACCTCTGTATGCTTCCGAAGGGGAAGTTAAACAGACAGAGGCTCCTTGAGGAATTATTTCAAATATTTAGATAATTTCTGTTATGCCTTTTATAAGTACTTCACTTGAAAAGAAAACATAAGAAACATGATATCTCCAATCATTATATATATTATTTGAAAAATGATTCTGTTAGCTTGTCCCAAAATTAAAGAGGTACAAAATGCTGGGCAACAAAACAACACTACAATCTTCAGTACATTTTTCTGTAGCGTAATATACCGTTGGTACAGTATGTATTATACATATATATACATAGGGTGCTCCTGTAAATACAGTCAGCTAATCCATCAGTCTTTTATATACAAATCCTTTCTTTGATGAATATGAACCAAACGGTATACAATCATCGACGTTTCGGTCTTTAACGTATCATTTCCACCAAGACCATCCTCAGGACTATATGTTGCACCTGATATCTACAAAAACATATACAATATATACATATTAAGTACATGGGATCCATCTACTTATGTCCAATATATTTGATCGTCTGCTTACATTAAACTACTGTCACCACACCCAGTGTGACCAAACTAAAAACTATATACAAAACTATTTACAACTATCCACAACCATTAACTCCTTACCACCTCATACTGGGTCCAAAATGGCTTTCCATACTCACTAGACAAGCTGTCTTCCAAATTTCAATTGACCACAACTTCACAAGGTAGATCAAAAGCGCTCCTACGCAGATATAAGGTAAGTTAAGTATAAATGTATAGTCAGATAGATCAAGTAGATCTACAAAATGCCACGCATGGAGCTTACTTCCACAATTGTTTCAAACGAGTAGCATCGAAAACGGGCAAGGCTCCGTTCCTGAATAATTTGCATACCATCTAATCTGCAATGAAAAGACCGAAAAGTTCCGTCTAAGCAGGTCACGCAATCTGCTAAGATGTCTAAAGACAATCAGCGTCTATCATTTAACAGGGGACTTACTTGGATGCTCTACCAAAAACAAGACCGTTCTTAGTCAGTCTCCGCCGGCGTTTGTTTGCACCGCTAGTGAAACCCGGCAGGTAAACTCTGTCAGAAATGCGCGCATGCGCACACCGTGGCTCTAAGTTACCGGCATATGGTGGCCATATTGGAAAGGAGTAAGTAATAATAGTAACAGCATGTCACTACGGGATTTTCTTAAAAAGGGGGTCAGGTCCTCAATCAAACACCAAAAATTAATAAACAGAACTTAATAAACAGAACAGTAATATGAGACAGAACAGTAATATATCTGGAGTCCATCAAACAGGATTGTACATCATACAGGGACCAGTCAAAGAACACCTAAATAGTCGTAGAGCTATCATAATCATTCTCATCACAGAAATTATGATAGAATATCTGAGCCAGGATATAACCTATTGCTTCTCATTCTACAGGGTCGCTAAATTGTGCCATTCCACACATTGGTTTAAACCATACTCCACTGTCCTTCCTGTCCAAATCCATCTATTCTCTTTTAATGTAAGTAGGCGATCTACATTGGTCCTTCTTCTGGAACCTTTCACAACCTCTATTACAAACCACTTCATGTCCTTAGGACCGTGAGATTGTTGTATGTAGTGTTCAACCAATGGGGCTGTCAATACTTTGCACCTAATGCGCGATTGATGTTGTGTTATTCTTTTTCTCACTTCTTGTGTGGTTTTCCCTATATACATCAATTTACATGAACATTCTATGCAGTAAATGACATTTCTCGTAAGACAGTTGGAATGATGTTTAAAGGTAATTTGCTTGTCATTTAGTATACAGGTTTTGGTTGGTGTGGTAGTATCGCACGCGGCACATTGTCCACATGGATAGTGTCCTACAATTGGTGCCAACCCCCATAGATTATGTAGGGTATTGGTACTGGGCTCCCTATAGGTTTTCACCAAATGGTCCCGAAGATTTCTCGCTCTTTTAAATGCAAACCTGGGGAAGCTTAATTGCGGCTCGACTTTTTGTATCAGATGCCAATTTTTTGAAATAATTTTCTTGATCTGATTTGGAAGAGGGCAAGGTCGTGGTCATTTGTTATCGAGAGCCTAAACACCACCACAGGGACGAGCTCGCACAGCCCGGAGGGGCTGGTACAGGAACCAATATACCCCAGGGTTCCGCCAAACGAGGAACAGTTACTACGAATGGTAGATGAAAGGGGTATACTACCAGGCAACATGGCTAATAATCCCTCGTTAGAAGTAGTCCCCATTTTCAATCTTTCCAAACATGAGTTGAGTAGACAGGAGCTAGAACTCCTAAGCTATGGATTATCCTATGTCCCCACGAGCAGAAATGATCACTTTACTACCCAAATGGAAATCTACAGATTTTTCAGGACATTACGGCTAAAGCATTTCTTTAGTAAGACCTCTACACAAAATGGTCCCTACAATGTTACAGGCCTTCGATGTCCTTCTACATTTTTTCCAGCTAATAATCTTATGCCAAAAGAACTACTGACCTTTGAGAATGTAGTTCTGGTTGAATTAGATCAGCTATTTAAAGACAAAAGAAAGTATGTAAAGTATAACTTTACTAGAGAACAACATGAATTACTTGATGCTCTAGCTAAACGTGAGGATATCTACATAAAACCTGCCGATAAGGGGGGGAAGTATAATAGTGCAGGATAAAATAGATTATGACAGGGAGGCACTGCAACAACTGAACAACAGTCTATACTACACTAAACTTAGAGGTGACCCCACAGAAAGAATTAGAACAGAAATAATGACTATTACTAAGGAGGGTCTGGATGGAATGTGGCTAAGCCAAAAAGAGTATGATTATCTGAACAAAAAAGATCTCACGATTCCTGCATTCTCCATACTCCCCAAGATCCATAAGAACACAGAACACCCCCCCCGGAAGACCCATTGTGGCGGGATGTGGATCTATATTACAACCCCTGGCGGAGTATGTTGATTATTTCATAAAACCTTTTGTAGCTCTTACCAAATCCTATACCAAGGATAGCATTAGTGTAATTAACGCATTGGAAGGGGAAGCATTTGACTCTGATAGTAACATTCTAGTCACTATGGATATTGAGAGTTTATACTCAAATATCCCACAAAATGAAGCACTACAAATCCTTGAGAAAGTCTTACAGACCCAAACTCGCCCTATGCAAGTTCCTGTGGAGTTCGTGATTAAATGTGCCAGGATAGCCCTCAAACGCAACTACTTTCTATTCAATTATGACTTTTATGGCCAACAGAAAGGGGTGGCTATGGGAGCGATTTTCGCTCCAGATATAGCCAATCTGTATGTGGCAGATTTCGAGGAGAAAGTGATTTTAAACAACAATCCCTTTGGTACACATATTAAAAGATATCTCAGGTACATAGACGATGTCTGTCTAGTATGGGAAGGCCCAGTGGATCATCTTTTATCATTTCATACATGGCTCAATGAACAGAATAATAACCTACGTTTCACTATTGAATATAACAACCAGTCCATAAATGTTCTTGATCTCAACATCAAAAATGACAATGGCTCTCTAGTGGTGGACCTTTACACGAAACCCACAGCACGCAACACCTTGCTGAAATACTCGAGTCACCACCCGAGAAATTTACGAGATAACCTCCCTTTTGGGCAATTTTTGAGAATCAAACGTAATTGTACCAAAAGGGAGGATTATTTCAGAGAGGCAAAAATCCTCCAACTAAAACTGAGTGCCAGGCAATATCCACATAGGTTGGCTAAACGGGCACTTAAACGTGCGTGGTATTATGATCGTACCGCACTGTTAGATGAAAACAAAAGGAAGGAAAGGGCTGATAACACCATTGCCTGTGTGACTACTTTTGGTACAGAGTCCAATCAGATCAAGAAAATTATTTCAAAAAATTGGCATCTGATACAAAAAGTCGAGCCGCAATTAAGCTTCCCCAGGTTTGCATTTAAAAGAGCGAGAAATCTTCGGGACCATTTGGTGAAAACCTATAGGGAGCCCAGAACCAATACCCTACATAATCTATGGGGGTTGGCACCAATAATAGGACACTATCCATGTGGACAATGTGCCGCGTGCGATACTACCACACCAACCAAAACCTGTATACTAAATGACAAGCAAATTACCTTTAAACATCATTCCAACTGTCTTACGAGAAATGTCATTTACTGCATAGAATGTTCATGTAAATTGATGTATATAGGGAAAACCACACAAGAAGTGAGAAAAAGAATAACACAACATCAATCGCGCATTAGGTGCAAAGTATTGACAGCCCCATTGGTTGAACACTACATACAACAATCTCACGGTCCTAAGGACATGAAGTGGTTTGTAATAGAGGTTGTGAAAGGTTCCAGAAGAAGGACCAATGTAGATCGCCTACTTACATTAAAAGAGAATAGATGGATTTGGACAGGAAGGACAGTGGAGTATGGTTTAAACCAGTGTGTGGAATGGCACAATTTAGCGACCCTGTAGAATGAGAAGCAATAGGTTATATCCTGGCTCAGATATTCTATCATAATTTCTGTGATGAGAATGATTATGATAGCTCTACGACTATTTAGATGTTCTTTGACTGGTCCCTGTTTGATGTACACTCCTGTTTGATGGACTCCAGATATATTACTGTTCTGTCTCATATTACTGTTCTGTTTATTAAGTTCTGTTTATTAATTTTTGGTGTTTGATTGAGGACCTGACCCCCTTTTTAAGAAAATCCCGTAGTGACATGCTGTTACTATTATTACTTACTCCTTTCCAATATGGCCGCCATATGCCGGTAACTTAGAGCCACGATGTGCGCATGCGCGCATTTCTGACAGAGTTTACCTGCCGGGTTTCACTAGCGGTGCAAACAAACGCCGTCGGAGACTGACTAAGAACGGTCTCGTTTTTGGTAGAGCATCCAAGTAAGTCTCCTGTTAAATGATAGACGCTGATTGTCTTTAGACATCTTAGCTGATTGCGTGACCTGCTTAGACGGAACTTTTCGGTCTTTTCGTTGCAGATTAGATGGTATGCAAATTATTCAGGAATGGAGCCTTGCCCGTTTTCGATGCTACTCGTTTGAAACAATTGTGGAGGTAAGCTCCATGCGTGGCATTTTGTAGATATCTACTTGATCTATCTGACTATACATTTATAGTTAACTTACCTTATATCTGCGTAGGAGCGCTTTTGGTCTACCTTGTGAAGTTGGGGTCAATTGAAATTTGGAAGAGAGCTTGTCTAGTGAGTATGGAAAGCCATTTTGGACCCAGTATGAGGTGGTAAGCAGTTAATGGTTGTGGATAGTTGTAAATAGTTTTGTACATAGTTTTTAGTTTGGTCACACTGGGTGTGGTGACGGTAGTTTAATGTAAGCAGACGATCAAATATATTGGACATAAATAGATGGATCCCATGTACTTAATATGTATATATTGTATATGTTTTTGTAGGTATCAGGTGCAACATATAGTCCTGAGGATGGTCTTGGTGGAAATGATACGTTAAAGACCGAAACGTCGACGCTTGTATACCGTTTGGTTCATATTCATTAAAGAAAGGATTTGTATATAAAAGACTGATGGATTAGCTGACTGTATTTACAGGAGCACCCTATGTATATATATGTATAATACATACTGTACCAACGGTATATTACGCTACAGAAAAATGTACTGAAGATTGTAGTGTTGTTTTGTTGACCAGCATTTTGTACCTCTTTAATTTTGGGACAAGCTAACAGAATCATTTTTCAAATAATATATATAAATGATTGGAGATATCATGTTTTTTATGTTTTCTTTTCAAGTGAAGTACTTATAAAAGGCATAACAGAAATTATCTAAATATTTGAAATAATTCCTCAAGGAGCGTCTATCTATTTAACTTACGTTACCCAGTTCCTTGGGGATTACTGGGTTGCCCTGTTTCTAGTGAGTCCGAAGGCAGGAAAAACGATCCCTCTGCACAGCTCAGAAGTCCATCCTGCTCGTCACAGTAATTTTCAATGAATCCCCGAGCACCATCTGCACCGAAGATTGTGAGCCTACACTCCATGAGTGTCCCGTGAGCCCGCTTCTTGCAATTCCGCTCGAGGCTCCTTTGCAATCCCTGGTCCTTTGACTGGGGGGTCCCCACGAAGGCAATTCTGATTTTCCTTGGGCTTCCCTGGTTACTCCAGACGTGCCCTGTCTCTCCACCGTGTGGTGAGTCCCTCAGATCTTGCTGGTCTGCACCAAAGCCTATCTCTGCTTTGTGCGTCGGATGCTGTTGCCAAGGCTTGTTGGGTCCAATCCGGAAACCGACACTGCAAGTCCTCTTCTATGTGTCCTTTATCTTTAATATTCTAACTGCGACTTTCCTCATAGAAGTTAATGGTGAGTCGCAGCTGTGTTCACACACTGCTCGTGTGCCCGTGGATCCCCTGTGTCACCACCTGGGGTGGTTCCTGGTGGCCCTAGCGGATCTAAAGGCTCTAGGCCTTGTATCTATGAAGGTTGTGGACCCTATACCACTTAATTGATATATGGTTTGGTACGCCCCTAAGGCTCAACGTATATTGTGCTAATTTACTGTGTGCTATTAAGGTTTCCTTATGTACTTTTGCCTCTAGCCTCATAAAGAGACTAGAGGGATGTGTTTAGAATAAATACATATATTTTATATATATATATATACCTGGTGTGGTTCTCCTTTCATTTGGTCATTCATGGATTATAGTCTGGTAAAACAAGCTGCTTTACATTCCTCCAAGACTTAGCCTGAAGGCTGCTCTCCACAGCTACCACTAGGATAGCTTTCTATAAAGGTTGTCTTTAACTTACCATCAATAAGGGGTCATTTGACTGGGGCAAGGTGCCCACTAGAATAGTGGACAGCATATGCCAGGCCAACTTTTCACAGTGTGATTTGATGTGCCTATGTGCACAGAATGCTGTTACCCGTGTCTGCTTGTGCAGTGGTGTGATGTGATGTGCCTATGCGCACAGACTGCTGAGACTCGTGTCTATTCGTGCAGCAGTGTGATGTGATGTCACTGTGTGCACAGACTGACGACACTCGCGTGTACTTGAGCTGTGGTGTCATCTGGTGTCTGTATGCACAGATTGCTGAGTCTCATGTCTGCTTGTGCAGTGTTGTGGTGTGATGTGATATGCCTGTGTGTACAGACTGCTGAGACTTGTGTCCACATGTGCAGTGGTGTGATGTGATGTCTCTGTGTGCACAGACTGCTGAGACATGAGTCAACTCGTGCAGTTGTGTAATGTGATGTGCCTGTGTGCACATACTGCTAAGACTCGTGCCTGCTTGGGCTGTTGTGTGATGTCATGTGCGTGCATGCTCTGACTGCTCAGACTCGTGTCTGCTTGTGCAGTGGTGTGATGTGCCTGTGTGCACAGACTGCTCAGACTCGTGTTTGATTGTGAAGTGGTGTGATGTGATGTGCCTCTGTACACAGACTGCTCAGACTCGTGTCTGCTTGTGCAGTGGTGTGATGTGATGCCCCTCTGTGGTGTCTGTCACTTCCCATTTCATGTGAGCAGCATTCTAGTGCTTCCTGCTTTTGTTTTATTTCCTCTTTAATTCTCATATATTTTGACAACCCTTCCTAGACAGCTCAGCTGATGCCTCGCCCCACAAGCTTCAATGGCAGTGCTCTGTCTCTTCCTGCTGCTCCTCGCATACTTTGGTAAGGAGAGTTCAGCTTCTTTGAAATACTCCTTAGAATATGCTTTCCTGTTTCTGATGGTAGCACTGGGTACTGGTGGTAACTCTTCGGGCTTATGCTGATGTGGGTGATGGCTTTACTAGTTCTATGCTATGGCCAGAGTATGTGGCTGCTGCTGCTAGTTTTTTGTTTCTGTCCTTCTAGCTCTGGCCCTAGTTGTATGTTAACATTCTGTGCGGAAGTGTGTGGCTGCTGGTGGTACATCTTCTGTTTCTGTGGTTCGGTGGATGCTTGTGGGTGCTGGTATTGGTTCTTCTGTTTCTGTGGTTGGGTGGATGCTTGTGGTTGCTGGTATTGGTTCTTCTGTCTCTGTGGTTGGGTGGAGGCTTGCGGGTGCTGGTATTGGTTCTTCTGTTTCTGTGATTTGGTGGATGCTTGTGAGTGCTGGTGGTACATCTTCTGTTTCTGTGGTTCGGTGGATGCTTGTGGGTGCTGGTATTGGTTCTTCTGTTTCTGTGGTTGGGTGGATGCTTGTGGGTGCTGGTATTGGTTCTTCTGTTTCTGTGGTTGGGTGGATGCTTGTGGTTGCTGGTATTGGTTCTTCTGTCTCTGTGGTTGGGTGGAGGCTTGCGGGTGCTGGTGGTACATCTTCTGTCTCTGTGGTTGGGTAGATGCTTTCGGGTGCTGGTGGTACATCTTCTGTCTCTGTGGTTGAGTGGATGCTTGTGGATGCTGGTGGTACATCTTCTATCTCTGTGGTTGGGTGGATGCTTGCGGGTGCTGGTGGTGTATCTTCTGTCTCTGTGGTTGGGTGGATGCTTGTGGGTGCTGGTGGTACATCTTCTGTCTCTGGTTGGGTAGATGCTTGTGGGTGCTGGTGGTACATCTTCTGTTCTGTGGTTGGGTGGATGCTTGTGAGTGCTGGTATTGGTTCTTCCGTCCCTGTGGTTTGGTGGATGCTCGTGGGTGCTGGTGGAACATCTTCTGTTTCTGTGGTAGGGTGGATGCTTGAGGGTGCTGGTGGAACATCTTTTTTGTGGTTGGGTGGAAGCTTGTGGTTGTTGGTGGTACATCATCTGTTTCTCTAGTTGGGTGGATGCTTGTGGGCGCTGGTATTAGTTCTTCTGTTTCTGTGGTTGGTGGATGCTTGTGGGCGCTGGTATTGGTTCTTCTGTTTCTGTGGTTGGGTGGATGCTTGTTGGTGCTGGTATTTGTTCTTCTGTTTCTGTGGTTGGGTGAATGCTGGTGGTACATCTTCTGTCTCTGTGGTTGGGATGAGGCTGGTGGGTGCTGGTGGTACATCTTCTGCCTCTGTGGTTGGGTGGATGCTTGTGAGTGCTAGTGGTACAGCTTCTGTCTCTGTGTTTGGATGGATGCTTGAGGGTGTTGGCGGTACATCTTCTATTTCTGTAGTTAGGTGAATGCTTGCTGGTGGTACATCTTCTGTTTCTGTGGTTGGGTGGATGCTTGTGGGTGCTGGCGGTACATCTTCTGTCTCTGTGGTTAGGTGGATGCTTGCGGGTGCTGGTGGTACATCTTTTGTCTCTGTGGTTGGGTGGATGCTTGTGGGTGCTGGTGGTACATCTTCTGTCTCTGTGGTTGGGTGGATGCTTGCGGGTGCTGGTGGTACATCTTCTGTCTCTGTGGTTGTGTGGATGCTTGTGGGTGCTGGTGGTACATCTTCAGTTTCTGTGGTTGGGTGGATGCTTGTGGGTGCTGGTGGTACATCTTCTGTTTCTGTGGTTGGGTGGATGCTTGTGAGTGCTGGTATTGGTTCTTCTGTCTCTGTGGTTGGGTGTATGCTTGTGGGTGCTGGTGGTACATCTTCTGCCTCTGTGGTTGGGTGGATGATTGTGGGTGCTGGTGGTACATCTTCTGTTTCTGTGGTTGGGTGGATGCTTGTGGATGCTGGTGGTACATCTTCTGTCTCTGTGGTTGGGTAGATGCTTGTGGGTGCTCGTGGTACATCTTCTGTTTCTGTGGTTGGGTGGATGCATGTGGGTGCTGGTATTGGTTCTTCTGCTTCTGTGGTTGGGTGGATGCTTTTGAGTGCTGGTGGTACATCTTCTGTCTGTGTGGTTGGGTGGTTGCTTGTGGGTGCTGGTGGTACATCTGCTGTTTTTGTGGTTGGGTGGATGCTTGTGGGTGTTGGTATTGGTTCTTCTGTTTATGTGGTTCGTGGATGCTTGTGGGTGCTGGTATTGGTTCTTTTGTTTCTGTGGTTGGGTGGATGCTTGTGGGTGCTGGTGGCACATCTTCTGTTTCTGTGGTTCTGTGGAAGCTTGTGGGTGCTGGTATTAGTTTTTCTGTTTCTGTGGTTGGGTGGATGCTTGTGGTTGCTGGTATTTGTTCTTCTGTCTCTGTGGTTGGGTGGATGCTTGCGGGTGCTGTTGGTACATCTTCTGTCTCTATGGTTGGGTGGATGCTTGTGGGTGCTGGTAGTACATCTGTCTCTGTGGTTGGGTAGATGCTTGTGGGTGCTGGTGGTACATCTTCTGTCTCTATGGTTGGGTGGATGCTTGTGGGTGCTGGTAGTACATCTGTCTCTGTGGTTGGGTAGATGCTTGTGGGTGCTGGTGGCACATCTTCTGTTCTATGTTTGGGTGGATGCTTGTGGGTGCTGGTATTGGTTCTTCCGTCTCTGTGGTTGGGTGGATGCTTGTGGGTGCTGGTGGTACATCTTCTGTTTCTGTGGTTGGGTGGATGCTTATGGGTGCTGGTGGAACATCTTCTGTCTCTGGTTGGGTAGATGCTTGTGGGTGCTGGTGATACATCTTCTGTTCTGTGGTTGGGTGGATGCTTGTGAGTGCTGGTATTTGTTCTTCTGTCTCTGTGGTTGGGTGGATGCTTGCGGGTGCTGGTGGTACATCTTCTGTCTCTATGGTTGGGTGGATGCTTGTGGGTGCTGGTGGTACATCTGTCTCTGTGGTTGGGTAGATGCTTGTGGGTGCTGGTGGCACATCTTCTGTTCTATGTTTGGGTGGATGCTTGTGGGTGCTGGTATTGGTTCTTCCGTCTCTGTGGTTGGGTGGAAGCTTGTGGGTGCTGGTGGTACATATTCCGTTTCTGAGGTTAGGTGGATCCTTGTGAGCGCTGGTATTGGTTCTTCTGTTCTGTGGTTGGGTGGATGCTTGCGGGTACTGGTGGTACATCTTCTGTCTCTGTGGTTGGGTGGATGCTTGCGGGTGCTGGTGGTACATCTTCTGTCTCTGTGGTTGTGTGAATGCTTGTGGGTGCTGGTGGTACATCTTCTGTTCCTTCGGTTGGGTGGGGGCTTGTGGGTGCTGGTGGTACATCTTCTGTTTCTGTGGTTGGGTGGATGCTTGTGGGTGCTTGTATTGGTTCTTCTGTTTCTGTGGTTAGGTGGATGCTTGTGGCTGGTGGTGGTATATCTTCTGTCTCTGTGGTTGGGTGGATGATTGTGGGTGCTGGTGGTACATCTTCTGTTTCTGTGGTTGGGTGGATGCTTGTGGATGCTGGTGGTACATCTTTTGTCTCTGTGGTTGGGTGGATGCCTGTGGGTGCTTGTGGTGCATCTTCTGTTTCTGTGGTTGGGTGGATGCTTGTGGGTGCTGGTATTGCTTCTTCTGCTTCTGTGGTTGGGTGGATGCCTGTGAGTGCTGGTGGCACATCTTCTGTCTCTGTGGTTGGGTGGATGCTTGTGGTTGCTGGTGGTACATCTTCTGTTTCTGTGGTTGGGTGGATGCTTGTGGGTGCTGGTGGTACATCTTCTGTTTCTGTGGTTGGGTGGATGCTTGTGGGTGTTGTTATTGGTTATTCTGTTTCTTTGGTTGGGTGGATGCTAGAGGGTGCTGGTATTGGTTCTTCTGTTTATGTGGTTCGTGGATGCTTGTGGGTGCTGGTATTGGTTCTTCTGTTTCTGTGGTTGGGTGGATGCTTGTAGGTGCTGGTGGTACATCTACTGTTTCTATGGTTCGGTGGATGCTTGTGGGTGCTGGTATTGGTTCTTCTGTTTCTGTGGTTGGGTGGATGCTTGTGGTTGCTGGTATTGGTTCTCCTGTCTCTGTGGTTGGGTGGATGCTTGCGGGTGCTGGTAGTACATCTTCTGTCTCTGTGGTTGGGTGGATGCTTGTGGGTTCTGGTGGTACATCTTCTGTTTCTGTGGTTGGGTGGAAGTTTTTGGGTGCTGGTGGTACATCTTCTGTTTCTGTGGTTGGGTGGATGCTTGTGGGCGCTGGTATTGGTTCTTCTTTTTCTGTGGTTGGGTGGATGCTTGCGGTCGCTGGTATTGGTTCTTCTGTTTCTGTGGATGCTTGTGGGTGCTGGTATTGGTTCTTCTGTTTCTGTTTTTGGGTGGATGCTTGTGGGTGCTAGTGGTACATCTTCTGTCCCTGTGGTTGGGTGGCTGCTTGTGGGTGCTTGTGCTACATCTTCTGTCTGAGTGGTTGGGTGGATGCTTGCCTGTGTAGGCGGTACATCTTCTGTTTCTGTGGTTGGGTAGATGCTTTCGGTGCTGGTGGTACATCTTCTGTTTCTGTGGTTGGGTGGATGCTTGTGAGTGCTGGTGGTACATCTTCTGTCTCTGTGGTTGGGTGGATGCTTGCGGGTGCTGGGGTACATCTTCTGTCTCTGTGGTTGGGTGGATGCTTGTGGGTGCTGGCGGTACATCTTCTGTCTCTGTGGTTTTGTGGATGCTTGTGAGTGCTGTTGGTACATCTCCAGTTTCTGTGGTTGGGTGGATGCTTGTGGGTGCTGGTGGTACATCTTCTGTTTCTGTTGTTGGGTGGATGCTTGTGGGTGCTGGTATTGGTTCTTCTGTTTCTGTGGTTGGGTGGATGCTTGTGGGTGCTGGCATTGGTTCTTTTGTTTCTGTGGTTGGGTAGATGCTTGTGGGTGCTGGTGGTAAGTCTTCTGGTTATGTGGTTGGGTAGATGCTTGTGGGTGCTGGTGGTACATCCTCTGTTTCTGTGGTTTGGTGGATGCCTGTGGGTGCTGGTATTGGTTCTTCTGTTTCCAGGCATATGGGGTCTGCTGCTAGTTTTCTGTTTCTGTGACTGCTGGCTGTGGGCGTAGTTATACGTTAACATTCTGTGCTGAGATCTGTGGATGCTGGTGGTAGATCTGTTTCTGTGTTTCATGGGTGTGGGTGGTGATGGTATGCCTTCTGTTTTATGAATGTGTCACTGCTTCGTGCTAGTGCTACTTCATCTGTGCCAGTGGCTGGTGGCTTTGTGTGCTGATATTAGTTCTTTTCTTTCTATGGCTGATGGATGCATATGTTGACCCTCTGTCACCACTTTCTAAGGCTGAACTGTAAGGGTGCTGGTTCGAGGTCTTGTGGTGCTTGGTTTTCACATTCTGTATCCCCATTGCTGTGGGTTCTGGCAGTAGTTCTTTGATAATTTTCCTTCTTTGGTTGAGAATGTGGGTGTTAGTTCCTTTATTCTGTGATTGAGGGCTTTGTTTCACCCTCTCTCTTTATAACTGATGGGTGGGGTGCTAGAGTTACTTCTTCTCTTTCAATGACTGTTGGTGCCGGCATTAGTTCTGTTTCTGTAGCTCAGGTCTGTGTGTTCTGGACCTAATTCATCTCTCTCCATGGTTGAATACTGAGGGTGGTGGTGCTAGTTTTTCCATTTCTGTGGCTGGTGGCAATGGGTGCTGGTGTTAAGTCTTCTGTTATTTCTGTGTTTGGTGATTGTTGCTAATAGTGGTACCTCTTCTGTTTCTACGACTGATGGAATGTGTGTGCCGATGAGCTTCTGTATCTGTTGCTGATGGCTATGGGTGCCAGGGTTAGGTCTGCTTTATTTCTATGTTTGGTGATTGTTGCTTCTGGTGGAACCTCTTCTGTTTCTATTAATGATGGATTGTGGGTGCCAATGATCTTCTGTTTCTGTGGCTGAGGGCTGCGGCTGCTGGTGTTAGTTCTGCTTTATTTCAATGTTTTGTGATTGTTCCTTTAGATGTGACCTCTTCTGTTTCTATGAATGATGGATTGTGGGTGCTGATGGTCCTCTGTTTCTGTGGTAGATGGCTATGGGTGCTGGTACTAGGTCTTCCG
This sequence comes from Lissotriton vulgaris, assembly GCF_964263255.1. Taxonomy (NCBI): domain Eukaryota; kingdom Metazoa; phylum Chordata; class Amphibia; order Caudata; family Salamandridae; genus Lissotriton; species Lissotriton vulgaris. The sequence continues at coordinate 1,573,311,754 of NC_141696.1, forward strand.
TTATCTCTATGTTTGGTGATTGTTGCTTCTAGTGGTACTTCTTCTGTTTCTATGACCGATGGATTGTGGGGGCCGATGAGCTTCTGTATCTGTGGCTGACGGCTATGAGTGCCAGGGTTAGGTCTGCTTTATTTCTATGTTCGGTAATTGCTGCTTCTGGTGGTACCTCTTCCGTTTTTATGAATGATGGATTGTGGGTGCCAATGATCTTCTGCTTTTGTGGCTGAGGGCTGCGGCTGCTGGTGTTATTTCTGCTTCATTTAAATGTTTGGTGATTGTCTCTTTTGATGTGACCTCTTCTGTTTCTATGACCAATGGATTGTGGGTGCCGATGAGCTTCGGTATCTGTGGCTGATAGCTATGGGTGCCAGGGTTAGGTCTGCTTTATTTCTATGTTTGGTGATTGTTGCTTCTGGTGGAACCTCTTCTGTTTCTATGAATGATGGATTGTGGGTGCCAATGATCTTCTGTTTCCGTGGCTGAGGGCAGCGGCTGCTGGTGTTAGTTCTGCTTTATTTCAATGGTTGGTGGTTGCTTCTTTTGATGCGACCTCTTTTGTTTATATGAATGATGGATAGTGGGTGCTGATGGTCTTCTGTTTCTGTGGTAGATGGCTATGGGTGCTGGTACTAGGTCTTCCGTTATTTCTATGTTTGGTGATTGTTGCTTCTAGTGGTACTTCTTCTGTTTCTATGACCGATGGATTGTGGGTGCCGATGAGCGTCTGTATCTGTGGTTGACTGCTATGGGTGCCAGGGTTAGTACCTATGTTATTTCTATGTTTGGTGAATTTTGCTTCTGGTGGTACCTCCTCTGTTTCTATGAATGATGGATTGTGGGTGCCAATGGTCTTCTGTTTCTGTGGCTGATGGCTATGGGTGCTGGTGTTAGGTCTTCTTCAATTCTACATTTGGTGATTGTTGCTTCTGGTGTGACCTCTTCTGTTTCTATGACTGATAGTTTGTAGGTGCCGAAAATCTTCTGTTTCTGTGGTAGATGGCTATGGCTGCTGGTGTTAGGTTTTCTTTTAAGTCTATGTTTGGTGATTGTTGATTCTGGTGTGACCTCTTCTTTTACTAAGACTGATGGTTTGTAGGTGCCGATGATCTTCTGTTTATGTGGTAGATGGCTATGGGTACAGAGCTTGGCTCTTCTGTAATTTCTCTGTTTGGTGATTGCTGCTTCTGGTGTGACTTCTTTGGTTTCTATGACTGATGGATTATAGGTGCTGATGTTCTGTTACTGCGGCTGCCGGTTATGGGTGCTGGTGATAGTTCTCCAGTTTTGGTGGATGATGCTTTGGATGGATTCTTTTATTTCAATGTTTGTGTGGATGAAGTACCCATAAAGCCCCTCACCTTCCACAACACCTCCTGTCCCTGTAGCTGTGCCCTTTTGATTCCCTGAGGAGGTCTGTTGGAGGTTTGGCTGTAGCGACCTTTGTAATTTGAGTGCTGGGGGTCCTCAGCGTTTGGTGAATGGTGTGTTCCATCTGATTATTATGTTTGTGGATAGCTGGAGCTTGTCCGTCACATTGTAAACAGATTATACCCTCCTCCTCCAGTTTGAATTGCAGTTACTCAGCATCATTCCATTTTTGAAGAGTTGCCAACCCCAGTGCTAGACAGATTACCTCATCATTGCAGATGCAGTCTCCAGTTTTATACAGATTACCTCAACACTGAAGATGCGGTCTCCAGTGCTCAACAGATTACCTCATCACTGCAGATGTGATCACCAGTGTTCAGCAGATTACCTCATCTCTCCAGATGCGGTCTCCAGTGCGAGAAGTTTTTTTTTGGCATATGTTGTCCACTATTCTAGTGGGCCCATTGCACCAGTACAAATGACCCTCATTGATGGTAGGTTTAAAGACAACCTATATAGAAAACTATCCTAGTGGTAGCTGTGGAGAGCAGCCTTCAGGCTAAGTCTTGAAGGAATGTAAAGTGGCTTGTTTTACCAGTCTATAATCTTGTGAATGACCAAATGAAAGGAGAACCACACCAGGTATACATATAAAATATATGTAATTAATCTAAACACATCACTCTAGTCTCTTTATGAGGCTAGAGACAAAAGTACATACAGTAAACTTATTTAGCACACAGTAAATTAGCACAGTATACGTTTCGCCCTTGAGGGCCGTCTCGCCGCTCCGTTGTGCCTGGGGAGCCTCCCCTTGCTCGGCCTGGTTCAGGAGCTCCGGCCGGGGCCCACGAGGGGCATAGAGACAAGGCCTAGGGCCTGTAGAACCACTGGGGCAGCCAGAAACCACCCAAGGTAGTGACGCAGGAGACCCACGGGGGATATGTGCAGTGTCTAAACACAGCCACGAATCACCATTAAATTCTATGGAGAAAGTTGCGATTAGAATTTTAGAGATTAGGGACACTTTGGAATGGACTTGGAGCAAACCCCTTGGGAACTAGACAGTTCGATAGTCAACACCCATGGGAGCACCGGAGTACTCGTTACCTCACCCAGGGAAGCCGGGTGCATAGGTGTAATTTCGTGTCGGGTTTCGTCGTCGTTTTCTATGGCGAGCTGCGGAAAAGTGCTGCAGGCGTCCAAGTGGAAAGTGTCCGGATAGATCCAAGGGTGGATCAGAGATGTGATGAACCTGAAACAGAAGGGACAGAGTCTTGGTCACTAGCCAGTGACCAGGACGGCGATGAGCAGATGCCCACCGATGTCGGGTGATTTCAGGTGCAGAAGGTGAAGCTTGACTCTTCAGCCACGAGAACCAGGAGGCGTCGACGACAACCAGGAGCTGGGTTCGAGCTGTTCTACGTCAGATGTCGAGTGCTGTGGTGTCGGTATCCAGATTGGAACCAACAAGCCTTGGCAACAACAACCCATGCAGAAAGCAGATATAGGGTTCGGAGCAGACCAGCAAGGTCTGAGGGACTCACCCTTTGGAGGGAAGTCGGGCACATATGGAGCAACCAGGAAAGCCCAAGAAACAAAAGAGTTACCTTCGTGGGGATCCACCAGTCGACGGACCAGGGATCGCGAAGGGACCTCGAGCAGAAATGCTAGAAGCGGGCCCAGGGAACACTCGTGGAGTGTAGACCCACAATCTTCGGTGCAGATGGTGCTCAGGGCTAGGACTATAATTAACCCAATGCACAACTTCGGGAAAGCTTGTGAAGTAGATGCACTAGCAAATGTGCACGGTGTCCAGGAGTTCCAGTCCCACGTCTCTCATGATGGCCGCGGGTATTAGCTTTGCTGTGTTCTTGTGACAGCCTCGGAGATGTCTGGAAGTCTGGGTCCTGTGTCACAAATCCTTCGGGTCTGGCGGGAGCCTTGGAAATGCAGACTGGCAAAATGCTTCTTTGGTGCCTGTTTGAACAGGGGAGTCACTCCTTGACCCCAAGGGAGATTCTTCCATCTTCTAGTCAAAATAGAATATCGAAGTAACAGGATATATGTTGCAGAGTTTCGCCCATGTATAATCTAAAGTCCTAAGGACTAGGCTCCTATACTTATACTAAGTTTAGGGGTTGGACTTACTCTGAGGTCCCTATCGTCCAGTTTGGCGCCAGAGTAGGGGCTGAGTGCCCTGCAACCGGTTTGAACTGGGGTATGCACAAGGACACCAAGTGTGCCCCCAGCACTGTCTGAAAAGCATTCACTGAATGCACCCGCACAGCCACAATACACTAAAGCCTTTATGGTGAGGTGGTTACACCTCCCTGTGACAGGAAACCTATTGTCCAGGCCTCCCCTGCCGGAGTTTCGTCCAGCAGCAGGAGGTCAGACTTGTGTCTGTGGCAGCAGCATCTATTTTGTGATGCCGGGGCTCTTTTAAACTATTACCGGTCAGGTAAGAGTGGTCATGTCTAAGCATGGGCGCAAAATCCGTTCCGCTCGCGGATTTCGCGGATTTTCGGTAAATCCGCAATCCGCGAACTCCCGCGAATTTACCGAAAATCCGCGAATTCGCGAGCGGCGGATTTGGGGGGCAAAAGTTCAAGCCTTCAAGCTTGAAGTTGTAACCAAGATCGGCGAGTACTGCCCACAATTTGCTCCACGGAACCAAATCAAAGGCTGCGCGGAGATCGACAAAGACAGTGTACAACGAACCCCCCCTCCACCCGCACCGTCTTCCAGAACAAAAGGGCCAAACGAAAAATGTGGTCCATCGTCGAGACCTTGGACCTAAACCCTGCCTGGTATATGCTTAAAACGGAGTTGTCCATCATCCATTCCTGCAGGCGGTCAAGTATCAGCCTCGCAAAGGTTTTTTGTGCTACATCAATGAGGCTGATTGGCCTATAGTTGGCTGGGAGCAGAGGAGAGCCCTTCTTGAAGATAGGTACAATCTCTGCTCCCAGCCAAGTGCTAGGGACTGCCATTCCCCCGAGAATTGCATTGAAGACTTCCAACAGATACGGAGCCCAAACCCTGGGTTGGTGCTTAAATAAATCACCCGGGATTTTATCTAACCCAGGGGCCTTGCCCGAGGGCAGTTTGGATATTGTATTATGGACCTCCCTTAGGGTGAATTGCAGTGTCTCAGCACCCTCGACAATTCCAAAATGTGCAGTAGACCCACCAGAAGGTAAATGGTGTTCGGGCATCAGATCATCACGATGCTTAGGGGAGCTAGGGCTAACCTCTTCATAGAGGCTGCGAAAGTGGTCCTCCCACACTGAGGCCGCTATATTAGCCTCAACAGCCTGAGTCGGCTCGGCAGACCCTGTTCTTACTATCTGCCAGAATTTACGGGCATCTCTAGTCTGAAGAGTGGCCAGCATATTATCCCAGTTGGAATAATCCCATTCCACCTTTGCATGGTGGATTGCTTGCTTTAATTCCGCCCTTCTGATCTTAATTAAGTCTGTATCCCTTGGATATCTCAATACAGCGAGGAGGTTGGCCTTTGCCTTCCTGCAAGCTGAATTATACCAAGAGGGTCTTTGGCCCCTGCGGATCCCCTTCCACACAATTGGATTTAAAAATTCCATGAGGGTGTCCACCAATTCCATATGGAGGGTACCCAGCTTGCGGAATATATTTTCTGGCGGGGAGTGACTAATAAGAGCCCCGACCCGTTCAAATATGGGGAGTAGCTGAGTGTACAACTCGGAAATGTGGGCAGGATTGTCCAAAAGCTTTGCCCACCTCACTCTACGCCTATCATTTGTGAGAATTAATTTGGGATTTGGGGGTGCCTCTGTCAGCGGGTCGCCCAAGTACCCGCTTGGCGCGACCAAGAAAAGAATTAGCGCGTTGTGGTCGCTGTCAGTTCTTTCGACTACCACAAAGTCAGAGACCCTATTCCAGTTCGATGTCTGAACCAAGATATAGTCCAAATGAGACCCTTGCCCTGATTTGTTAAAGGTAGGTTTTGAGGGGATGTCACTCTTAAATCGGCCATTGCAAGCCCTCAGGGAATTACTGAGAGTGAGTGCCGTAATTTGTGTTGCTAGGGGAGACCATGACTTTGGTGGGGGGCCAACCAATTGTGGAATTCCCCACTGGTCATCCTCCTCCATAAGTGCACCCTCCATAGTCAGGCTAAGTGGCTCAAACTGGCAGTTGAAGTCTCCGCCCAGCACAATCCCAGCACCCAGAGGAATTCTGGGGAGAAATAGAGAGAGCTCATCCCAAGTGGGTGAGGGCTTAGTTATACCCCTCGGTCTGGAGTATATGTTTATAAGCGCGAGTTGGCTATGGTTCGGCCATTCCAACAACACGCACTGAATGTTATGTTATGTTATGTTAGGTGAAACTTCTTAAGCGCACTAACACCAGAGGTTTCTTGGCGCTAACTGACAGAACAAAAACAGAATCCCAAGGCAGAAACTTAACCGGTGCTGAAGAACAGAAAAGTTTTTAAAAGCTTCCTGAATTGGAGTAAGTAACCATTAGATTTAATGACTATTGGAAGAGAATTCCAGAATTTAGGTGCGAGGTGGGCGAAGCGACGGCCCCCAACCTTGCTGGTTTTGACTTTCGGAGTGACAAGTAGGTGATGATGAGCTGACCGAAGGTTACGTGCAGGTTGGTACGGAGTGATCAGTGAGTTAAGAAAGGCAGGACTGGTGCAGTGGAGGGATTTGAACGTAAGACAGCCCAGCTTAAAGGCCGCCCTCCGTTCTACTGGCAGCCAATGGAGCTTATGGAGCAAGGGCTTCGCAGACTGCCATTTTGGGACTTTGAAAATAAGACGGGCTGCCTGGTTCTGCACAACCTGGAGACGGCCCACAAGAGAACATGGGAGTCCGTGATAAAGAGAATTAGAAAAGTCCAGGCGGAAAGAACCAGGGACATGACAACCTGGGCCAGTGCCGCATGTGGTAGTAGGTGCCTGATCTTCCGGATCTTTCGGAGCTGGAACATACATGAAGAGATCGTGGCACCTACTTGGGCTTTAAGCGAGAGCTCGGCATCGATTGTCACTCCAAGGCTCTTCACCGTCTTGGCCGGAGCAGGAGGGGGGCCGAGCTCAATAGGCCAGAACTGCGGACCCCAGTAAGCAGCACTGGAACCAGGGAGAAGGAGCTCAGTCTTCCCAGGATTAAGTTTTAGTTGGTTGTGATTCATCCACTGCTGAATGTGGGTCATAATTGAGTGAAAATTATTGACAGCTTGTGGGGAGTGAAGCGGGAGGACGATCTGCAGATCGTCCGCATAGTTGAAAACTGTAGCGTCCCAGCTGAATATCCAGGGAATTAGTGTGGAGGACCCTAGCCTTGCATCCCAGATGGGAAGCCACCCATATACCAAGCCCTCCCGAGGGCCGTCCTTTTCCCTCCCATTTGGCTGGGATTGTAAAGGTTGCATACCCAGAGCGCCATGTGTCCTTCCGTGCCCATGTCTCCTGAAACAGGCATATATCCTGATCATCGATGAAAGACCCCCACTCAGGGGAGTCTTACTTGCCCTGAAGTCCCGCCAAATTCCATGAAAGAATGGACAATCGGGTTGTGCGGTCTCCAGGTGGAGTGGCAGGGGAGTCAGGTACAGAAGGCTCAGTAGAATCCGCCAGCACGGTAGGGGGTTTGGTGGATTGGGATTGCACACCAGTCTCTCCCTCGCCGGTGGCGTTTAGTTGGGTACCCATGCTCTGTTGAGACTGTGAACTTCAATCACAGTTATCCAATCCTGAGAGCACATCAAACCTGTTTGCTGACTCCAGGGGTGTGAAAGGTCTCAAGTGGTCCATTTTACTGTTCAAGTTTCTATTAGGCCTGGAAGGTACCATATTCCACCCAAAGGGGTCAGCAACGGGTAGGGGCTGAGGAACTTGTAACAGAAGTCCAGAGTTGAGAGGTAATATGGGGGTAGTATAGTTGAGAGCCATGGGACCAGAATAGGTGTGTGGGAACACTATGGATCTCGGATAAAAGTAAGTCAGCGGGCGTGGGACGGTGGAATTAGAGCCACTACCTAGGGGCCAGTTTAGTATATAATTAACCGCTCGCGGGTCTCTGAAATTTATAACGACCACATCCCCATCGTTATCCTTGGTCCTATTGCCCAGCCAAGGCAAACGCCTTACATGTACAATTTCTCCATTGATGTTTTGTGCAAGCGGTCTAAATTGGCTGAGCCAGTGCATGGTTTTATTTTTCAATTGATGGAACCCTTCCCTCTTGTTGTCAGGTAATCTAGGGACCCCTGTCAGCACAACCACATAGGGGAGGGCTTCCGGGGGTAGTTCTACTGGAGGCAGTTTATGAGACGGTGACCTAGAATTTCTAATGGAACCCCGTGTAATCTCCCGTGTGTTCTCCCGTGTGTTTCCTGCGGATACTTTTCCTGGTCCCTTATTGGGTGCACTAACTGAATTAAGAGTTAAGTTAGAGCGCTCCTTAGCCGCTGGAGCCCTCAGTTGCTTAGAGTGTGTTAAATCAATAGATTTGGCCGGTGGTTTGGGGGAATGGGAGTGGCTGGTGTAACCAGGGCTGGGGGCGGAATAGTGCCGCTCACCAGTCCATTGGATAATCCTACGTGCTTGCTGAGTACAGATTCGATATCCTCGAGCCTGTTCTCTACCCTCCTCAGCCTCTCTATGATAGGTAAGATGAAAGACCTTATTAGGTGTTCCATATTATCTAGAGAGACTGCAGGAGGAGTGTCCTTTGAAGCAAGGTCTGCAGGGATATCAGATTGAGGCGTATTGTTCGCTGGCTGGGGAGGTGATTCCAATGGTGGAGGGAGTGTCAAAATTGGTGAATTAACTAGTGCGGCCGTTGGGGCCGAAGTAGATGTGATGGTAGGCCTTGAAGATTTGCCGAAGTCAGTGTGTCTGATCTTAGGCTTTTGTGGGACGCCCCCTTTCCGTCTTCTCTTGGCAGGTGGAGGGCCATGCACCTTAACGGGCATTGATTTTTTGGATTTATTTAGAGCTGGTTTAGTTCGGACAACAGTCCGGGGTGTCTGATGTGTCTCTATTAAAATCGGACTTGAAAGGGAAATGTCATTTGGTGGCTGAGTTATGGGGCCTAGAGGTGTCGAGGTGGATTCACGTAACAAAAGTCGGAAGCTTTCCAGAGATAGGGGATCTTCATTATTGCCGGTTAGGCCTAGAGTGGGTGGAGGAACATGAGGTAGGGGATCTATAGAATTCCTATTCTTTAAGATTTCTACAGAGCGACGACGTTCTGCTCGGCGCACAGCCAGTAGCTTTTCCCTACCGGGGTCGGTGGGAGCCCGTGTAAAATAATTGTGAAGTGTCCCAACAGTATTGATTGCCCCCGTTTTTTCCATAGTAGCTTTAACAGGACTTTGCGCCATTGCCAAGGAATTAACTGGAAGGTATTGTCCACAGAAGTGATGAAAGGGAGTAGGCCCAGCCCGGCCTCACTCGGTCTCTGAGGGCCTCAGAGGGCCCGCCCTTGTCCCGGGCATCTCCCGGGGGCTCCCGCGCAGCGGGATTAACCGTTTGTTTATATAGGGCCTTGAGTTAGTGGGGCGGGGCAAGCAGGGAGAGTGGCCCAGGTGATGGTGATTCGGGCTAGCGGGCACTCCTGGGAGATGTAGTCCCGGTCCCGCTGCTCGCAGCCCTGCCGGCAACTCACGCACCCACAACTAGGTCCAGGGGCCAACACTTCCTCTGACCACGGGCCCACTCGAACACACCCCACGAAGCGGGACCCGCGAAGCGGGTACCGCGAGGCACTGGAAAAGAAACAGGAATCAGAAGCAGGGTCCCGGCAGGTAAAACAATGTCAGCAGAGCGTCCCAAATGATCTCCAAAGGCTGGGGTTTTTCAAGATCGTTGGTGGGGCTTGGCAAGCAGGGAGAGGGGCCCAGGTGATGGTGATTCGGGCTAGCGGGCACTCCTGGGAGATGTAGTCCCGGTCCCGCTGCTCGCAGCCCTGCCGGCAACTCACGCACCCACAACTAGGTCCAGGGGCCAACACTTCCTCTGACCACGGGCCCACTCGAACACACCCCACGAAGCGGGACCCGTGAAGCGGGTACCACGAGGCGCTGGAAAAGAAACAGGAATCAGAAAGTGGGTCCCGGCAGGTAAAACAATGTCAGCAGAGCGTCCCAAATGATCTCCAAAGGCTGGGGTTTTTCAAGATTGTTGGTGGGGCGGGGCAAGCAGGGAGAGCGGCCCAGGTGATGGTGATTCGGGCTAGCGGGCACTCCTGGGAGATGTAGTCCCGGTTCCGCTGCTCGCAGCCCTGCCGGCAACTCACGCACCCACAACTAGGTCCAGGGGCCAACACTTCCTCTGACCACGGGCCCACTCGAACACACCCCACGAAGCGGGACCCGCGAAGTGGGTACCGCGAGACGCTGGAAAAGAAACAGGAATCAGAAACAGGGTCCCGGCAGGTAAAAGAATGTCAGCAGACATTTTAACTATTTTAGGATGGCGCCGGCAAGCTGCCAGCGCCATCCTAAAATAGTTACTAAGTTAGCTAAGTTAGCTTCATCAGGAAGCACTAATAGATAAAATAAAGCAGGTGCTCGAGCACCTACTTTATTTTATCTATTAGTGCTTCCTGATCGGTCTCTGACCTTTTATACACACAAGAGGCATGAACTCGCATGGAAGCCCCGCACGTTTGGTCCCGCTCACACACACGCGGTGTGCACCGTCTTCCCGCCATTTACCCACTATGATAGGTCACTCAAGGGACCCCTGCGCCCTTCGGGACGATTGCATAGTAACACACACATGGTCGCTGGAACTTGTTGAAGCTCAAATTCAGTGACTCATTCATCAGCCCAAAAATAATCGTGAGCGTCGTCGAGGCTGGGCAGGTGTGCCTTCTTCCCAAATCTGCCCTCGAAAATCAGCTGTGATGCTGGATAGAGGCCTTTGTATCCTTGACTTTCACGAGCGCAATCACAAGAGGCATGAACTCGCATGGAAGCCCCGCACGTTTGGTCCCCGCTCACACACTCGCGGTGTGCACTGTCTTCCCGCCATTTACCCACTATGATAGGTCACTCAAGGGACCCCTGCGCCCTTCGGGACGATTGCATAGTAACAGGACGAGGCTGACCAGTGATGATTCTGATGATGGCTCCTCCCCCCCACGAGGTTGATGGTGGCAGGTAGCTGGCGTTCTTGCAGCTCCCGGCTCCTACGCTAAATTCAGTGTGTTCTCTGTGCTTTTTTGAGCCTTTCCGAATGGCGGCGATATTTTCTGGCGGAGACTGAAAAGTGAAGTACAGCGTGGTTTTTCCGAGGCTGAGCTGACCCTCCTCCTGGCCTGGGCTCCGACCCCCGCGGACTGGCGGACTCACGGACTTGTTCTCTTCCGACAGACAGACCATTTCTCTGCTTCGGTTATATTTCTTCGCAGCAGTGACAGCGGCGGTGGGTGAGTCCCTTCTACTGGCGGTGAGCTCGGGGGATTGGCAGTGGAACTGCCTCGAGCTCGAAGTGCAATGGTTGAAGTGCTGTGAGATAAGATTCGAGTTGGCGAAGTATAGCCAAGCTATCCCCTCCGACCTGAGCCCCTGGGGCTCCCTGGGATTCGCAGACTTTTGGCCCTTTGCACCCTTTGCACCTGGTCCTTGCCCAATTCCCGGCTGGATGAACTCCGGTAATAATCTTTACCGCTCTGAGTTTCCTGCGCCTGAGCCCTTGTCCGGTCTGTGTACTTAGCACTGTAGACGTAATTAAATCAAGGCTTGCGCGGTAAAGAAAAGCAGTAGAGAAAAAGCGGCAGAGAAAACCTGCACGTTTCTTTTAGTTTTTTTAAAAACATTGACGCTCATCTGTTGTAAGATTGCCAGGCACTCCGAACTGCGAGCTGTGAACCAGAGCCCAAGCAAAGGCATCCCCCCCCCCTCCTCTGGGGGTTAGGTCTGCAACATCCAGTGTGCTTCACTTTCATATGGCTCCTGAAAGTGCTCTGAACATTGGGAAAGTGGAATTGTGAACAGGAGCTTGCATTAACAACAAAAAATCTTCATTGTGGGGGCTCACCTGTGGCGGACTGCAACCCGCCATTCCTAATTGCCCAAGCTGCTGCCTGTTTGTCTCCCTCTCGCCGCCGCACACTCAATCCATAGCGGCCGCTGTGTGGAGGGGGACGCCGACCGTAGAACTTCAATCCCCAGACTCCCCTGCGGCGGAAGACCCCGAAGCCCGCATTCCTCGCGCTAGGAGGCGCATAAGTAGCACCATATCGCCCGCGTCGCGGATTCGCGCGCAGGTCGCGCCCGGGAGATGCCTGGCCATCTAAGGCCAGAGAAGGTCGGGTCGGGACACCCCCCCTTGGCACAGAAAGGTAAAGATAACCAGCGTTCTGTGACTTACAGGTCCCTTCTAAGTGCAACTACATCGTGACACTTGACCAAATCCCTGGTGGTTGATGTCCGTTTTAAATTCACACCAAACAGTTAAGTCATGACCTGCAAGGGGGTCACTAAAAACTTTTTTACCCGGAGTGACTTGTGCCAGGGAACGATGGACAACTACTTAAAGAGGGTGATCTCTCCCATTACCAGCGACCCAGAGAGTATAGAACGATGCATGGACATGGGCAGTTCTCCAAACACATGTTCCTTTTCCCAGACAGCAAAAGCAGCTCTAGATTCATCACTCCTGGAGGAGTTAAACAAACTTTGCAAAACCAATTACGCTCCGGTTGAATTAGGAAGTATGCATACTAGTGCTTCGATTTGCCCTACAGCAACCACTAGTCCCCAGTTCACTAGATCACTCCAACCAACTGAAAGTCCGCAGGGTACTCCCCTTTTAGTACGAGCAAAAGTAAATTCCCAACCTACACTGTCCCCTCAGGGATTTTCTGCTAAAAGGAAGAGAGATGGGGTTAAACAATTGGGGAAACATGCAAAGATACAAAAGTCAAATCCAAGTCCCCTACTTCCCAACACTGCCACCCTTAAAACACCTACTCAGGCTACCTTATTGGCCCAGATCGAAATCATGATCAAATCAATAATATCCCCGCTGATGGAAAAAATGAATACTTTAGGGGAAAGGCTCACAGGTGTTGAGGAAGCGATTAAGGCCAACTCGTCAAACATAAAAAGTTTGGCAGGTCATTTTCAACCACAGTTTTCAGCCCCCATAGAAGTGGCTAAAAATACTGCACCAAGTAAAATCTCCCATAAACAACCAGTAACCCCTCTTATAACAGCTTCAAATACCCCGATAGCAGCCGCAGCAGCACGGAGTGCTTACCCTAGAGCAGGGCCGAATAAAGATTCTATATCACATAAGGGGTCAGTTGCCAATTATGGCAATAACGCACCTAAAACCAATCATTTACACTTGCCACCGGAGGCCGCTCCCTTTGTGTGTGTCCTCTCTGGAGTACCGGAACTCACAAAGGGGAAAAACGAAAGACAACAGGACCTTAGGAATAAGGTTGTCTTTTGGCTAACTAAAAACAGACCTCTCCCTCCGAACATAGATGGAAGTATTCAAAGTGTTAGAAGGGTGGGTTGGCTAGGACCTCTGTCAAAAGATATAGCTGGTGATTTGGTACTGGTAAAATTTAGAAATAAACACATCATCCCACATCTCCAATCACGGCAGCCACAAATAGGGGATGGCCCTATATCTATCTGGGGCCTAAGTGATTTCTACCCTAGTACGTCATACGCTCCATTACCAAGTCAAAGACCTGAAATCAATTGTTCGACGAGCAGAAGTGCCCTCGTATCGAGCGGTTACATCATCCCCACTTCTAATCATTTTCACTTACTCTCGGGTTTAACCCGGATGGATTAAATTGTATAGACACTGATATTATTAATATGTAGATACCAACCTGTCATGAATTATATATATTTTTCTCGTTTTTATACTGTGTCAATCCATTAGCCTGAATGTTTTGCAGAGTTTGTGACAAGGAAATTGGGTTTTTGTATTTGAAATATATGAAATTTTTGTACTTTTATGTAAATGTAATATTATGTTTTAAGCTTTTATGGTTATATTTCTAACCAAATAAAGTACTTGAATGACAGAATGGCATAGTAACACACACATGGTCGCTGGAACTAGTTGAAGCTCAAATTCAGTGACTCATTCATCAGCCCAAAAACAATCGTGAGCGTTGTCGAGGCTGGGCAGGTGTGCCTTCTTTCCAAATCTGCCCTCGAAAATCAGCTGTGATGCTGGATAGAGGCCTTTGTATCCTTGACTTTCACGAGCGCAATCCTCTTGCTGTTCCTGTGACCAGGAGCTTCTTTCTCTTCATCTGCTGCTCGGATCGGTCTCTGACCATTTATACACACAAGAGGCACTTGAACTCGCACAGAAGACCCCCCCATTTAAAAAGGCCGCAAAATCCGCAAATTTGCAATTCGTGAATTTTGCGGATTGCGAGTTCGCAAATCCGCAAATTCGCAAATTGCGAATTTGCAAAATTCGCCCATGCTTATACATGTCTTCTCCCTCTAGATGGGTGGAATTCTACCCCCGCTGCCAGGACTGGAAGTAGGGTGGGGTGGGGGTAGGATTCTAAAGTGTTTGACAACATGTTTTGATGCAGCCGTTCCAAAGTTAGTATTTACCGCAAGGTTATAATGCACTTCAGAGTAGATGGTATGGCTGTATCACAGAACAGCCTCAGAGAAAAGATTCCGACAGCTGCAGAGGGGTCCTGCTCATGCATGGGCACCCTCTCACACAAAACCATGCGCTCTGCCTTCAGGATTGTTAAGGCCTGCCATAGGAGTGACTTATAGGTTTACATGTGTCTGTATTTAAAGGTAGATATAGGTAACTTATATCTTAGTAAGGGTTGCTTACACCACCTTACCCAGGGTGCAGTAGCAGACCTGTGGTGCCATTTTGGAAGGCTTCCCAGGGGGTGGTATAATGCATGCTTCAGCCTCTGGTAGGCCTCTGGGGTACCTATGCCCCTGGTACCTAAGGTACCATATACTAGGGACTCACAAGGGTAACCCAGTAACCAATCTGGAGTGTACCTAAAGTGCATGCAATCAGATTAGAGAGGAAGCAGCTAGGCTGGGGTCCTGAATAGCAGGGCCCCAGCCAGACTAAAGTCGAAAAACAGTGAAACACCAGCAAAAAGTGGGGATAACCATAGTAAGCAGATCCTACTCTCCTACACAACCACCTCCTCCCAAATGGAGTGACAATAAACCTTGACCAGTTGTGTCTTCATGTTCGAAGTGGAAATATCTGGAGAGTCCATCTGCATTGGTATGGTTACTCCCAGGTCTATGTTCCACTGTATAGTCAAACCCCTGAAGGGAAATGGACCACCTCCAAAGTTTGGGGTTTTCACCCTTCATCTGTTTTAGCCATAAGAGGGGCTTATGGTCTGTCTGAACTGTGAAGTGGGTGCCAAACAAGTATGGCCTCAGCTTCTTCAGAGGCCAAACCACAGCAAAGGCCTCCTTCTCAATAACTGACCAACGTTTCTCTCTAGGGGTCAGCCTTCTGCTAATAAAAGCTACTGGTTGGTCCTGACCTTCATCATTCAATTATGACAACACAGCCCCTTCACCCAACTCAGAATCATCTGTTTGAACAATGAATTCCTTGGAGTAGTCTGGACTTTGCAGAATTGGTGCAGTGCACATGGCCTGCTTCAGGTCATCAAATGACTTTTGACAGCTTACTGTCCACTGAACTTTCTTAGGCATTCTTTTAGAAGTTAAGTCATTCAGGGGTGTCATAATGGATCCATACCACTTGACAAATCTTCTGTAGTACCCAGTGAGGCCAAAGAAAGCTCTGGCCAGAGTCTGGGTAGTGGGAGCAACCCAGTCCATGATGATATGGATTTTGCTCTCGACCTACAAGGTGGCCCAAGTACACAACCTGACTCTTCCCTATCTGGCACTTGGTAGCCTTGATAGTTAGGCCTGCCTTTTGCAGGGCCTCCAAAACATTTCTCAGGTGGACCAGGTGATCCTCCCAGGTAGAGCTATAGACAGCAATGCCATCTAGATATGTTGCACTATAGTTTTCCAGGCCTTTGTTCACCAACTTTTGAAAAGTGGCAGGTGCATTCTTAAGACCAAAGGGCATTACCACAGATTGATAATGTTCACTAGAAGTTGAGAATGTTGTTTTTGACTTTGCATCATCAGCTATTCTGATCTGCCAGTAGCCATCTCTCAGATCAAATGTGCTCAGAAATTTGGCTGAGGTCAACATTTCTATGAGATCCTCTGCTCTTGGAATTGGATGTCCTAGAACCTTATGTACAACAGCAATTCAGTCAGTTCATATCATTAATTCGATTCTATAGTTCAAAAGGATGCAGCTTAGGGTCAAGATTCAAGGCAGGCTCTTGCCTAAGGCTTTGTACAAAATTAGTTAAAACATCAGATTTCTAGAAAAAGAGCATACATCACAGACCATAGATTGTTATGTCCACCAAACAATTTAATGTACTTGTTTTCAGTGGGTAATTTTTTCATATTTCAATGAGTAACATTTAAAAAGAGGGAGGTTGCTCCAAGGAGGAACGTGCTGGCAAAGAGAGGGGTGTAAAAAGAAAGAGAAAATCAGTGGCATAGTGGAGAGAGAAATGCGTATTATTTGAAAGGGCAATATGAACGGTTATCAATCACCGTCATATGCAGCCTAGCTACACGAGATTATGTATACATTTCCTTTTTCATGTATAACTGCTGAATTGAATACAACATTTGCACGACAGGGGGTGATGGAACAGTTAGTCTAGGCTTTAATTAAGGACGTCGACGTTTCAATTCGACTTATGGCGCTCTGGGATTTCGCAACCTCGGCCGTGCGAATCTTCTTCAAGACTGGGATAGTGGGGGCAACCTGGATGAAGGTGGCTAAGTCGCCTGGTGGGGATAAAAGAGCGGTTTCAGGTCTGTGGTTCTGCACAAGAATACGCTTAAAATTGCGTGGTAATTAAGGGTTAATGGCTGACCCTCTGTATGTGATGGGGTAGGATACCAAAAGTAGTCATCATCCAGTCAATGGAAATTCAATCTTAGGCATCATGTTGGCATCAAAGATTGATTAGCAACTGGTAAGTAGAAATAAAGTCCCCTAATTATATACAGCAACACGAGTGTTCTAAACAGGTAGATGAGGCTAAACACCAAAAAACGGGGCATACCTCCGTGATTGCAGGAATGAAGCCTGGAATGGACGGAGTGCCTTCGTGATCCGTGTTTAAATCACTGTAAAATGCTCAGCCGTCTGTGAAGCAAACATGCAGGCATAAGGTCAGCTGGAAAACCACCCCAAGGTACGCTGTAGCACGAAGCGCACAACCAGCCCTCGACTCGCCGGATCGACGAGTGGACATCGCGCACATCACAGGTACAACCCTTCACGACCTGATCAACTCGGGCTCAGGGCCCGCAACATTCTGATTTCCCCGTTCCCCGCTGTGCGTCTTCACCTGTTCTATTCCACGCCTGTCTGCCCGCCCAGTATGCCGCATACCACGAGGCGCACAGGTGACAGTAAGACTTGTCTGTTCTGCCCCGAACGAAGCACATAGATTTCCCGAACTTTGCCCCGGTGTCCCGCAAACACACCCTGGAGTGTGTGGAACTATCGTGAAGATACATTGAATAACTTGGAAGCAACATAAGCCATTTTTGAATCCTAAAGAACGCTCACCATTATCCTTACATCTTGTGGCCCCTTTTGAAACATGTTATATACGGTCTTGTGATAAATTTCCTGCATATCTATAATTTTAGATAAAGTCTACGTATTTTTATAAAATTACCCCCTGGTGTCCATTTGTGGGGGAATCAGTGTATTTATTGTGTGTGATTACAAATACTTAACTGACAGCTCTCCTGAGATTAGCCTTGGCTGCTCGCACCACGCAACCTAAAGGGTGAGCAGGGTTTATTCTTAAGGGGTAATTCCCTTGCCCTGACTTAGAGGAGAGGGTCCCTGCTTGTCACAAGTACATACCTGTGCCATCCAGAGACCCCCAATTCTAACACTATTAATTTCTCTTGAGTTGTTGAAATTGTGTGCTTAAGCCCTTGACACACAACTCTAAGTTCAGTAGAACTTACTGTATTTAAGCTTGTATTATATGCACCTCTGGTACAGTTAGTGGTTATCAAATGATCAAACGCTTGAGATTATCTGGTAAAACAATGGCAAGTTGGAAGCCTACACGCTGCACACCAATGTGAGAAGTTGGCCTGGCATATGCTGGCCACTATTCTAATGGGCACCTTGCACCAGTCCAAACAACCCTTATTGATGGTAGGTTTAAATACAACCTATATAGAAAGCTATCCTAGTGGTAGCTATGGGGAGCAGCCTTCAGGCTAAGGCTTGAAGGAATGTAAAGCAGCTTGCTTTACCAGCGTGGTTGATGGGTGTAGGGGGTCCTCCTAGTTCTGTCGGCCACCAGGAGTAGTCCCAGGCCGAGTGGGTGGAACCGAGGATGAGGACCTCCGTATTGCCCGAGTTCAGCTTCAGTCGGCTGTTCCTCATCCAGTCAGCGACGGCCTTCATTCCTTCGTGGAGGTTGGTTGTGGTGGTGTGGGTGGTCCTAGGTGAGTGAGAGGATCAGCTGGGTGTCGTCGGCATAGGAGATGATGTTTAGGTCATGCCGTCGGGCGACGTGGGTGAGGGGTGCCATGTAGACGTTGAACAGCGTAGGGCTGTGGGATGAGCCTTGGGGTATGCTGCAGATGATCTTGGTGACTTCGGAGCGGAAGGGGGGAGGCAGACGCTCTGGGTTCTCCCGGAGAGGTAGGAGGTGGTCCAGTTCAGGGCCTTCTCTTGGATTCCGGCATCGTGGAGGCATGCTCTAAGTGTGACGTGACAGACTGTGTCAAAAGCGGCTGACAGGTCCAGGAGGTTGAGGGCCGCGGTTTCTCCGTTGTCAAGCAGGATCCTGATGTCATCGGTGGCGGCGATGAGGGCAGTTTCGGTGCTGTGGTTGCTGCATAACCCGGACTGGGACGGGTCCAGGATGTTGTTCTCTTTGAGGAAGCTGGTCAGTTGTTTGTTGACGGCCTTTTTGATGACCTTTGCCGGGAACAGGAGCAGGGAGATGGGTCAGAAGTTCTTGAGGTCCTTGGGGTCCGCCTTGGGTTTCTTTAGTAAGGCGTTGATCTCTGCTTGCTTCCAGCTCTCTGGGAAGGTCGATGTCTCGAAGGAGATGTTGATGGTTTTCCAGAGGTGGAGTGCAATGGTGCTGCTGGCTTTGTTGAAGATCTGGTGTGGGCAGAAGTCTACCGGGCATCCGAAGTGGACGGTGTTCATGATCTTGATGGTGTCGTCATCGTTGATGTTGGTCCAGGCGAGCAGGCAGTTGGTGCGGTGGTGGTCGTGGGAGCGGGGTTGTCGGCGGTTGCCGGGGTGGTGGCAGTGTCGAAGCTGTCGTGGATGTCTGCGATCTTGCGATGGAAGAAGGTGGCCGAACGAGTTGCACAGGTCTTGTGACGGCATATTATGTCCGCTATTCTAGTGGGCACCTTGCACCAGTCTAAATGACCCTTATTGATGGCGGGTTAAAGACAACCTTAATAGAAAGCTATCCTAGTGGTAGCTGTGGAGAGCATCCTTCAGGCTAAGTCTTGAAGGAATGTACAGCTGCTTGTTTTACCAGTCTATAATCTTGTGAATGACCAAATAAAAGGAGAACCACACCAGGTATTTATATATATATAAAATATAAGTATTTATTCTAAACACATCCCACTAGTCTCTTTATGAGCTAGAGGCAAAAGTACATACAGTAAACTCAATAGCACACAGTAAATTAGCACAATATACGTTGAGCGCTAGGGGCGTACCTAACCATATATCAATAAAGTGGTATAAGAACCACGACTTGCATAGAGACAAGGCCTAGAGCCTGTAGAACCGCTGGGCCACCCAAGAGAGTGACACAGGGGACCCACGGGGGACGTGTGCAGTCTCTAAACACAGCAGTGAATCACAATTAACTTCTATGGGGAAAGTCACGGTTGAAAATTTAGAGATAAAGGACACTTAGAGGAGGACTTGGAGAAAACCCCTTTAGACTTAAGGGGTTCTAGAGCTAACACCTACAGGAGCACTGGAGTACTCGAGTTACATCACCCAGGTTAGCCGGGTGCATAGGTGTCTTTTGGCGTTGGGTTTCATCATCATTTTCAATGGCGATCTGCTGCAAAGTGCTGCTGCCGTCCAAAAGGAAAGTGTCCGGAATGATCCAAGCCTGGATCGGTGATGTGTAGAACATGAAAGCAGAGTCCACAGAGTCTGGGTCACTTGCCAGGGACCGGGAGCACGATAGGCAGATGCCCACCTATGTTGGGTGATTTCAGGTGAAGAAGGTGAAGCTTGACTCTTCAGCCACGAGGTCCCGAAGGTGTTGATAATGACCAGGTTCTGGATTCGATCTGTCCCACAAAGGATGTCGTGTGCTGCAGTGTCGGTGCCCGGATTGGACCCAATAAGCCATTGCAACAGCAACCCACGCAGAAAGCAGAGATAGGCTTCGCTGCAGACCAGCAAGGTCTGGGAGACTCATCACTTGGTAGGGAGTCAGCGCACATCTGGAGCAGCCAGGGCAGCCCAAGGAAAATCATAATGGCCTTCGTGGGGACCCACCAGTCAACAGTCCAGCGATCGTAAAGGAGCCTTGAGTGGAAATGCAAG
Source organism: Lissotriton vulgaris (assembly GCF_964263255.1). NCBI lineage: Eukaryota > Metazoa > Chordata > Amphibia > Caudata > Salamandridae > Lissotriton > Lissotriton vulgaris. The sequence continues at coordinate 1,573,331,807 of NC_141696.1, forward strand.
CAGTGGGCTCACGGAACACTCGTGGAGTGTAGGCCCACAATCTTCAATGCAGATGATGCTGTGAGATTGGGCTATAAGTAACCCAAAGCACTACTGCAGGAAAGCTTGGGACGTCAATGCACTAGCAAATGTTCACGGTGTCCAGGAGTTCCGGTTCCACATCACTCGTGAGGGCTGCGGGTCTCAGCTTTGCTAGGGACTCGTGACGGCCTTAGAGAAGTCTGGATATTGTCTTCCTGGGCTGCAAATACTTTGGAGTCCAGCGGGAGCTTCGGAGATGCAGACAGGCAAATGCTTTGTTGGTGCCTTTTTGAACAGGGGGGTCACTCCTTCACCCCAAGGGAGATTTTTCTGTCCTCTAATCATTATTAGAGCATCGAAGTTCCAGGATTCAGTTTCAGAGTTTCGTCCAGGTGTAATCTAAAGTCCTGTTGCCAGGGGTCCCTTACTTATACTAATAAAAGGAGTTGGACATACTCTGGGGACCCACCTATGGGAGGGTCTGTAAAGAGGGGTGGCTACACCCATTTCCTTTGTCCAGTTTCGTGCCAGAGCAGGGGCTGAGGGTCCCTGCCACCGGTTTGAACTGGACTATGCAAATAGACACCAAATGTGCCCCCAATGAAGACACCAGCGCACTTTCAGAGTGCACCCACCCAGCCCAAATACACTAAAGCCTGTCTGGGAGGTGATCACACCTCCCTTTTACAGAAAACCTATTATCCAGGCCTTCCCTGCTGGAGTTTGGTCAGCAGCAGGAGGCCAGACTCGTCTCTGTGGCAGCAGAATCAATTTTGTGATGCCATGCCTCTTTTTAACTATTACCGGTTAGACCAGTGTGTACATGTCTCTTCCTCTAGAAGGGTAGAATTCTACCCCCGCCGCCGCCGGACTGGTGCGGGGTAGGATTCCAAAGTGTTTAACACCAAACACAACATGTTTCCATGCAGCCATCCCAAAGTTAGCATTTGCCACGAGGTTATAATGCGTTTGAGAGTATATGGTCTGGCTGCATCACAGAACAGCTTCAGAGAATAGATTCCGAAAGCTGCAGAGGGGTCCTACTCATGCATCTAAAGTACATACAATCAATTTAGAGAGGAAGCAGCTAGGCTGGGGTCTTGTATAGCAGGGCCCCAGCCAGACTAAATTTGAAAAACAGTGAAACACCAGCGAAACGTGGGGGTAACCATAGGAAGCAGACCCTAATCTCCTACATCAAGCGCTCAATAGATTTCCTCATCACTGCAGATTTGGGATCTAGTGCTCAACAGATGACCTCATTACTCCAGATGCGATCTCCAGTGCTAGACAGATTACCTTATTACTCCGGATGTGATCCCCAGTGCTAGACAGATCACCTCATTACTCCAGATACTTTTTCAGAGCTCGACAGATGACCTCATCACTGCAGATGTGGTCTCTAGTTCTTGGTAGAACATTTCTAATGCTCTACCAAGCATTACAATCTTACAGTAATGCTGTAACATTACTGGTTGCAATCCCACAGATGTTGCCTCCAGGGATCGACAGATTGCCCCTTGACCTCAGATGGGGCCTCGTGGCTCCAGCACCCCTCCATCTGCCCCCCAGTGCCAGGGGTGCAGAGTCCAATGCCATCGTTCATCTTTCCTAACCCCTGAAGATGAAGAGAGGTGGCCGCCTGTGTGTGCACGCGTATGTGTGTGTGCGTGAGTGTGTGTGATGAATGCACCCTGTTGTATGTCACTCCCCGCCAGGAACACCAGTGCACCTCCATGTTGTTCACAGTGACTCACGTGCCCCCTCTGTCTCTCATTCATTCCCTCCTACAGGTCCGTCTGCTGGAGAAGAGACATATGTCATGGTGTATGTGGCCCCCGGGGGCACTGCCCTGCTCCAGCTCAGTGACTCAGAGGTGGCCGTCTGTCCGGGGAATTGTGTTTTCGTCTGGAAAAAGAACTGGTCCAAGTTAGTGGCTCAGATCATAGATGGAGTCGAGGTTCAGAGATGCGGGCCGAACTGTCAGGCATTTGCTACCGGGAGCCTGGAGCTGTCTGAAGTAACCCCAGAGGACACCGGAGACTACAGCGTGGAGGTGGAGTTAAAGAACGGAAACAACATCTTCTATAAGTGCTTCCGGCTGCAGATTCAGGGTGAGGCGCGGATCTGTTACTCCCTTTTGAGGTTCTATTAATCTGTAGTTCCAGCGGGAGGAGTGATCGCTGGTCGTGCATTGGAGCGGATCTAGTGATCACACCACGTGCACTGCAGCAGGTCACGTGATCTCAGGATGCTCGGATGTTATCCCAATGTTTATTTTCTCCCCAGCCCCACACATACATGTCTCACCTGCCTGCGCGGTTAACTCAACTTGAAGGCCACGTGGGGCTGAATAAAGTAAATTCTGTGATGAAAGTGTTTTTTCTTATTTATTAAACACCACAAGTAATATATGTAACCTCTCTCAAGGCCGCCAAACCCCTCCTTCGGACTTCAGTTCTCTGGATTCACAAGAACAGGACATTTTCAGCATGTGAGGAGTGAGAGTTTAAAAGAGAACTTCAGTTTTGTCTTTTGATCTTTCATCTCTCCCTACCTCACATACCTCTGTACCTCTCCGTCTGTACCTCCCCTCTGACTCCACTGTTTTAGTTTCTATCCTATTCTCTAAAACTGATGCACCAGAAAGAAAGATACAAAGAGGTAGAAAGAGGAAGGAGTAGACAGAGCAGGGATGTAGACTTACTTAAACCGTCCAAGTGGAGCAGGAGGTAGGGAGAGTTAGAGTTACAGAGAAGGAAATGTAGAGAGAGAGTGGTGGGCACACAGACCTGTGAGGTAATGAAAGAGGTACGGTAAAAAGAGAGGTGAGGTATAGAGAGGTGACAGAGAAAAACAGAGAGAGGTGAGGTAATGATATAGGTACAGAGATGCATGGTACAGAGAGAACACTGATGTAGGGAAAAGACAGAAAGAGAAGAGGTATAGAAAGACAAGTCAGAGTAAAGGGCAGAGAGATATGAAGAGAGAGGTGAAGGACAGAGAGACAGAGAGAGAGAGAGAGGGTGAAGGGCAGAGAGACATGGAGGGAGAGTGGGCGAAGGGAAGAGAGACATGGAGAGAGAGTGGGTGAAGGGCAGAGAGACATGGAGGGAGAGTGGGCGAAGGGAAGAGAGACATGGAGGGAGAGTGGGCGAAGGGAAGAGAGACATGGAGAGAGAGTGGGTGAAGGGCAGAGAGACATGGAGGGAGAGTGGGCGAAGGGAAGAGAGACATGGAGGGAGAGTGGGCGAAGGGAAGAGAGACATGGAGGGAGAGTGGGCGAAGGGAAGAGAGACATGGAGGGAGAGTGGGCGAAGGGAAGAGAGACATGGAGGGAGAGTGGGCGAAGGGAAGAGAGACATGGAGGGAGAGTGGACGTAGGGCAGAGACACATGGAGAGAGAGTGGGCGAAGGGAAGAGAGACATGGAGGGAGAGTGGGCGAAGGGAAGAGAGACATGGAGAGAGAGTGCATGAAGGGAAGAGAGACATGGAGGGAGAGTGGGCAAAGGGAAGAGAGACATGGAGAGAGAGTGGACGTAGGGAAGAGAGACATGGAGAGAGAGTGGGCGAAGGGAAGAGAGACATGGAGAGAGAGTGGACGTAGGGAAGAGAGACATGGAGAGAGAGTGGACGTAGGGAAGAGAGACATGGAGGGAGAGTGGGCAAAGGGAAGAGAGACATGGAGAGAGAGTGGACGTAGGGCAGAGAGACATGGAGGGAGAGTGGGCGAAGGGAAGAGAGACATGGAGAGAGAGTGGGCGAAGGGAAGAGAGACATGGAGAGAGAGTGGACGAAGGGAAGAGAGACATGGAGGGAGAGTGGACGAAGGGAAGAGAGACATGGAGGGAGAGTGGGCGAAGGGAAGAGAGACATGGAGGGAGAGTGGGCGAAGGGAAGAGAGACATGGAGGGAGAGTGGGCGAAGGGAAGAGAGACATGGAGGGAGAGTGGGCGAAGGGAAGAGAGACATGGAGAGAGAGTGGGCGAAGGGAAGAGAGACATGGAGGGAGAGTGGGCGAAGGGAAGAGAGACATGGAGGGAGAGTGGGCGAAGGGAAGAGAGACATGGAGGGAGAGTGGGCGAAGGGAAGAGAGACATGGAGAGAGAGTGGGCGAAGGGAAGAGAGACATGGAGAGAGTGGGCGAAGGGAAGAGAGACATGGAGAGAGAGTGAGCGAAGGGAATAAAGACATGGAGAGAGAGTGGACAAAGGGAAGAGAGACATGGAGGGAGAGTGGGTGAAGGGCAGAGAGAGACAGAGAGAGAATGGGTAAAGGGCAGAGAGAGAGAGGGTGAAGGGCAGAGAGGGGAAAGAACCTTTACAACGCAACTTTTACAACGCACTACCATTACAACGGAGTCATTACAACGCAACATCCCTTACAACGCATGCCATTACAACGTAACCATTACCACGCATGACACTACAACGCATACCATTACAACGCATAGTACCCTTACACTATCCAACACTTACCCCATTGTTGCACCCCCTGGAGTTAGAATAGTAATTTTTACCCCTACACTATCCAACACTTACCCCATTGTTGCACCCCCTGGAGTTAGAATAGTAATTTTTACCCCTACACTAACCAACACTTACCCTACTGTTGCACCCCCTGGAGTTAGAATAGTAACTTTTACCCCTACACTATCCAACACTTACCCTACTGTTGCACCCCCTGGAGTTAGAATAGTAATTTTTACCCCTACACTATCCAATACTTACCATACATACAATGTATTGGTATGCCTTGTAATGGTATGTGTTGTAAAGGTAGTATGCGTTGTAATGGAATGCGTTGTAAAGGTAGTTTTCAGAAAATTTGTTGTAATGGCATGCGTTGTAATGGAATGCGTTGTAAAGGATGTTGCGTTGTAAAGGTATGCGTTGTAAAAGCATGCGTTGTAACGTCATACATCCGGCAGAGAGACACAAAGATGGAGAGTGGGTGAAGTGCAAAAAGACACGGAGAGAGAGTGGGCGAAGGGCAAAGAGACAGAGAGAGAGTGGGTGAAGGGCAGAGAGAGAGTGGGTGAAGGACAGAAAGACACGGAGAGAGAGTGGGCGAAGGGCAAAGAGACATGGACAGAGAGTGGGTGAAGGGCAGAGAGAGAGTGGGTGAAGGGCAGAGAGACACAGAGAGAGAGTGGGTGAAGGGTATAGAGACAGAGAGAGAGAGTGGATGAAGTGCAGAAAGACACAGAGTGAGAGTGGGTGAAGGGCAGCGAGACACGGAGAGAGAGTGGGCGAAGGGCAGAGAGACACAGAGAGAGAGTGGGTGAAGGGCAGAGAGACATGGAGAGCGAGAGTGGGTGAAGGGCAGAGAGAAAGTGGATGAGAGGCAGAGAGACAGAGAGAGAGAGTGGATGATGGCAAGAGAGACACAGAAAGAGAGTGGGTGAAGTTGAGAGAGACACAGAGAGAGAGGGGGTGAATGGCAGAGAGACACACGGAGAGAGAGTGGGTGAAGGGCAGAGAGACACGCAGAGAGAGTGGATGAAGGGCAGAGAGACACGCAGAGAGAGTGGGTGAAGGGCAGAGAGACTTTGAAAGAGGGTGGGTGAAGGGCAGAGAGACACAGAGAGACCGTGGATGAAGGGCCGAGAGTCACCGAGAGCGAGTCAGTGAAGGGCCGAGAGAGACAGAGAGAGAGAGTGGGTAAAGAGCAGAGAGACACAGAGAGAATGAGCTAAGGGCAGAGAGACACGGAGAGAGAGTGGGTGAAGGGCCGAGACACACAGAGAGAGTGGCTGAAGTGCAAAGAGACAGAGAGAGAGAGAGTGGGTGAAGGGCAGAGAGACACAGAGAGAGAGTGGGTGAAGGCAGGAGAGACACAAAGAGAGAGTGGGTGAAGGGCAGAAAGAGGGACGAGGCGTAGAGAGATCAAAGATCAAGTAGAGAGACAAATTTGAGTTAGAGAAATAGAGATCAGATTGAAACGGAGGGGGGGAGAAAAGGGGTGAGGTAGAGAGAAAATGATGAGTTTGAGTCAAAGGTGAAGTAGAGAGATATATAAAGAGAAAGCGGTACAGTGAAATCTAGACGAGAGAGGAGAGCGAAGGTAAAGTCACACAGAAAAATAGGTAGAGACAGAGGTAAAGAATGATGGGTCGTGAGTATGGGCTAAGGTAATGAGAGAGTTGCAGAGGAATTATGTACAAAGAGCAGGAGGGTGGAGAGGTGGGCCAGCAAACAAAGGGTGGGGTAAGTAGAGAGGTTAGATAGTAAGAGAGTGGTGGTAAGAAAGAGACGCAGTAATGAGATGAAAGTGAGGTACAGAAGTCTTTAAGCTGCAGTTACATTTCTTTTATAATTGGGCATGTAGGAGTGAGAGCCGGCTCGTTGTTCTCAACTCTGTCTACAAGCCTCTTGGGGTCAGCTCTCAACAACCCCACATCCATCGCCGCCAAATCTCATTTGCTTTCAAGTATTGATTATTTTGTATCTAGGATTGCCTGTAATGTTGTATCTAACTTGCTGTGTGTTTGCAAAAGTTGATTCCACATCACTCAAGGATCAGTCTACTGCTCCGTCCACAGACACGCCGTCCAGCTCTGGAACCTCCTCGACACCACAGCTCCTGATGTTGCCTTCCTCACGGAAACCGGGATGAACGCCTCCTCAGCGCCCGACATCGCCATCGCCATCCCAGAGGGCTACAAGATCATCCGGAGAGACCGCGACAAGCAGACTGGAGGAGGCATCGCCATCATCCACAGGAACAGCATCCGCATCTCGACCAACACCGACGACACCCTGACAACCGCCGAACACCTGCACTTCCAGATCCACACCGACCCCAAGACCACCCTCAAAGGCACCCTGATCTACCGACCTCCGGGACCACGCACTCAATTCAGCGAAGACATCGCTGACTTCATCAGCCCGCACGCCCTCCCCTCCGCTGACTGAATCCTCCTCGGGGACATCAACTTCCACCTGGAGAACAACAACGACCGCAACACCACCACCCTGCTTGACAACCTCGCCACCCTCGGACTCAAGCAGCTGGTGACCACCCCCACCCACCTCGCCGGACACACACTCAACGCCGTCTTCTCGTCCAGCAAAGACATCGCCTTCAGCCACGCCACTGGACTCCACTGGACGGACCACAGCTGCATCCACTTCACCTTCAGAAGGACCACGGTCCACCACCACCAGCAACAGGCTGCACGAAGAAGCTGGAACAAGATCACAGCCGACCAACTCGCCGCATCCCTAAGCCAGCACCCTCCCGCCAGCTCAGCGAACCCCAGCCAAGCCGCCGACAACCTCACGAAATGGATCTGCACCTGTGCGGACGAACTCGCCCCTCTGAGGACCCCGCCCAGCAGACCCGGAAGGAAGAAGGCCCCGTGGTTCACCGACGAACTCAAGAGCTCCAAGAAGAACTGCCGTGCCCTCGAGAAAGCCTGGAGAAAAGACCCTACACCGGACAACATGACTACCCTCAAGCTCGCCACCCGAAAGCACCGCCAACTGATCCACGCCACCAAGAAAACAGCATTCAAGGACCGGCTGGACAACAACGCACACAACAGCAAGGAACTCTTCAACATTGTGAGAGAGCTCTCCAACCCCAACGCCGGAACCAACGACATCACCCCATCGCAAGACCTCTGCAACTCCCTCGCCTCCTACTTCCACAACAAGATCGCTGACATACACAACAGCTTCAGCACACAAACAACGCTCCCCACGACCACACCAACGCCCCCACCACCACCCTCAACGCCTGGACACCGATCAACCTCGAAGACACCATCAGCACAATGAACTCCATCCACTCCGGATCTCCAACCGACCCATGCCCTCACCACGTCTTCAACAAGGCCGACGCTGTCATCGCACCCCACCAGAGGGACATCATCAACACCTCCTTCGACACCGCAACCTTCCCTGAGAGCTGGAAGCACGCGGAACTCAGCGCTCTACTAAAGAAACCAACGGCGGACCCCACCGAACTCAAGAACTACCGCCCCATCTCGCTCCTCCCGTTTCCAGCCAAAGTCATCGAGAAGACCGTCAACAAGCAACTGGCAGCCTTCCTCGAGACGACTGGATCCCTCGACCCATCTCAGTCAGGCTTCCGGGCCAACCACAGCACCGAGACCGCCCTCATCGCTGCCACTGACGACATGCGAACCCTGCTGGACAACGGAGAAACAGCGGCCCTCATCCTCCTGGACCTCTCCGCGGCATTCGACACTGTCTGCCACCGCACCCTAGTGCAGCGCCTCAGCAACGTCGGAATCAAGGAGAAGGCACTGGAATGGATCAACTCCTTCCTCGCCGGAAGGACACAGAGAGTCAGCCTCCCCCCGTTCAAATCAGAAGCCACGGAAGTCATCTGCGGCGTCCCTCAGGGCTCCTCGCTCAGCCCCACCCTCTTCAATGTCTACATGAGCCCCCTTGCGGCCATCGCACGCCAACACAACCTGAACATCATCTCCTACGCCGATGACACCCAGCTGATCCTCTCCCTGACCAACGACCCCACCTCCGCCAGAGCCAACCTACACGAAGGGATGAAAGACGTGGCCGAGTGGATGACGACCAGCCACCTGAAACTGAACACAGACAAGACGGAAGTCCTCATCCTGGGCTCCTCACCCTCCGCCTGGGACGACTCCTGGTGGCCCCCCGCCCTGGGCAACGCACCCAAACCGACAGACCACGCACGCAACCTGGGCTTCATCCTGGACTCCTCCCTCTCCATGACCAGACAAGTCAACGCCGTCTCCTCGTCCTGTTTCAACATCCTGCGCATGCTACGTAAGATCTTCCGGTGGATCCCCACCGAGACCAGGAAGACGGTCACCAAGGCCCTCGTCACCAGCCGTCTGGACTACGGCAACGCCCTCTACGCCGGAACCACCGCCAAGCTCCAGAAGAGACTCCAGCGTATCCAGAACGCCTCGGCGAGACTCATCCTCGACGTCCCCAGACGAAGCCACATCTCCAGACACCTGAGAGACCTGCACTGGCTCCCGATCAACAAAAGAAACACCTTCCGGCTCCTCACCCACGCACACAAAGCCCTACACAACCAAGGCCCGACTTACCTCAACAGCCACCTCAACTTCTACGCTCCCAAACGCCATCTCCGCTCGACCAGTCACGCCCTCGCCGCCGTCCCCCTCATCCGCAGAGCGACAACAGAAGGAAGGTCCTTCTCCCACCTGGCCGCCAAGACTTGGAACTCCCTCCCGACCGACCTACGCCTGACCCAAGACCACCTCTCCTTCAGGAAGAAGCTCAAGACCTGGCTGTTCGAGCAGTGCGGACCCCTCTACCCCCCAAGCGCCTTGAGACCCTCCGGGTGAGTAGTGCGCGGTATAAATGCCTATGATTGATTGATTGATTGATTACTGCGAGGTTAGATTGAGCGAGTCCATGTTGAGTGTCCCATCGATTGCTTCTCATTACCTACGCCTTCTGGAATTCATTCAAAGTAATTGTGAGAAGCTGGCTTGGTATATGGTGTGCACTTTAGCACCTTGCACCAATCCAGACAACCCTTCTGGTGTTTTTAGTGGTCTTAGTCAACCTTAGTAAGCTCTCTAAGTGGTAGCTGTGGAGAGCCGCCTTCAAGTGCAGTCCAGAAGGAGTGTAAAGTAGCTTGTTTTACCAGAACATAATCTCATTGATATAGATTAAGTAAAAAAGAGCAACACAGTGTATTTATAAAAATAAGTATTTATCATATAACACTCACTAACACATACAAGTATCTCCTAGCCTGAGATACACACAATGCACACAATGCACACAATACTTTTCAATAGAAACAGGTAAGTAAAACGTAATACACAGTGGTCACTAGGGGGAGACGAAACCATATATTAAAATAGTGGTATACGAACCATGACTCAAGTCGAGACTATAAGCAGAAGACGTAGAAGTGCCGGGGACCCAAAGAACCACCTGAGGTAACTAACCGGGAATCCCACGGAGGGCGTGTGCAGAGCGGTAACACAACCGTGGGATTAATGCAAGTCAATGAGTAAGTCTTGGTGGCAATTTTATAGTAGAAAGAAAGGCCTTTTCCAGTGGACCCTGAAGGAACCCCATGGAAGGCAGTAGTTTAGAGAGCCACCCCACCCGTGGATACCAAAGGAACCAGGATACCTGCCCCTAGGAGCCAGGTGCAAAGGTGTGAAGTGGTGTTGGAAACCGCTGCCGAACCCAATGGAGGACTTCAGGAAGATGCCGCTGCTGGAGAAGGAGAAAGTGTCCAGTGGAACACAAAGGTGGATTCAAGTCGAGAAGTACCTGAAAGCAGAGGGAACAGAGTCTATGCCACTTGGAAGTGACCAGGAGGCACGGAAGACGAATGCCCACCAAAGTCGGGTGTTGCAGGAGAGTCGATAGTGACCTTGGAGCTGCAGTTGTGTGGACCAGGCGATGCTGTGGAAGACCAGGAGCCATTCATGAACTGTCCCATGTTGGATGCCGAGAGTTGAGTTGTCGGTGTCCGTCAGGGGCACCAACAAGCCTTGACAACTGCAAACAACGTGGAGAGTGAAGAAGGTGCAATGTCGGGACCAGCAAGGTCCAGGTGACTCAGGCCCTTAGCAATCAGAGGAGCCCAAAGAATTCAAAGATGACCCTCAAGAGGACCCACAGGCCGGAGGCACTGAGTGGCAAGAGGACCTCGAGCAGCTCAACAAAGAAGCAAGCCCAGAATGCAAGTGTTTGCGGTGAGGATGAACATCTTGGTCACTGGAGAAGCTTGAATTTGGGGCTACTTGGAGCCTGAAAATCTTGGTGGAGGGAAGCCAACAATCCTTTGCAACTGCAAGTCGACACGGAGCACAGGGGTTTGGTTCCTGCGGCTCCAACAAGGGATACTGGCCGCAAATTTGGTGAGAGGACAGGTCAGTCCTCGAGGGATGTGAAGAACCACCACCTGTGTTGCTTAGCTTTTTGGAGTCCATGGGATCTCAGGATCAGCAGACCAGTCAGCTTAGTAGCGGTGCCTGCAGATGCAGGGAAGTGACTCCTTCACTCCAAGGGAAATTACTTCAGCGGTCTTTGGATGCCCACAGGCCTTGAAAGGTTCCTGTATGGTGCACAGGCATGGACGTTGGAGCAGACTAGCAGGGAGAGGAGATTAGGAGGAGAAGGAATCTTCCCTGTTGCAGCTTTGATGCCCAGAGAGAAGTCCAGCAAAGTCCAGAGTGCCCAGATGGTTGAAGAAGTGGTGTCTGAAATGAATCTTGTCCCATGACGAATCTAGGGACCCACCCTCTTAAGTACTTTAAGGAAATGGTTGGGATGATTCCGGGGTCCCTCCCTATGGAGAGGCTGGACAAGGGGAGTATACTCCCCTGTCCTTTGTCCAGTTTCGTGCCAGAGCGGGAGCCAAAGGCTCCCTGATATGGTTTGGATTGGACTATGCATGGAGGGCACCAAGTGTGCCCTGCACGCAGACTATGTGGCACTGGCAAGCTCCCCACCGTGCCCCAATACTCTAAACCCTGTCTGGGAGGTGGTCACACCTCCCTGTGACAAGATACCTATTGTTCTGCCTTCTCCTGCTCGAGCTTGGCTCAGCAGCAGGAGGGCAGAATCGTGTCTCTGGCCGGCAGCAGCCCTAGCTTGCTCTCCGGAGCTGGAAGACTGGGACTGGGAGCACAGAGGACCTCCCAAAGGAGCTTTACAGTGCATGGAATCATAACTCCATCGCCGTTTACAGTGTGGGGGTATGATTTCAACATGTTTGATACCAAACATGATAGGATTTGTTACAGACAGTTCAATGACGCGGTGCCCCTTTATATGTTAAATGGCTGTCTCACTTACAACCTGGGAGAATGGACTCCGTAGGCTGTAGAGGTGTCCTACTCATGCAGGGGCACCCTCTCACTTAGAACCAAGTATGCTTCCTTCAGGATTGAAAGGCCTGCTCTACGGGTGACTTATAGGTGCAGTGACTGACCTTAGATATAGGGAAACCAGCACCAGCTTTCACAGGCTCCAATGGGAGGCCTGTAGTTACAAATTGAGTGGTCTCCCATGGGTGGCATAATACATGCTTCAGACCATGGGGGATCCCTGGTGTACCTACGCCCTGGGTACCTTTGTAGTATATACTAGGGACTGATAAGTGTACATCAGTGTCCAATCTGGGATGTACCTAAGTACTTACCATACCAATTTAGGGGCAAAAGCACAGAGACCAGGGTCCTGATTAGCAGGATACCACTACCAGACAGACTAGTCAGAAACAGCATTACATCAAGCAAAAAGTGTGGGCAACCATAGAAGCAGATACTACTTTCCTACAGTCATAATCTGCTCTGAGTATTATGCTAATGGCCCTCTGCTTCTGGTATGAGTCCAGCAGCTTTGTAGGTCTGCTTCAATGGTGACACAGAGAGGAACAGAAAGCTGACCGAGGCCACACCTTAATGGAATAAAGGTAGAGATTCTGCTCTGTGGCATAAACTTCTTCTGAAGACTCCTCAAATTTGGAACCACAAATTATCTCTGAAATTCAAGGTAAAAAAGCTTGGACTTCTGTTTTGACAACGCAGTCAGACTCCCCTTTGGAAAACACAATCTTGTATTTTCTTGTGTGCCAGCAAAGCGTTCACGTTGATCCATCAATGTTTTAGAGATTTGTTGGTCGTTTATTTGTCATCTCCTGAGGCCTACCTCAGTTATGGGAATGGTCTGAGTCAACTGCTTCCAGTGATAGCAATGCCACAGGGTGCAGAATGCCAGCACGCATCGTTTGTTTCAGCTTTCCAAGCTCCAGATTATGGGATGCTCTTGACTTTGCTCGCTTGAAGCTCGGATCTAGAACAAAGGGCTATATTATCAAGAACGGCGATAACATTATGATTTAGTGGCAGGAAACTGATAATATGCACTTGAGAATTTCCATAGAAGTCCAGGTTCACACCAGAACCGTTCCTGATAATATGGCCCAATGTCCCTCCCGAGCTACACATGGAAATGTTATTTTTAAGGTTTAAGTAGAAACTTAAAACTCTATCAGTACTCTTCTTCTTAAACTGGACCGGCGACGCACCTTAGTCCAACCTCGCAAGGCATCTGCACGGCTGTAATAAGATGCTACATAAATATCTCATCAACTGCGCATGCACCACAAAACGATCCAGACCTTCAGAGCACATCACATAGTTCAGGCACGCTCACACACATGTAGGAATAAACCTCCAAAGGAACATCTTACAGCCAAGATGTCATCAGTCAATGCCATGTCGTGACCCTGTGCCTCATGGGAACAGTCTAGACCGAACTGCCAAGCCATGCCTTCCCTGGACCGGAAACCAGCATCCTGGGACCGTTTTCGGATTAACACCCCTCATCAGCCAGGCTAGCTTGAATCCAGTGGCAAAGTGAGCAAATGACCAACGTCTGGGCATACCTGTCCCACTTAGGGTGAACAAAGCCAAAACATGGAGATGAATTTTTATAGGCCAGTGTTGTGGCTGGAAAGCGTCATGGCAGATGATTCTGCAAATAAAGCATTTTCGTTAAAAGAATCTGGTGTCTGCTCCTAGTCCATAAGGATTTGAGTGGAAGAAACATGAATCAACTTCTATATATAGATATAGATACATTCGTCAGTAGGTAGTTATAGTTAGCACCGAAGTTTCCATTGGAAAATCGTTTCTGGTTTTGCCTACTACCTTGGAGCCTAATGAGAAATATTCACAACATTGTCAAAACACGTCCCCTATTTGGTTCAGCCGCAGTGTTTGGGGCTGGAGAAAAAAGGAAGGTCCCAAAACACGTTTTCTCCTATGTTATGTCAATGGGGATTTTTCCGTTTTTGAACATGAACACAGCCCAGATCTCTGAACGGAATTACACCAAATTTGGCAGAAAGGTAGATGTTGGTGCAGAAAGCGGGTTTATTTGTGATTTGGAGTAAATAGAGAATGCCAGATTTTGGGTCTGAGACAAGAAAAGGAGCAACCTCCCATTCTTGTTAATTTAAATCTGGGGATCACAAAGTTACAGCAAGTCCAGAAACAACAGTTCTAGCTCCAATGCACTCACTGAATGTTGGAATATGCATAATGCACATCTTCCATTGGTATTGCCTTGTAATGTGTTGGACTGTGAGGATTTTATGGAGGTGTGAGAGTGGTTTGAGGAGGGTTGTTGTGTCTTATGTGTATTTGTGTGTTGGCATGCTCGGAGGCAGCCTTGGCCCGTGCAGGTAAGAACGGCGGGTCCGGTGGGGGGAGGGGGGTATTTCGACAGACTACAGCAAGGGGAAATTAAATAAATAAGAATTTTTTCCCTCGTCGTCGTCTGTCGAAATCCTCCCCAGCGAGCCACACACACCTGCACGGCCCGCGGCTGCTACTTGACACCCACTAGTCTCTTCTCATCAGTCGTGCAGCACCAGCAGGGCTACATTCCTACCTCAGACACAACCCTTGACTCTCCAGCAAACGCTTCCCCACTCACTCTGGTGCCTGTTTATTGCTAACGCTCTAAACTACTATCAGTGCACTTAATACCTGTGTACTATTATTGATTGACACAGTTACTCTACCAGTGATGTGCACTTTTATCAGAAGAAGCAATAACAACAGTAAACCTGAGAAGCTGAAATGGCCCCTCAGCTGGGGAAGGATGTCTACCTTGTTGTGGGAGGACAGGCTGCGGGGAGAACATGACCTGCGTTAAATAGCTCTGTAACCTGCTTTCAAGACCGAGCCTTCATTACATGGAACTCTGAGGGGCTTATCTACAAGCCACTTGTGCCGCCGGTGCGTCACTTTTGATAAGGGAAAAAGTAACGTAAATAAGCGCCTTAGTTTCTAAAACAAATGGCAAAGTAAACTTGTGCTGAGTATGGGTGGGTGGAATTTGCTTAATCGTGTTACGCAAATCTCTGCGAAATGGTAAAAAAATCTCTGCGAACACGCAGAAATTCCCGAACACGCAGAATTGCTTGTTCGCGATGCTTTTTTACTGTCCGCAATTGCTGTTTGCGTGCTCGGAGGGAAATATCTTGCAAACACGCATTTTGAGAACGCGAACAAGCGAAACATTTTTGAAGACACGGAATGCAGAATTTTGGCCAATTTCACGTTCGCCGCAGAACGCAAAATTACCCAAATTCCGCAAATTCCGCATACGGAACGGAATTTACCACCCAGGCCTATTGCTGAGCATTATATGCTTATCGAACCAGTAAATAGCACTTAAGTAATATATGATGATTTCAACATGACCACCATATTTTCAACTGCTTAAAAGGTTCTTGCTGCATTACCTCACCCTATATCTCAGGATGCTGTTTCATACCAACAATGGAAGCATTTTCATAAGGATTTGAACAAAGTATGCTTGTTATATCTCATTTGTTTCTGCTAGAGATGTTTCAGCCTCTTTGTGTGATGTCATTAACCAAAGGCCATGTCTGTCACTACCTATTACGGCTCTGAGTCAAAAGATCATGCTGGATATAAGGGTTAAATCATGACACTTCCTGTGATGTTACCAGGTCAAAGATCTTGTGATGAAACTTCCTATGACATCATCTGTAGGTGAAAAAGCATGTGATGTCACTTCCACTAGCCCTTGAATTTTGATGAATGGATGTCCTTCAGCATAATGTTGGAATACCTACCCCAATCTAAAGGACCAGATTTCCTCCATGAAGTGGCACAGCATCAGGGTCCTTTCCGAATGAGGTCTAAACCGTTTGATTTAGGAAACCCCTAAATGTGTCTGTTCCATCTCCTGAGAGTCCATAAGATGGCTTTGCATGACCAGGATTGTTTGTTTTACAGAGACCACGAGCGCCATCACCACAGATGTCACAGTGAACACGACAACCAAACCCACTAAGAACAGCACAACCTGTGGAGGTAAATATACCAAGGAAGGACAGGTATTCAGCCCCGGGTCACAGCAAGGAAGGTTGGTCAAACCTATCTGAATGTATGCACGGTCTGGTGTAAGTCTATCTGAATGTATAAACAGGCTGGTGTAAATCTATCCAGGTGTATGTAATGTCTAATGTAAATCTATCTGAATGTATGCACAGGCTGGTTTAAATCTATCCAGGTGTAGGTAATGTCTAATGTAAATCTATCTGAATGTATGCACAGTCTGGTGTAAATCTATCTGAATGTATGGACAGTCTGGTGTAAATCTATCTGAGTGTATGCACAGTGTGGTGTAAATCTATCTGAGTGTATGCACAGTCTGGTGTAAATCTATCTGGGTGTATGCACAGTCCGGTGTAAATCTATCTGAGTGTATGCACAGTCTGGTGTAAATCTATCTGGGTGTATGCACAGTCTGGTGTAAATCTATCTGAGTGTATGCACGGCCTAGTGTAAATCTATCTGGGTGTATGCACAGTCTGGTGTAAATCTATCTGAGTGTATGCACGGCCTGGTGTAAATCTATCCAGGTGTATGCGCAGTCTAGCCTAAATCTATTTGGATGTATGCACAGTCTAGTGTAAATCTATTTGGATGTATGCACAGTCTGGTGTAAATCTAACTGACTTTATGCACGGCCTGGTGTAACTCTACCCAATTGTATGCGCAGTCTGGTGTAAATCTATCTGTATTACCTAATGGCGGGCTCCATTATGTATATAGTTAGGACCTAGTTTCCATAAGAAAAGCGTTTATTGTTTTCCCAATAACTTTGGCGCCTGTTGCCAAATCTTTGCAAAAGTTTCAAAACGCGTTGCCCATTCTGGTCAGCTCTTATCCTGAAAGTTTCAAGGTGATTTACCAAGCGGGGGTCGAGAAAAAAGGGGGGTCCCAAAACATGTTTTTTCGATGTTATTTTCCATAGGAAACTTAAGACACGGTTACAGCCCGAACTGCTTAACGGAATTAAACCAAATTTGGCAAAAAGGTAGCCGTTGTTTCAGAAAGAACTCTTTTTCTTAAATGGTGTAAATCGGTTCAGTAGTTCCTGAGAAAATAAAAAAAAGAGGTCAAAAATGCATTTTCCATAGGAAACTTTAGATACGGCTACAGTTTGAACTACTGAACGGAATTACACCAAATTTGGCATAAAGATAGCCCTTGTTTCTGAAATAACTATTTTTCTTAAATTGTGTAAATCCGTTCAGTAGTTGCAGAGAAAATCAAAAATAAAAGTTTCGATATTTAGAGGCACTGAGGATCCACGCACCCTCCCGACCACAAGCTTTATTTTAATTGGCTGTCAACACTCCAAACCAGGAAGTGTTGGCAGCCATCTTGCGCCTCAATAACTAAGGCACAAGAAAACAGAAAAACAAAGGCGTAAAACAAGAAAAGGGGGCAGGGTAGAAACACCCTGACCCCCTAGGCCTGCTCAGGGGGTAACACAAGGACCCCCGGGCCCCAAAAAGTATTTGTTTAACAAAAAAATCAGCTGAATTTTCTCTTTGGTGTACGAATCCGGCTGAGAAAATAAAAAATAAAAAGCGCTGGCTCCTGCGTTTTGTTTTATTGAAGCCCCCAGGTGGGCCCGTTTCCGGTGGCAGTAAATAAAAGTGTGGGGGTGCTCCAATCCCCACACACTGCCCCAGGGACCGCCACCTCCGACGCTTCTTTTTTAATCTGTGGGGTCCTCCAAGGCCCCCCCAAGACCCGTAGACAACCACCCCCGGGGCTTTTTTAAAATATTATGTATATGCATTCTCAGATGTGTGACTATGTACGCTACAGGGTAATACACCTAACAGTGTGTTTGCATACAAGCGAGACATCACATTGTGCATAAACTCAGAGGGCAATACACCACACTGTGCCTACATTCAAAGTGTTTTACACTAGTGTGCTTTTCACTACAGCATGCATGCATCAAGAGATCATTATATACAACAGTGCATACTTCCGGAGTGTTGTACACCATCCTGTAAAAGGAATATGTTACTTACTCTGTAAGTATCTGTTCATAGCATGTAGTGCTACAGCATCACATTATTTGCATACTTCCATCTAGAATGTTTGCAACTTTCTTTTGTTTGAAGAAGTCTTGTTAGTCATGAGGTCATGACTCATAAGACTCACAGGCTATGCGACTTCTTCCTTAGTTGGGAATATGCACAGTCCGGTCTTAATCGATCTGTGTGTATGCAGGGCCTGGTGTAAATCTAATCAGGTGTATGCACAGTCCAGTGTAAATCTATTTGAGTGTATGCACAGCCTGGTGTAAATCCATCCAGGTGTATGCACAGTCCAGTGTAAATCTATTTGAGTGTATGCACGGCCTGGTGTAAATCTATCCAGGTGTATGCACAGTCCAGTGTAAATCTATCTGAGTGTATGCACGGCCTGGTGTAAATCCATCCAGGTGTATGCACAGTCCAGTGTAAATCTATCTGAGTGTATACAGGGCCTGGTGTAAATCTATCCAGGTGTATGCACAGTCCGGTGTAAATCGATCTGTGTGTATGCACGGCCTAGTGTAAATCCATCCAGGTGTATGCACAGTCCAGTGTAAATCTATCTGAGTGTATGCACGGCCTGGTGTAAATCCATCCAGGTGTATGCACAGTCCAGTGTAAATCTATCTGAGTGTATACAGGGCCTGGTGTAAATCTATCCAGGTGTATGCACAGTCCAGTGTAAATCGATCTGTGTGTATGCACGGCCTGGTGTAAATCCATCCAGGTGTATGCACACTCTGTAGTGTAGTTCCTATTTCCCTTATAGGCTCTGCGCTTTGGAATAATATACATTATAGTTGTGGCATAGGACTGATGTTAGTATGCCTCTATAGAGTGCATTAAACTTAATTACTTTGTGTGCCAACTAACTCAGAGGTCACTAGAAACTTCTCGAATAAACAAGAAGGGAGTAGTTTCTGACAACCGCATAAACATGACAACTTTGTTTCCCTTAGAATCGGAACAGTCTCAGAATCGCGGAAACAATAGATAACAGTTTCACTCAGTCAATCGTGCATGCTTCGCTTCTTCAGAGTTACACAGAAATAGATAGACGGGTGTCTCAATAAAAGGATTTATTGGACAGTTTTGTTTCTCATGTAAGAGATCGGAGCTGTTACAATCACAAGAAAGTATGCAAAATATAATATGTACATCGTAAGCAGTAAGAAGAAATAATACTACAAGAGCCAAATCAAGCCGTGGTTTGCCTTGGTAAGGGAAGGTATATTTATACCCGGTAGGTGGCTAGGAATGTTACCATTGACGTAAATTTGGGCAGAGGAAGACGTCATGAATGAACCCCTAAGGAATACTAGTTCAGGCATCATAAATGAATTCTTGGAGAAATCAGTAATCCAAGCAGAGAAAGTCCCAAAGGCTTAAGGGTCTGGTTTATAAGAACTCGTTGTGACGTGGGTAGGACGGATGTAGGTGACCATGCCTGTATTTGGATAGCATGGCTAATGCCTAAATAAGGAATGGGATTCTATGCCTAAAGAAGGACAATGTGAGTTGTGCGTATATAAGGATATGATTCGGGAAACCTATGTACGGGTATCTAAATCGGAACACAACACCCACTCTAATTTCGAATGATCGACATTACTAAATGCTAAACATGCTAAACATATGAAATTGAGTATCACATGTTTGCTAAAAACATTTGTAAAAGCATACTAAAATAAGTCTTTGTTAAAAATCTTTTGCTAGACATGAAATGCAAAGGTGCTGTACATATTAAAGCAATGTTTCATTATAAGCATATGTTTACAGTGAATGCTAAATGAATGAACATATATATACATATGATAAAATGGTTCATGATTACAAAAGAAAAAGCTTAAGGCCATTTCATGTCATGGTACATAAATGACATTGTTGTGAAAAGGTGAAAAGGTGTCCCTGGAAGTTTTCAAAGAAGTCTGTTCTTTATGAATAGTTCTACTGTAAGCAGATTACTTTGCCATAAAAAAGAAAAATACAAATTTGGAAAAAAAAATTCATCATAGGAAACCGTTCTAAGGTTTGTCTTTGTTTATGAGAAATGAAGGCCAAATTCATATCTTTCCCGTTACACTGTGTGTCGAATCAAATGTCAGTGTATGGGGCTGGTGAAAACATGAAATCCTCTATTCCTGTAGACAAAAAATCCTCTACCGATGTCGGTGACAGTTGGAATACTTTGTTTAGAAGATTAACCGCACAAGATGCGAAGCATCACCTTCATCATTGGATGCTACAGCAATGTTCGTTTCCGATGTTACCATTGCAGAGAGGTGTAAAAAGGGGCATGGCCTCTGAACACCTCTCTGCAACTCAGTTCCCTAAGCCATACTGGTGGTACCTGATGGGCTAGTTGGACCCTATGGACCCTCAGGATTCAAGGGGCCTTAATCCCCCTAATTAAAATGCACCACGGGCGTGTTTGCACAGTGGTAAAGGGAGGGGGCTGAGTCTGAGGTGACACGTGTGCAAACACGCTCTCTGGTGCATTTTAAGTTGGGGGATTAAGTCCCCTTGAATCCTGAATGTCCCTGGGGTCCAATTAGCCCACCAGGTACCTCCAGTAAGCGCCACAGAGCTGCGTTGCCGAGAGGTGTAAAAAGGGGCATGGCCTCTGGAGACCTCTCTTCAAGGAAGCTCCCTAGCGCATACTGGTGGTACCTGGTGGAATAGTTGGCCCCCAGAGACCCTAAAGATTCAAGGGGACTTAATCCCCCAATTTACAACACGCAAGGGGGCGTGTTTGCAGAGCGGTGGAGAAAGGGTGTATGGCCTTTGTCTACATCTCACCAATTACACTGCGTGGGGCTTACTGTAGGTAAAAGGTAGGCTAGTTGGCACCTAAAGGACCCCCAGCAATGAAGGGGACTTCAATCCCCATCCAAGAGCATGCCAGGGAGTGTGTTTGTAGAGTGGTGGGCAAAGTGGGCATGGCCTGGTACGAGTACTTACCAATGCTGCTGTGTGGGACTGACTGAAGGTAATAGTTTGAGAAGTTGTCCCACAAGGATGTCCTCAGGGGCCAACTACCCCTCTTGTTACCTCCAGTAAGTCCCACACTGTGGGATTGCTAAGACGTCTTCGAAGGCCATGGCCCCCTTTCTCTACCAATCTACAATTGTGCCTTCTTGGCAGACTACGGGAAGGGGGATGAATCCAATTTAGTCCTGAGGGAGTTTGTGGGCCAAAACTCCCTCCTGGTACGTCCTATAAGTCCTACCCAGCGGAATTCCTGAGCGTTGGTTGGACGCCCAGCACCATTTCTCCACCACTCTACAAAACGCGACTACTAGTTAAAGTAGCATACTTCTGCACCTCTGACTTAGAGGTGGCATTAATCCCCATGCCCTTTTATGTACTAGGGCCATACAGAGGAGGTCATGCTAATCACAGGGTGTTAGAAATGGGATTTCCGGTTGGCTAAGGCTTGCGCCAAAGCCTGGCAGAAACCACCACTCTAGTCAGGGCAAGGGAGTTACACGCCAAGGATAACCCCTGCTCGCCCTCTCGGTAACGTGACACGAGCAGTAAGGCTGATCCCGGAGGCAATGTAGGATAAGTATTTACGCACTCACCCAGCAACAACACCCAAGGCCCACCACAAAGGAAACTCCACGGAAGGTTATATATACAAATAGCCTTTGTATTATACCCAACACATTAGATAATAAACACACACTTTACAATGTGCCAAAGGCACAGGCAGAATTTACAGGAGATTATGTACATGGGACAGGGTCGTGTGGGCCACTGTCAGGAATAAGTACTGTTAGAACTAGCACTTGGTAGGAATAACACTTTGTAGAAATAGCACTTGGAACATAGAACACTTGTAGCACCAAATAGCAAATGTAGCACACAACCATTAACCACTGGTAAAAGGTAAGTACCACCTACGCAATCTTAACCACCTTAGGAAAATTTCACGCTGGGAACCATGAACTCACTAGTATAACTATACTAGGAAAAGCAACCTCCTAAGCATAAAAACACATTCAGAGGTATCGGCAAGCAGCTTGGCACATGATGCATAAAAACACATTCAGAGGTATAGGCAAGAAGCTTGGCACATGATGCGTAAAACATATTCAAAGGGATAGGCAAGAAGCTTGGCACATGATGCATAAAAACACATTCAGAGGTTTAGGCAAGCAGTTTCCACATGATGCATAAAAACACATTCAGAGGTGTAGGCAAGAAACTTTCCACATGATGCATAAAAACACATTCAGAGGTGTTGGCAAGTATCACAGTTGTGCAAAAGATCAAATAGGGCATAAACTTGTACCCCACGCAGGAGCACAACACATGGAACTGTCCCCCAGGCCAACTGGCCTCCCAGGGGTTGAAACGCCCCGTTTCCACAATGTCAGGGCAGGCAGCGCAGGCAGCCAAAGAGATTGTAAGGGCCTAAACGAAGCAGCTGCCCACTAAGTGCTGGGCAGCTGGAGATAGGAATGGAGCCTGGGCTCTCAGTAGCCCCGTGAATAAATTGCGCCACGTTGGATCCCTCTGGCTCGAGAAACAAGATGCCCCCTGGAGCCTCATGGGTTCGAACTAACTGTGGGCCCAGGAGCCTCGTGGGCTCTGAAGAAGATGCTGCCCACTGTGGGGGGAGCGGCCCGCTGCCAGCCGGGGCCGCTCTACCTCCCTAAATGCCCCCTTTGTTGTTTGAGCCTCGTGGGCTCTGCTTAATAAACTGTCCCCGTCGTTGGAGTCCCCCCTCTGGGTACTCGGAACTTGAACACAATCTGCGCCACAGGAGCCTCTTGTGGGCTCTAGAAATAATTGGGGCTGAGATTGAAGGGGGAGCGGCCCGCTGCCTTCCGAGGCCGCTCCACTAGCCGAAGAAATGCCCTGGGACCGTTGGAGCCTCGACAGGCTCTGAATCTGGCAGGGCTGTGAGCCTCGTGGGCTCTAAACAAAAGGTGCAGTAACTTTGGGGGAGCGGCCCTCTGCCTACTGGGGCCGCTCAGGAAGGACTTTTCGACGGTGCCTTGCTCAGGCACCAACCCTTTCCCCACACGGAGCCCGCACTCACTGAGGACAATTCCGTGGGAATCTGCCGCCTCCTTCTCCGGCACCGGGCACAGGACTTCTCAACCCGCAGTCTCCTCTGTCGGCGCTGCTCCTCGGGCGTGTGTGGCTCGTCTACTCGGGGGCTTCCGGCCTCAATCCTTCCCCTGCGCTGGACCAATCCCAGCGTGGCTCCGGGGTGGGTCCCCTAACCAACCAGGCTTCTCTCCTCAGTCGCGCCTCCAATTGCCGGGCACCTCTTCCCCCTGCTGGGCCAATCCCAGCGTGGCAGGAACGATTACGCAGGCGGACTCCGGGTCCGCGGTGGTGATTTCCAGCTCAACACGGGGTGGGCTCCCATGAAATAAATATTAAATCGGGGTGGGCACCTGATATCAATGGAAATATGGAAAATAAGCGTCCGGCAGTGCAGGGTGGGCACCCGGGCTGCAAATCAGCAACGAAGGGGATCCCCACGCCAGGGAATTCTTCGAGACAAGAAATGGCAGCTCGGGCTGCAATTTTAAAAGGAGCAGGGCTCCAGCCCCCAGGATATAGCGTTCTCCTGAAAAGTAAAACACAGCGCTTCCCAGGGAAAGCAAAACACAGCACCTCCCAGGTGCTGCAAGGAGAAATAAAGTGCCCCAAGGCACTACAGGGCATAAGTCCTTTTTGGAAAGGTAGGCAGGGGGGCAAAGGCTCACAGGGCCCTCCAGGCAGGGAGGCAGTCACAGTGGCGGTATCCTCCTGGCCCCCAGTAGCAGCAGGCCCCCCTCAAAGTAGGATCAGGAAAGAGAACAACATTCATGGAGACACAGCCCCTTTTTATACACCTAATTCCTTTGTCTGTGTCTGCTGGGTGGGGGGAAAACCAGTCGCAGCTGGTTTTGGAGCACTTTGATGTTCTCAGCCCCTCTTCCCATTCACTAGTCAGGCTAGGGTCATCAGTCGCACCACAGGGGGCAGAGCCAGCCTTGTGTGGGGAAAGCCCAGCCCTATTCAGGTCCCAGGTGCACTCCTTCCTCACATCAACCATTCAGATCTCTCCACTCACCACCGGGGCAGACCCATCCTGACCCCTGGAGCCAGGGTCACCAGCCAGCTCCAGCCAATCACAAATCTGAAAGCCTATTCACAAACATGCCAGCTTCTAGAAGTGGCACTTCCACACTAGGTACATTAACGCCACACACATCATTGCGCAGCATTTAATCACACGAGTCTGCACATACCAAACTCCACCCTGCACTCCCCACGCATCAGGAACTAACATGGACATATACATTCCCCATGCATTCCTATGGGAGGGCAGGCCAGTCTCACCACACGCACTCAGAGTGCGCACGCACTTTCTACTGGGACTCAGTGAAAGTGCGCAAAGCCAAAAAATAACTAACACCAAGTCACAATTAAAAGCAAAAAGTTTAGGGGTGAACCAGCCAGAAGGGCCAAGTCCAACACAGGTGTACCGCAACGCATAGTGTTTCCTAGTGTATGTAGGTGTTTCCACTGTATTCTAAGTTTCTTTTAGCATAGCACTGGCACTAGGCCTGGTTAGTCAGAGTCAGTTACCACCAGTACCCATCTGAAAAAGTTGTGGGCACAGGATGATTTTGCAACAAGGCCTCTTTCTGCTCCTCTGTTGGTTCTTTCAGCACATGCCTTGCTTCTTCCTGCACTTTTCTTTGTCTTTGTGGACTTCTGTTGCTTCTTTCTGCATTTCTTATGCTTCTTTCTGTGCATTTTTGCTTCTTTTTTTACATGTCCTACCTCTGTAAGCATCGTTAGAAACTAGCTTTTAAATAACCTTCGAAATTCACTTTAAAAAACAAAGGTTTCAGGTACGTTATAGCTAGAAATTAGCATTTAAAAAACCTTTGAAATTCACTGAAAAAACCATAGGTTTTAGGCACGTTATAGTTAGAAATTAGCATTTTAAAAACACTTGAAATTCACTGAAAAAACCAAAGATTTCAGGCATGTTATAGTTAGAAATTAGCATTAAAAAACCTTAGACATTCACAGAAAAAACCATAGGTTTCAGGGACGTTATAGTTAGTTGGACATTTCACTAGTACAAAACCAGTGAAAATCCACCGTTATAGCTAGTTCAGCTAAATATAACTTGCGCGCCCATAATGATACACTGCTGATGACATCACATATTACATCACTCATGACATGGTCAGTGACATCACTCATGACATCGCTGATGGCATCTCAAATGACATCACTGATAACATTACAGATGACATCATCCTTGTGATAGAGTGGCAGAGCTCCTCTCACCCTAATATAACCTTTGATACACACACTCAAAAAAACAAACTAACATTTTCAAAACAATGGACATACCAATACCAGTTACAACATAACCATTCGGTAAATCCAAGATCTTCACACACATGCACTCATTCACCAACAGTCCTATACAGTCACTCATATATGTACTCACTCATCATATGTACTCATACACCTATACATACTGTTACACACCGCCACTCATCCATAGAGTTATTCACACACACAGTCACACATGCAAACAAAGTATCAAACATCCATTTACTTGTATATACAGTTATACACACACCACCACACTTACTTCTACAGAAACTTACATATACTTACTCTCTTAAACAATCACTTATAGAAACAGATACTTATTTATAAAGGAACACTTCCAATCTCTCACTCTCACAAATACTCACTTATATACACCAATACTCACATATACTAGTTTAAAACATATGTAGCTACTCATAAAGACACTATTGAGACAGTCATTCATTCACTAACCCACTAACCCACATACTAACAGTGAGTCACTCATTCATACATCTATGCACTAAGTAATACCCCTCACCGAACCATAAAGACACTCAGACACTCATACTCATAGTCAACTACCAACTAATAACCCATATAGACACTCATATAGCTAATCACCAACCCATGCAGCCACTTATACACAAAGTGAGAGGCTGATACAAATATTTACATATTTAAACATTACTCACTAACCCATGTATTCACTAAGATACACATAATAAATAAGTTATACAATCAATTTTACAAAAAAAATCATCCATTTAGACACTTGTATACCCATTTATTCTTCCATCAACCTTGAGATATATATATATAAAACATATTTAATGTTAACAAAAACACACATTCACTGGATGATGTCATCAGTGATGTCATTTGAGATGTCATCAGTGATGTCATGAGTGATGTCACTAACCATGTCATGAGTGATGTAATATGTGACGTCATAAGCAGTGCATTGCCGGCGAGCGAGTTATAGTTAGCTGAACTAGCTATAACGGGTTAATTTCACTGGTTTCGTACGAGTGAAATGTCCAACATACTATAACGCCCCTGAAACTAAGTATGGGCCGAAAATTTGCGGATTTTCTGCAATTTCCCAATCCGCAAATCTCACGAAATTGCAGAAAAATCCGCGAATTTGCGAGCGGGACACATTTTTTCCAGGAAGCACTTACAGGGTTACAGCAGGTGCCCAAGTTGAAGCTAATTTCTTTGTAACAATTTACAAAATGGTTACAAAGAAATTAACTTCAACTTGGACACCTGCTGTAACCCTGTAAGTGCTTCCTGAGGCGCCACCAGAGTTGTTGCAACTATTCTCTGACCCTGCTCTGACCCTCGAAGCAGGGTCAGAGAATAGTTACAAGTATGGCTCCTGTCACAATAATTAAACTGCCACAGGAAGCACTTACAGATAAGGAAGCAGGTGCCGGACTTGAAGCTAAAATTCAGTAACACATTAACCAGCTCCAAATTAATGCGTCTCGGTTGAGGCTGGCTGGGAAGGTGTGCTTTCTCCCCTTAATCTACAGTGGTGAACCAGAGGGTGCTATGATGAACCAGAAGGTGCAGTGGTGAACCAGAGGGTGGCAGTGGTGAACCAGAGGGTGGCAGTGATGAACCAGAGGGTGGCAGTGGTGAACCAGAAGGTGGAAGTGGTGAACCAGAGGGTGGCAGTGATGAACCAGAGGGTACTGTGATGAACCAGAAGGTGGCAGTGATGAACCAGAGGGTGGCAGTGGTGAACCAGAGGGTGATGTGATGAACCAGAGGGTGGCAGTGATGAACCAGAGGGTGACAGTGATGAACCAGAGGGTGGCAGTGATGAACCAGAGGGTGTTGTGGTGAACCAGAGTGTGGCAGTGATGAACCAGAGGTTGACAGTGATGAACCAGAGGGTGACAGTGATGAACCAGAGGGTGGAAGTGGTGAACCAGAGGGTGGAAGTGGTGAACCAGAGGGTGGAAGTGGTGAACTAGAGGGTGGCATGATGAAGCAGAGGGTGGCAGTGATGAACCAGAGGGTGGTGCTGCTAAACTGCCTGTGAGCCCTGTGGGTGTGAGCCCCCGGGCTGCTGAGCTGCCCAGTGGTTGTGAGCCCCTGCGCTACTGAACTGCCCCGGGGCCCAGTGGGTGTGATCCCCGTGCTGCAGAACTGCCCCGGAGCCCTCTCAGTGTGAAAATCATTTTTGCCCAATTGCCTGGGAGCACATTGTGCTAAGTGCCCCCCTGCCCCCAGTACATATATACCTGTACCGCACAGCACCATTATGCTCTTGCACCATGAAGTCTGGTGCCTGGATGCTCCTGATCCGTGTAGGTGGTACCACCGTCTGGTGCAGTCAAAATGTAAAGTCATAACTTGCTACACAGCACCAATAAACACGTGTTCCCCCTGGCACCGGTATGCGCATGTACCAGGCGTGGAGCACCTGCATGCCACTGCACCCTACTGCCCAGCGCCAGCATATTCCTGTACGGGGCAGTTTAGTATGAGATGGGACATTGTCCAGCAGCTGCATGCGCCTGTACCCACTGAGCAGGATCAGAATGGCTTTGTATCAACACGCGCAGTAGAGCTATCTTGGACATCTGAAGGATTCTGGGGTCCTGTGCCAAACGTATTTTTGCATCCATGAGTTTCCCGAGCGCCATCCCCGTGTAGCTCCTGTGACCAGGAGGCTGCTTTCTCCTCATCTACTGCTCTGCTCGGTCTCTGACCCTTTATCAACAAGATGCATGTGAACTCGCAAAGAAGCCCCGCCCGTTTGGCCCCGTCCACCACACACTAGCGGTATGAAACGTCTTCCCGCCCGTCCCCACTTTAATGGCCAGCTCACTCAAGGGACCTCAGTGCCTTTTGGCGCGCTGGCAAAGTTACAGGCACACGTGGTCACATATTTGTGCAAATGGCAAAAAAATCTGTGAGTTTGCGGGAAAATTTGGGAACTCGCGGATTTGTTTGCCATTTTGCGCGAATTCGCGGACGGCTAAATCACAAATTTCGCCCATACTTACAGGCTGAAATCTATGTTTTTTTCAATGAATTTCTAAGGTTTTTTAAATGCTAATTTCTAACTATAACGTGCCTGAAACCTTTGGTTTTTTCAGTGAATGTATATATGTATATATTTATATTCACAGAAAAAAACAAAAGGTTATAGGGACATTATAGTTAAGCTCCGATTTTACTTGTACAAAAACAGTGAAATTAAGCCGTTTTAGTTAATGAGCTAACTATAACTTAAGCCGCTGCAATGCACTGCTTATGGCCTCAGTATATTATACCACTCATGACATGATCAGTGACATCACTGATGATATCCTAAATGACATCACTGATTGCATCATCCACAAAATCTCTGGCACACTGACTCACACCCTCATATTTTTACACCCACTCCAACTTCCACACTACCATTCTCAAATCCATACACACACCCATACCAGTACTCACACAGCCACTCATTGATTCATAGATCAACACACAGTTCCACTCACTCACCCATACAGCCACTCATATCCCCACTCACTCACTAATACAGCCACTGACATATCCACTCATATACCCTACAGCCACTCACATAGAGCTACTCACTCACCAATAGTTAATCACACTGCCCCTTACACACCCATACAGGTACACATACACTCACTCATACAGATACTTACATGTACTCACTCACCAATACAGTACTCCCAAAAGCATACTCACCCATACAGCTACTCCCACATTCACTCACTCACCCATACAGTCACTCACATACCCCCTCACTCACCTACACAGCCTTTCACATACCCAGTTACTCACCCATATACCACTGACACATGCACTACCTCACTGACAAAACCGTACACACCCTCACTCACCCATACAGCCCCTCACACATGCACTCAGTATCCCATACAGCCACTGACTCGCCAACTCACTCATCCATACAGGCAGTTACAGACACTCTTACCCACCCATACGGGTACTCAGACAACCAATCACTCACTCAACAGAAACTCTCGTACATACTCATACACCCTTACACCCACTTAGACACCAACTGCCAGACAGATACAGACATTCACTCAACCAGTCACTTACCCATAGATTCACTGAGACACATCAGTGGGTACAATACTGACTTATACAGTCAGTTATGTACCCACTGAATCATCCAAACAGGCACTCATACACCCACTGATTCACCAAAACACCTTGCTATATATATTTAAGACTCATAAGCTTTTAAAAACACTGACAGTCACTGAATGATGTCATTAGGGATGTCATCAGTGATGTCATTTGACTTCCATCAGTGATGTCACTGACCATGTCATGAGTGATGTAATATGTGAGGTCATAAGCAGTGCATTGCGGGAGCATGAGTTATAGTTAGATCAGGTAAATATAACTGTTGAATTTTACTGGTTTTGTATGAGTTAAACCTGAGCCTAAATACAATGTCCCAATAACCTTTTCTTTTTTCAGTGAATTTCTATGTTTATTAAGTAATGGCATTTGCATAGTGGTGGAGAAAGGGGGTGGAGAAAGGGGGAGGGGCTTCTGACTAGCTCTCAGAAATCCAGCTGTGTGGGACTTACTGGAGATAACAGGAGGGGAACTTGGCCCCCAATGACCCTCAAGAGCCAAGGGGACTTCATCCTCCAACTAGTACTGCATCAGGATGCATGTTTGCAGAGTGGTAGAGAAAGGGGGAGGGCCATGAAAACCTCTCAGCAATCATGCAGTGTTGAACTTACTGACTTTACCAGGAGGGGTAGTTGGCACTCAAGGATGTCTTTGGGGGCCAAAAACTCCTCCTGTTACCTCCAGTAAGTCCCACACAGCACGATTGCTTAGAGGGCTTTGGAAACCACGACCCCTTTCACCACCATTCTGAAGATGAGCCTACCGGTGCACTGCTGGTTGGGGATGAAGTCCCCTTGGCTCTAGAGTGTCCGCAGGGGCCAACAAGCCCTCCTGTTACCTCCAGTAAGTCCCACACAGTGGAATTGCTGAGAGGTCTTCGGAGGTCACACCCCCTTTCTCCACCACTCTGCAAATGAGCCTCTTGGTGCACTGCTGGGTGACGCATGAAGTCCCCTTGGATCCAGAGAGAGGGTACCCCGGGACACTGCAGGAGTCGGTCCTGGGGTGTGGGCGTCCCCAGGGCCATTATTGACCTCCTCCTTTGTTTTAATTTGTCCCAGAGAGGTGGTGGTCCCGGGGCTGCGGGGGCCATGCAGCCCCCATGCATTACTTTTGGCTAAAGCCTGCCCCCCAGGGCTGTGTGCACCCCGTATTGTTTGTAGATGAAGCCTAGGGGGGATGGCGGTCCCCAGAGCATGGGGGGGTCCAAGAGGCCCCCCATTTTTAAAACTATGAGCCCCTGGGGGATGCGGACATTTTATCCATACAAAACCATAGAAATTCAGCAGTTATAGATATACTTATACTCGGACATATCTGAAGAAACTATAACGCGTGCCATTAAGTAAATTAAGTCAATGAGTCAAAGGGACAGATGTACAACGTTTTTTAGCATGCGCAAACGGGTCTTGGACCTGTTTGCGTACGCTAATAATCATGGACCCATGTACAAACAGTATTTTGCGACTTGCAAATAAATTGTGACTCGCAAAATGCTGTTTTGCGACTTGCTATTAGGAAGGGGCATTCCCTTCCTATTAGCGACCACAAAGCTATGTACCAATCTTTTGCAACTGCAATTGCAGTTGCAAACCACTCGCAAATTACCACCTACTTCATGTAGGTGGTAATGCATTCGTAAATGGGAAGGGGTTGCAAATGCATGCATTATTATTTTTTAAGGGCAGGCAGGGGTCCCAAGGACCCCTGCCTGCCCTTCAAAAATGAAACGAAAACGTATCATTTGTTTTGTAAATGCATCATGTTTTCCTTTAAGGAAAACAGCCTGCATTTAAAAAAAACTGCTTTATTTAAAAGCAGTCCCAGACATGGTGGTCTGCTAAGCCCAGCAGGCCACCATCCCTGGGAGGGCCTGTCATTTCCCAATGGGCTTGCAAATTGCAAGAGGCTCATTAATATTCAAAATCCTCGCAATTTGCAACCCCATTGGGAATTGCAAACCGTGTTAAACACACTGTTGTACATGCCAAATAGTGCCCCGCAAATTACGAGTCGCAAATGCGACACAACTTGCGAGGCACTGTTTGGCAGGTTGTACATCTGGCCTATAGTTTCTTAACATAAGTATAACTATCAATATAACTATAAATGCTGAACTTCTATGGTTTTGTATGTGTAAATAGTCAGCCTAATTTTAACGACCCTGTAATCTTTGGTTTAATCAGTGAATATACATATATAAGTAAATATTACCAACTGGCAGTCGCCAGTAGGTAGTTATTGTTAGCGTTTTTTGCTGTGCCAATATCTATAGCGCGTTTGACGAATCTTTGGGAAAGTTTCAAAACTAATGGGGCGTACCGGTCACAACCTGTCTTGAAAGTTTCGGGGTAATTCGTCAAGTGGAGGCCGAGAAAAAGGGGGGTCCCAAAACACATTTTCTTCCATGTTAATTTCCATAGGAACTTTTGTCCCGGCTACAGCCCAATCTCCTGAAAAGAATTACACCAAATTTAGCAGATAGTTAGCTCTTGGTCCAGAGTGCACTCTTTGCTTTAAATGGTGTAAATCCGTTCAGTAGTTCCTGAGAAATTTAAAAATAGAAATATTGATATCTGGTGATCGCGGTGGATCCTCAAACTCTCCCGATCCCGAGCTTTATTCTGATTGGCTGCTAACATTCCAAACCAAGAAGTGTTGGCAGCCACCTTGTGACGCGTTTGAACCGAGTCACAAGCAAAAGGGTAAAAAACAATTAAAAAAGAAGACAAGGGGACAGGGTAGAAACACCCTGACCCCCTAGGCCTGCTCAAGGGGTCCCACAGGGACACAGAGGGCCCAAAAAAGCATTTAAAAAAATGTTTTGGGCTTGATTCGCTCTTGGATTGCGAATCCCACCAATTTTTGTTTTTTTTTATCGAAGAGCTGGCTTCCGTTTTTCATTTTGTAGAAGCCCCCAGGTTGGCCAGGTCCCGGGGGCAATGGTATTATTATTTGCAGGGGTCGCCCCGGGGACCACCACCTCGCGGTGGCATTTTTATATTTTGGGTGGGGGTTTTTTTGAGGGCCCGCCTAAGCCCTGGGAAACTGCCACCTCCCCGGGGCTTCGATGTTTAAATGCAGGGGGTTGTTCCCCCCCCTGCAGCCCCAGGAACCACCACCTCCCCGGAGCAACATGTATTAAAAGTAAGTGTGGGGGAGGCTCCTGCCCCCCCCCAAACTGCCCTGGGGACCACCACCTCCCCAGGATCTAATTATGCTAATGCAAGGGTCCGTTGCGGACCACGTGGACCACCACCTCCCTAGGGCTATGTAAATGTTGGGAGGGGGCTGCGTGGCCCCCCTCCTGGAGCCCTGTATTGCCCTGGAGAGAGACCACCACCCCCAGTGCCGGCTCCAGCAATGTCCCAGGGTGCCCTCTGTGCCGGGGTGCCCACCCCCAGGAAATCGCAAACACTGCTTTGCTTTGTGGAAGCGAGAGCAGGAAACCTGCTCTCGCTTCCACGAAGCAAAGCAGCTTGCTTTTGGACAAGGAGAGCTGCATGTCAGCAGCTCCCCTTGTCCAAAAGCAATACCGGCTCCCACAGGAGGCGGGGAGCGGGGTGGTACTGCGGGGGCAAATATATATATTTTTTTAAACGAGGCCAGGCCCTAGGAGAGGGGGTCCCTGGGGCCAAAAGTGGCCCTGGGAAGGGAGTTCACTCGGCCCATCTCCGGTATTATTAATTAAAATGAAAAAAATAAACAAAGCTACGCCCAGGGGACGGCCGAAATCAGCCTCGGGAGGGCGGTGCGCAGCCCCTTTCCGTTTTTCTTTTTTTTTTTTTAAATGGTTCAGGTCCTAGGGAATGGGGTCCTCAAAGCCCACAAAATTTTAAGAGAAGGGGGGCCACACAGCCCCCTCTAACAAAAAAACAAAAAAAAGAAAAGCCAGCATCTCGCCGGAGGCCCTGTCTCCTTTCTGCACCACTCTGCAAATGCACCTCCTGGCACTTTCTAAATTGGGGGATTAAGTCCCCTTGAATCCTGAGGGTCCCTGGGGTCCAGCTAGCCCACCAGGTACCTCCAGTAAGCCCAACACAGTGGGATTGCTGAGAGGTGGTCCAAGGCCACGCCCCTTTTAACACCACTCTGCAAACACTCCTATTGGTGCCCTGCTGGTGGGGCGAAGAGGTCCTCTTGTGTCCTGAGGACCTCAGGACTAAATTGGACGTCATCCCCCGGGCAGCATTGCGCCAGGAGGCACGTTTGCAGAGTGGTGTGAAAAGGGAGCATAGCCTCGGACCACTCTCATCAATCCAGCTGTGTGGGACTTACTGGAGGTACCTGGTGAGTTAGTTGGCACCCAGTGACTCTCAGGATTCAAGGGCACTTATTCACCCAACCCAGAATCTACCAGGAGGCACGTTTGCAGTGTGGTGGAGAAAGAGGGAATGGCGTGTGTCCACCTGGCAGCTATCCCACTATCTGGGGCATACTGGTGGTATCAGGTAGGCTAGTTGGCCCCTACGGACTCCCAGCAGTGATGGGGACTTTAATTCCCATCCAAGAGCACGTCAGAGTGATGGGGAAAGGGGGCATAGTCTGCTTTGAGAACTTAGGAATCCTGCTGTGTGGGACTTACCGGAGGTAATAGGAGGGGTAGTTGACCCCCATGGTTGACCTTGGGGGCTAACTACCCCTCCTGTTACCTGCAGTAAGTCCCACACAGCGGGATTACTAAGAGGTCTTCAGGGGCCACGCCCCCCCTTCTCCACCACTCTCCAACCACACCTCCTGGCACACTATGGGTTGGAGGATTCAGTCCACTTGACTCCTCAAGGACTTTGGGGTCCAAGAAGCCCTCCTGGTACCTCCTGTAATTCCTGCGCAGCAGAATTCCTGAGCACTGGTCAGAGGCCCAGGCACCCTTTCTGCACCACTCTGCAAATGAGACTACTACGTTATAGATAAAAATTAGCATTTAAAAAACCTTAGAAATTCACTGAAAAAAATGTAGGTTTCAGGATGTTATAGTTAGAAATTAGCAGCCCATTGTACGCCAGCACAGGCAAAAAGGAGAGGAATGCGCCGCATCTGGTAGATATGTTGCATTCCTGCTCCTTCTTTTGCCGTAGGGCATCGCAGCAGGAAAGCCTTCAGCGCTGCCCTAAGTCAAAAACTCATAAATGAGGCCCGTGTGCGCAACACGACAGCAACTCTCTAGGACAAAACACGGTGAAGTCTCTCAAGCTTCCTTCTTGACTGCCCAAGGAAAACCTGTTTGCCTTTTTGTTTTTTTATAATACATGAGTAAAGATGAGCATTTATGTAGAAGTAGATAATCAAGGAAATAAACCCACCCTTGAAAATAATTTGCAGAGAAAAGAGCCGGAAGGAAAACCAAAGTATAATCTGGCTGCAAAATAAGCAGATTTCAGGTATAATAATAGAAGCAAATGCACAAGGAACGCAGCAGAAAATACAAAGGAACAAATGTGTAGCGGCGCATCCGTCACTTGTCCAGGCCTCCTAATGTATGACGTCCAGAAAAAGATTTCTTGAATTGGAAGATTCAAGATTTAAAATCTGTACATTACACCACCCTGACAAGGGCCATTAATAAGGCTAGGTGTGCCCCTCTCTCTTTTCCAGCATGTTTCTTTGACTGGGCACAAGAAGAAGAAATCCAGGTTGGACCTCATTCTTCAATAACAATCTCTGGGACTCAAATATGACGCCCATCAATACACATAATGAAACTGAAGAACCAGCCTCTGCCTCCTTTTATGAATATCATCAAAATGCATTCAGCCCGCCAGCTGCCTGGAATCTCTAAGTAGCCCAGGGTTAGTGGACATTGTTCTTCCGAAGCAAGCCCCTACCCTTTAACTATGATGATGATGACAATGACCCACTCCGATCGGTTCTCAAAATCTGGAATCCATGCATTTAAGATCAGCTGTGCTCAGAATCTCTCCAAACACTCAATGGAAACCTTTAAACACAAGACCCTAGAGGATCCCCAGAAACCTTTGGCTTATTTACAAGCCGCTCGCACCACTTTTGAGTCATTTTTAACATGGGAAAAGGGACGCAAAATTGGCGCAGGGTGCTTGTGAATAAGCCTCCTTGTTTGCAGATCCATACCATTGTGTTCTCTAAGAAATCAAAATCAACCTCCTTTTCTTCACGTACAACACTGACCTCAGGTCCAGGTCCTCACACAGACTCTGCAAGTCTCCTCATTGAGAAACATCCCTTTGGACATAAACTTAAATGTATATCATGAACCACTGAAACGGTAACCTTTCCATTTCCATCTTTAACTTTCCATTTCCATTTTTAACAATATGTAAATCATATTCCAAGCAAATAACACACAGCCTTTGTCATGGTCGACCATCTCTTTCCTATTCTTAGAGTAGGAACAACAACACCCTTCGTTTAGAGCTCATTTTCACCAAGCATCACGCCCCTGTTTCTCAATACTCTCACCCCTGTTTCTCAATACTCTCACCCCTGTTTCTCAATACTCTCACCCCTGTTTCTCAATCCTCTCACCCCAGTTTCCCAATCCTCTCACCCCAGTTTCCCAATACTCTCACCCCAGTTTCCCAATACTCTCATGCCTGTTTCCCAATACTCTGATCCTTGTTTTTCAATCCCCTTATGCCTGTTTCTCAATCCACTCACTCCTGTTTCTCAATCCTCTCACCCATTTCCCAATCCTCTCACGCCTAGTTCTCAATCCTCTCACCTTTGTTTCCCAATCCTCTCATCCGTTTCGCAATCCTCTCACCCTTTTTTCTCAAGCCACTCCCGCCTGTTTCTCAATTACTCTCACCCGTTTCCCAATCCTCTCACCCCTGTTTCTCAATCCTCTCACGCCTGTTTCTAAATCTTCTCACCCATGTTTCCCAATCCTCTCATGCCTGTTTCCCAATCCTCTCACCCCTGTTTCTCAATCCTCTTACCCCTGTTTCCCAATCCTCTTACCCCTGTTTCCCAATCCTCTCGCCCCTGTTTCCCAATCCTCTCATGCCTGTTTCCCAATCCTCTCACCCCTGTTTCTCAATCCTCTTACCCCTGTTTCTCAATCCTCTCGCCCTTGTTTCTCAATACTCTCACCCCTGTTTCTCAATCCTCACGCCCCTGTTTCTCAATACTCTCACCCCTGTTTCTCAATCCTCACGCCCCTGTTTTCTCAATCCTCTCACCCCAGTTTCCCAATACTCTCATGCCTGTTTCCCAATACTCTGATCCTTGTTTTTCAATCCCCCTATGCCTGTTTCTCAATCCACTCACCCCTGTATCTCCTCAATCCTCTCACGCCTGTTTCTCAATCCTCTCACCCGTTTCCCAATCTTCTCACCCCTGTTTCCCAATCCTCTCACCCCTGTTTCCTCAATCCTCTCATCCCTGTTTACCAATCCACTCATTAATGTTTCCCAATCCTCTCACCTGTTTCCAAATCACACCTGTTTCTCAATCCTCTCACCCCTGTTTCTCAATCCTCTCACCCCTGTTTCCTCAATCCTCTCACCCCTGTTTCCTCAATCCTCTCACCCCTGTTTCCCAATCCTCTCACCCTTGTTTCCCAATCCTCTCACCCCTGTTTCTCAATCCTCCCACCCCTGTTTCCCAATCATCTCACCCCTGTTTCTCAATCCTCTCACCCCTGTTTCCTCAATCCTCTCACCCCTGTTTCCCAATCCTCTCACCCTTGTTTCCCAATCCTCTCACCCCTGTTTCTCAATCCTCCCACCCCTGTTTCCCAATCATCTCACCCCTGTTTCTCAATCCTCTCACCCCTGTTTCCCAATCCTCTCACCCCTGTTTCCCAATCCTCTCACCCCCTGTTTCCTAATCCGCTCACCCCCTGTTTCCCAATCCTCTCACCCCTGTTTCCTCAATCCTCTCACCCCTGTTTCTCAATCCTCTCACCCTTGTTTCCCAATCCTCTGATGTCTGTTTCTCAATCCTCTCACCACAGTTTCCAAATCCTCTCACATGTGTTTCCCAATCCTCTTACCCTTGTTTCCCAATCCACCGAAGCTTGTTTCTCAATCCTCTCACCCCTGTTCCTCAATACTCTCACCCCTGTTTCCCAATCCTCTCACTCCTGTTTCCCAATCCTCTCACCCTTGTTTCCCAATCCTCTCACCCCTGTTTCCCAATCCGCTCACCCCCTGTTTCCCAATCCTCTCACCCCTGTTTCCTCAATACTCTCACCCCTGTTTCTCAATCCTCTCACCCCTGTTTCTCAATCCTCTTACCCCTGTTTCCCAATCATCTCACCCCTGTTTCCCAATCCTCTCCCCCCGGTTTCCCAATCCTCTCACCCCTGTTTCTCAATCCTCTCACCCCTGTTTCCCAATCCGCTCACACCCTCTTTCCCAATCCTCTCACCCCTGTTTCCTCAATACTCTCACCCCTGTTTCTCAAACCTCTCACCCCTGTATCTCAATCCTCTCATGCCTGTTTCTCAATTCTCTCACCCCTGTATCTCAATCCTCTCACCCCTGTTTCTCAATCCTCTCACCCCTGTTTCTCAATCCTCTCACGCCTGTTTCCTAATCATCTCACCCCTGTTTCCCAATCCTCTCCCCCCGGTTTCCCAATCCTCTCACCCCTGTTTCTCAATCCTCTCACCCCTGTTTCCCAATCCGCTCACACCCTGTTTCCCAATCCTCTCACCCCTGTTTCCTCAATACTCTCACCCCTGTTTCTCAAACCTCTCACCCCTGTATCTCAATCCTCTCATGCCTGTTTCTCAATCCTCTCACCCCTGTATCTCAATCCTCTCATCCCTGTTTCTCAATCCTCTCATGCCTGTTTCTCAATCCTCTCATGCCTGTTTCTCAATCCTCTCACCCCTGTATCTCAATCCTCTCATCCCTGTTTCTCAATCCTCTCATCCCTGTTTCTCAATCCTCTCACCCCTGTATCTCAATCCTCTCATCCCTGTTTCTCAATCCTCTCACCCCTGTATCTCAATCCTCTCATCCCTGTTTCTCAATCCTCTCATCCCTGTTTCTCAATCCTCTCACCCCTGTATCTCAATCCTCTCATCCCTGTTTCTCAATCCTCTCATCCCTGTTTCTCAATCCTCTCACCCCTGTTTCCCAATCCTCTCATCTCTGCTGTCCACCAAAAGACCCTCAACATCTTATTTTCACCCTAACAACTTGTCTCCCTTTCACATCCCTTATCCATTATTGTGCCCATCTACCTCACCTTCCTCTCACCTCACATCCCCAGTGGCGTGGGAAGGTGGGTGTGGTGGGTGCGGGCCTCCCCGGGTATCATCCCTGAAAGGGGTGACAAAATGGCAAAAATATTTTTTTTTTAAATAAAAATGAAAAAATGTGGGGCTCACAACAGTTTAAAAAAATATATATATTATTTAAAATGAGTGGTGCACAGCACAGAAAAAATCCAGAAAGGCAAAGCTTTAAGTATATTATTTTTCCTTCTTTTAATAATTTCAATGTGAGGGGGTAACAAGAAATTTTCCGCACCTGGTACCATCTGACACTGCTACGCCACTGTGCATCCCACTTGGTGAGCCGCCCTAACCGCCCTCCAGGCCTTATCTGTCCAAATCTGTTCAATTCTCCCTCCTCCAACCCGTTTCCCCCTCCAATTTTTTCCCCATATTCCAACACCTCTCCCCAATACACCAGCACTCCCTCCTCCTCACCTACTCTCCATCTATCATCAACTAACCTTTTCTGATATCTCTGGACTCTTCCCCTTTTCCCGCCATCTTTTCCCTGCCACGGGTACCTCCAAATCACAAGCGCAACTCAAGACCTGGCTCAAAAGCTCAACACAAGACCTACCGTCTCCTGAGTCCCAAATGTCCCCAACTCGGAACCCCTCTCTGTTTTATCTCATCTGATGAAGAAAATCAACATCTCAGCCCAAGCTCTCTCAGTGCCAAGGGATTTGCTTGCAAACCACAAATATTCCCTACAACACCCTGCTCTGAATAACATCCATTAGAGGCTCAGAGTTCCCATAGACCCAATTGGGTGTTCCTCCCTCGATGAGAAGGACCTATGGCTCTCATTGAAAGCTATGAAAATCCCAAACCTGCCAACACGTAGCCACACCACCAAGCTCAAGGCTGCCTACCCATCTCCAGCAATATCACGAACCACAGAGATTTTGACCGGCCTTATACAACACCCAAAAGCACACAATCCTTACCTAAGCCACCCTGTGTTTAAACTCACCACTCTTCACTCAGATGCATGCTTCATAACTGCGGATCAGCAGCTAAACAACGCTTTGAGATTTCCGAAGCAATCATGAGTCTCAACATGGACATCCTGTTCTCACTGAAACCTGATGCGATGCCACAAACAACACACTGCACCTTCGACCCGCTCCACTCCACTCCATTCCCAACTGTGACCAGGAAGACAAGCAAGGTGGAGGTCTAGCTGTCGTTCTCAAAAACGTTCTAAGGTGCAGACTCCTTCCCTTGCATTGCCATCACTCCTTCGAGTGCACGTCTCTGGAAGTCTCCCGCCACACGGCTTCCAATCTTGCAATGAACATTATTCTTATTATTATTAACACTTTTGCTGAAGAATGCATGGAGTTCATCACATTCCAACATCACCTTCCTGGTTGACTTCAATTTTCACCTGGCGACCAAGGGCAGCCAATTAATGGGCATCTTCTCCTCCTTTCTTAGCGACATTGATCTCTTGCAACATTGCCAGAACCCTGCACGCTGCAAGGGCTCCTTTCTGGATCTGATCATATTGAAAGATCCCCACCTAACAGCAGATGGTCCCTTTCAGGTAGATTGCTCTGACTACCTTCTAATCCCCTTCACAGTGACCTTCACCTGCACTAAAACCTCTGGTCAACCAAAGAATGAGAAAATATGTTTTAATAATGTAAGATCCATCAATAGAAAGATGCTTGTGACCAAGGCTCTCCCTACTCTCACCTCTGTAGTTCACCAAGTTTATGTCAACACTGCCACCGACAAATGTAATAACTGCATGGAAACCTTGATAGAGGAATTTACAAATCTCAAGAGCGAGCGCTGAAGACTCAGTCCTTCTCCCCTTTGGTTCTAAAACGACCTTTACCAAAAAGAAAGTACCTCAAATTGCTTGCAAAACAATTGACACAATCACCCTCTCTGCTAAATCTGGCCAGGCTCAGAAGTGCAAGAAAAAAGCAACAAAGACCACATTTCAGAACCAAATCAATGCATATCAAATCCCTTCTTGCCACAGCAAAGAACAGACCCATGCATCTGTTTGAAGTAATCAAGCAGACAGACAACCCTTCCTCTACAACCACGCCCATGTCCTCTGAGGCCATATGCAATGACCAAACAGCTTTTGCCCTCTCCATCCACCCCGGTCAAAGCTTGACTCAAACAAGGTACATTCCCTACTGTTAACAAGTTGATCAAATCTCCCCTCTAATAACAAATGATCACTGGACCTCAATGACCTAAACAACATCTGTCCAGCCTCTACCCTTCCCTTCCTAAAGTGATAAAAGGCTGAGTAGTCTCCCAACTGTCTTCTCACATCCATGCACATAACCTCCTAGACACTTTCCTCCAGGCAGGGTAAGACTGCACTTCCGCAGATTGCTGACAGTGGGAAGTTGTGCCTCCTTTTTCTCCTCGATCTCTCGCTGCCTTTGATACAGTCAACCATCGCGCTTTGGTCAGCATCCAGTGGAATCAAATGGGCATCAAAGCAGTAGTTTTGGACTGGTTTACTTCCAATTTGATGAACCAATCACATGTAGGGAAAATTGGGAGCTCTGTCTCTCATGAAGTCAGGGTGCAACAAGGGGTTCCTCAAGGCTCGATCCTTTCACCAAATCTATTTAACCTCTATGGAGCCCCTCTGTGAGGCCCTCAGGAACTCTTGGACCTTCGTTCACCTATACGTTGAAGATACCTTGATCTACTTAAAGGTCTCATCCCCGGACAACATTACCCTCCTATTCAACACCGTAGCCAGAATTCAAACATGCATTTTAAGTCACCACCATAAACTTAACCATCCGAAAACAGAATTATTTCTCATCACTGAAGAAATCCAACCTAATTGTGCAAGAATGGAAACAATCCCCCCTGCCTTGGAGTAACAGCGCTTCGAAGTTCAAAACACTAATTTGCTTGGCTTCATCCTTCACAATTGACCCAACCTCTAGAGTCCAATCACACCATATCCAAGAGCACCCGGGTCCAACTGCGGCTGCTGACGGAGGATCAGAGATCTCATTCCAGAGCAAGACTTAAAATCAGGGGTCAACACATTGGTTCTAGTTGAATCCGTAATTCAGGCGGTGGTTCTCCCCAGACTAGACTATGGGAACGCACTCCTCTCAGGCATCCTCAAAGCACGCTTAGCGCCTCTCAGGGCAACTCTACATGCTGCATCTCACTTTGTTACTGGACACAAGAAATATGACCCATCCCATCCATCACACCCATCCTGCTATCCCATTGGTGGCTTCCTATTGAGGCTAGAGCTCAACTTAATATTGCCTACACTACCCACAAGGCCCTGCATTCCTCTTCTCCATCTACCGAACTGGAAAATTAAAAAACTTTAGTACGATGCTGTGTTAAAAAAACACAAAATTCCTTCTTTGGGAGCCTCTCACTTTAAATGAGAATGATACATGAACCTATCATTCACAGGAAGGCTACAAGAATCGGTAACTCTCTTTCTCTTATCCTCCATCTGATCCCAATTTCATGCTACCCTAAAAAATTAACCCAAAACTCTTCTCTTTGACTTGAGCTAAATCTATGGTCTCCCACAAACTCTTAAATGTCTTTTTAAAATTTTTCCTGTCCTGTATCACAGATATATTCTTGTGTTTATTGTTTGTAACTTTACTCTTGGAAAGCACTCTGCTGCCTGTGGACCATGTCCGCATTATATCAAATTAAATAATATGAAACATACACACACATGCGTGCATGCATGCACGCGCATACGCACATGCCCACGCGTGCACACATGCGCATGTCCCCCCATCCTCACACTCCAATTAGAGCGCTGCTTTTAGGGACAACCCTTATCAGGCTTTTCATTCCAAACAGTGCCAAGGTGTCATTGAAACCAGTGACCATTACACTATATAAAAACTTTGAGTTCACTATATATTTAACCTGAGCAGTCACTGTAGACATGTCCAGGGTGAGGGGTGTACATCAGGCCTAGGAGTGGATCACCTGCTCTCAGATTAACCAGTGTTCTTTTCCCTCTAGGAGGAGGCGCCTGTGAATGCCGAAGCCACTGCATCCTGTGGTCATCTCTTGTCGGAGCGGGACTCCTGATTCTGATTGCACTGCCTCTGGTGATTGACTGCCTCTACCCTGTGCCGCGCTAGACCCGCCTGTGAGTATAGCACTTCCTGTACGTTCAGGCTGGGCCACTTATCCGCACACAGAGGACCTTGGGGTAATGTGTGATGCATGATAAATCGTACATAATATAGATTAAAACTTCTACCGGCTGACGCAGCTGGTAGAAGTTGCATGTAACACAGTGCAAACACATGTAGTGGGCATTTTTTGCTTGCTCGTGCTCCTCAACGTCAAGTTTGCGTCCGCGAGCGAGCAAAATGACATCCCGGCGAGACTTTTTCCTCGTTCGTGATCAGTAAAATCAAGTTGCCAATCGCGAGCGTGGAAAATAAACCTCCCAGCGAGATTCTCAACACAGGGAGGTCAGGTTTCTCATTGCGAGTGGTCGCGTATGCTCACGACCGCTCGTGATGAGAAACTACCAGTCCGAGTTGAGAAAACTGCCGCTCGAGTAAAAATCTACTCAAGCTGCAGAAAACGACTGCTTGCACTGTGCAAGATGCCGTTTGCAATGATTGCACTGTGTGGACAAGCATCTGGCACTGTGCAATCATTGCGAACAGCATTTCCCTACCGCACTACGCAGTTCGCGTAGTGCTACGCTTAGCTCACGTAGTGCACTTCGCGTAGCTAGGTGTAGAGATACTACGCGAACTACACCCAGGGTTACTCCAAAGTCCATTGCAATCCCTCCTACTCCTCTCCATTCTAATCTACCCCACCCCACTCCACTCCATTCCAATCTACCCCACTCCTCCATAATCAACCCCACTCCAATCTACTGCAATATTCCCCACTCCAATCTACTGCAATATTCCCCACTCCAATCTACCACAGCCTACCCCACTACACTCTAATCTACCCCACTCAAATCTATCACACTCCACTCCAATGTACCCCCATTTCACTACAAACCACCCTGCCATAATCCACTCAATCTATCCCACTCCGATATACTCCACACCACTCTACCCCACTACACCCTATTCTACCCCACTCCACTCAATCTATACTACGCCACTGTAATCTATCCCAGTCCACTTAACTACGCACTTCCCCAATCCGCCCCCTCCACTCAAGTGTACCCCAATACATACCACTCCACTCTACCCAATCTACCCCATTCCTATCTTCTCCACTTATCTCTAACCTACCCCACTCTGCTTCAATCTACTTCACTTCACTCTGATCTACCCCACATCAGTCTACTCCACTTTAACCCAATCTACCCCAATTCAATCTATGCCATTCCACTCTACCCCAATCTACTCCAGTTCATTCCAATCTACTCTACTCTACTCTACCCCAATATAACCCAAAATACCCCACTCCAATCTATCCCATGCCATCCCAATCTACCTCACACCACTCCAATCTACCCCACTCTATCTACCCCACTGCACTCCACTCCACTTCAATCTACCCCACTCCAAACTATAACATTCTACCCCCACTCCACTCCATTCCATTCTACCCTACTATATTCCACTCCAATCTACCCCACTCATATCTACCCAACTCCAGTTCATCCTGCTCCACACCACTCCAATCTACCCCAATCCTCCCCACTCCACTCGCCCCCAAATCTACTCCACTCCACCTGTAATGTAGTTCCTTTATCCCTAATAGGCCCTGTGCATTGGAATAACATACACTATAGATTTGACATAGGACTGAAGTCAGTATGTCTCTATCAAGTATATTAAACTTAATTGTGTGTGTGACAGCTAACTCAGAGGTCACTAGAAACTTTCTCGAATGAACAAGAAGGGATTCGTTTCAGACAACCGCATAAACATGACAACTTTGTTTCCCTTAGAGTCTGAACAATATCTTCAGAGTCGTGGAAACAATAGATAACCGTTTCACTCAGTCAATCATGCATGCTTCGTTTCTACAGAGTTGCATAGAAATATTGAGATGGGCGTTTCAATAAAAATGTTTATTGAACAGTCTTATTTCTCATGCAAGAGATATGAACTGCTACAATCGTAAGACAGAATGCGAAATAGAATATGTACAGCGTTAGCAGTAATATAAAAAATTATTATAATAGCATGGTTTTGTGGCTATTACATATTCCATAAAATACATACATAAATAAGACAGGCTAAAATACTCATCTAGTGCTTCTAAAATAAACCTACCCCAGTGTACCTAACCTAAGTCGAGTACGAGGAAAGAA
The DNA here is from genome assembly GCF_964263255.1 of Lissotriton vulgaris. Classification (NCBI taxonomy): domain Eukaryota; kingdom Metazoa; phylum Chordata; class Amphibia; order Caudata; family Salamandridae; genus Lissotriton; species Lissotriton vulgaris. The sequence continues at coordinate 1,573,376,735 of NC_141696.1, forward strand.
GTAGGTGCTGTCTTAGTCTTAGTTTAGTTGTGCCAAGAATTGGCAAAGCTTTCTCTAGGTTCTAATCAGCTCCATTCCTTAGAATGAGAGAGGTTGGTATCTCTTTCCCGGGACTAGATCTCCAACACCCCGCAATGGGAGCCAGAAACAGTGGAGCTGGAATCTCGGCGAAGAGGATGACAGCGTCTGGTCAGTGCATCAGTTGAGAACTTGACCTCCTTCAGGATTTGCTGTGGCGAGCCTCGTCGTGCAAGTAGGTCACCGGACTGCACCAAACCGTGCCTTGCCATGGCAAGTGAAGGTATATTTATACCTTGAGGGTGTTTAGGAATGCCAGTATTGACCTAAAAGTCGAGCATAGGAACGTCATGAACGAACCCCAAAGGCATAGATGTTCATGCATAATAAATGAGTTCTTGGAGAAATCAATATCCAAGCAGAAGGCTTAAGACTCTGATTTTCCAGGAACTCGATGTGACGTAGATGAACGGATGTAAGTAGCCATGCCTGTATTTGGGTAGCATGGACTATGCCTAAATTAGGGCTGGAGTTCTATTCCTAAATAAGGGCAATATGATTTGTACCTATATAAGGGCATGAAATGGGAAAATCCATATGGAATCTAAATCGATACACAATACACCCCAGTATTTCCCCACTCCACTTTACCCTAATCGGCCCGATCTACACCACTGCTTTCTACCCATTCCCATCTACCCAACTCTAATCTACCCCACTCCACCCTAATCTACCCCAATCTAACACGCCTAAACTACCCAATTCCCCCACTCCAATCTACCCCATTGCAATGTACCCCAGTGTAACCAATTCCGCCCCACTCCATTCAACTCTATGCCACTTTACTCCCGTCTGTGCCTTTCCACTCTACTCTACACCATTCTACAACAACCTACTCCACTGTATGCCATTTCACTCTCCTACACTACTACATTTTATACCACTCGACTCTACCACCATCTACTCTGCTCTACTTCACTCTACTCTACAACACTCCTCTCCACTCTACACAACACACTTCATGCCACTCCACTCTGCTCTACCCCACTCTATGACACTCTAATCCAGTCTGACACTCTACGCCTGTCAACTCTACTCTACACCACTCTATGCCACTGCATGACGATGTAAAGCCCTGCGCCATAAGGAGGCGTTCCTGCTGAGTGAAATCTACAAGCTTTCACTCAGTCACTTTTAGGCCAATGCTGCGTCAAAACCCTACGCCTGCATGAAGCAGGCGTAAGGGTCGACTCAGCATTGGACAGATAGGGCCCCCAAGAGCATTGCTGGAGCTGCGTCACGCTTGCGACGCAATTCCAGCAATGCGCCACCTTTACGGCACAGATGCGTCACGCATCTGTGCCATTTTTGCCCCAAGGTGCGCCGCATTGTAAATGCGGCTCACCATGGGTGGTGGAGCTGCGGCGCACAATAACTGGTGCATCCCTGGGGTTTGTAAATCTGCCCCATCGTATTTTTCTGTTGTGGAGTTTCAAGTCTCCTGCAGACAAATTTTGGGTATATTGAGATTTGCCAATTGATTCATTTTATTGATATGCAAACGTGCTGGATTTTATGGGTAAGGACAGGACCTTATGTTAAAAAGGCAGTTCATGACACTTGTTCAAATTAAGCTTGTTTAACGTTCCCGAGAGCCAGGACCAAGCTATTCCTTTATCTTCTGATTCAGGCTGGGTTTGCTTCAAGGCCTTACATTTCTTCCATTGATGATAACATGGACTACCTTTGTATTTGTGGCTTCCTATAAATCCAATACATGGTTTGCCCTGGGCTTCAAGTTGGGAACATTATTTCAGCTGATTTAGCAAATCCAGAGTTCTGTGCCACTGGCAGGCAACACATCATGCCCACTTTTGAGAAAAAAGTTGCTGTCACTCAGTGATAATGCTGGAACTAATTTTGACCAAAATTCGTCTCTCACAGTGGATAAGATCTGTTTATCAGAAAAGGAGACTAGATTTACTTCTGCTGAGGACAAAGATTGTAATTGTGGTTTTGTGCACAAGCATGGTGGTTTTTGTCTGTATAGTTGGGTGCTGTCTCTTCAAAAGAGGTCCACCATCTGTACAGTGGAAGAGATAATAATAGGAATACTTGGCGAACACGTGATACAGTGCTTAATTTGTAAACTAAATATGTGCCAGGGCCCTTTTCAGGAGGCCACTGCAGCTTGCACCACCCCTCGCCCCTGCCATGCTGCCAATGACTGTATCAACACAACTACCAACCATTACACTCCTATAAGTGTGACAACTCAGGCTATTCCAGACCCTAAAGCTATAGGAAGGGCAGGGATGGCAGGTATTAGTCATTTTCAGGTCGAGCATTCGAGACCTGTTGTAACTTCTCTTGTGGGCTTAAAGCCACCCCCCTGCTTTTGATATGTTTGTTTTAGTGTCCTTTAAAAATCCTTGCTTGCTAGTGGTCAGTCCTGCCTCTTTGTCCCTCCTTTTTATTTTATTTTCCTCCCACGCAGCAGAGACTAAGTACTGTCTCATGTCACTATGTTTCTTTATTTGTTCTTTGGAGGCTATTTTTTTCTTGTTTTCCTGCTCTGTTAGTGTTTGCCTGTGTTCCGCTTTGGTGCCATAGCTGCTTAGATTTAACTTTAGAATTTCTCTCTCCCACCTTCTCCTAATGCTGCAGTTCTATTAGTACTGCCTCTCAAGCCGTGCCTCTGGCTCCATTGGTTTTATGTTGTTTAGACCACCTGCACTTTTTGATGTCGACTGTCAATTGGGCTTTTTTGGGCTTTTTTTGTAGGATATTACTTTGGGCTTTTTTTAAGGGGGTTTGGGCTTGTTTTTGTCTTTCGTGGCTGCTGATGTAAACGTTTCCATATCCAGCACTGGCAATGGCCAAAATGAATTCTGCTCCACTTTGTATTTGATCAAGGGGAGGGACTAGCAGCACAAACATGGTGAACCAGCTTCAGCCTATGATGCAAGGAACTATTTCGATCCCATGAAATTCACTAATGAAGCTGCTTCTGCCATTTTGGTGACTGGAGAAGTAGCGTCTATTACCCTTAACTCCATTATTTAAGACGCTATTAAATGGTAGCGAAACACTATTTGTTATTTGCTTAAACAAAAAAAAGTTCATATGTGCATTGTTCGTCCTCTCTTAAAAACGTGCAGCCGTCTTAGTGCTCCTCATGAAGATGGTGTAGTACTGCTCTGCTTACGGTTGCGGAAACAGGTACGATAAAGAGCGACATATTTTTCCACAAGTAAGAAAACATTCTTGCCTGCAAGCTTTGAGTGCGGCACTGTTAACTTTCTGATTAGGGGTTAATAATTAGTAAGATGTGTCTGCAGGGTCATGTCTTAATTGATGATTTCTTCTTATTTTGCTGTCATATTCAGGTCCACGTGCTTTATCCCAAGTGACTTGATACCACTCCAACATGGCCGCTCTTGTCCGTGTTCTTTAATTTCTCTTCTTCTACTTCTTTTCACTCTACACACTGCACGAATGCCTGGTAATTTCACTAATAAAGACACCTTCACTGTATTTACCTTACTCGATTGTGGCGTTCGTGGTCCTGACACACTATGCTTACTGCTGAGTGCTGCCCCTTGCCCTTCATTCATATTCTCCATCGGGGTGCTTATTACAATTAATCAACTTGCCCCGTTTGGTCCTGTTGGACTTGGCCCTTTTGGCAGGTTCACTCCTGAACTTTTTGCCTTAAGCCTCTGACATAGTGGTAGTGATTTTAGGCCTCTGCGCACTTTGGCAATGTGGCCCAGTGTAAAGTGCGTGCCCACTCTGAGTGCGTGTGGTGAGATTGGCCTGCTCTCCCATAGGAATGCATGGGGGATATGTGTGTTCATGGTAATTCCTGATATGAGGGGTGTGCAGGGTCAAGTTTAGTATGTGCAAACTCGTGAGAATAAATGCTGCGCAATGGTGTGCGCAGATTTATGGTGACTGGTGGAGAAATGCCACTTTTAGAAGTTGGCATTTCTGTGTACTGTGTACCTGCCTGCCTTATGTGAATTGCATGTCTGGCTTGTGATTGACAGGGGCTGGCTGGTGTGCTTGGCTCCAGGAGCCAGGATGGGTCCGCCTTCCCTCCACAATGCTGGCTCCACCTCCTGTGGGGTGTCTGATGTCCCTGGCCTGTCCTGTGAGAGGGAGAGAGGAGCTGCGCAAAACAAAGTGCTCCAAAGCTCCCCTGAACCAGTTGTATCTGGTTCTCCCATTGCCTACACTTTTACACAAAGGAAAATGGTGTGACCCCATGACATTCTTCTGCTTTTGGATCATGACGGAGGGGGGCTTGCTACTGGTGGGGCCCAGGAGGGACCGCCTTGGGGACTGCCTCCCTGCTGGAGGGCCCTGTGTGCTCGCCCTTGGGCCCTACTTTGCCCTACATTGCCCCCTTGATGCCTCCAGGACTTTTTGGACCTTTTGCTCTTCCTTTGATTTTGCCAAGACTTGTTGCAGCCTTCCAGCGCCCAGGGGAGCGCTGAGATGTGGCTCCAAAAGGAGCCCTGGAGCTTTGCAGCATCAAGCTGCACTTTGCCAGGAGGGAACCCCGGAGTAGGGATTCCCCCGACAATGCCGTGATCGAGCGGGTGCCCACCCCACTTATTTGTTTATATATATATTTCCCTAGCGGGTGCCCACCCTGCGTTTCTCTTTAATTATGGGTGCCCACCCCGCTTTCTGGTGCCTGGGGTAGGCGGGAGCCCACCCGCTTGCTGATACGAGGGAGCCTCCTCACATTTCTACCGTGAGAAGACCTGCAGCCGTGATACACGGCCCGCATGGTTGTGGGCGGGGCCTGACGGACGGATGCAGGGAGAGACGAGTGCGGCCAGAGGCGGGGCTGCAAGAGAGGAGGACGGGAGCCTACCCTGCCTCCCAGAGTGGCCAGGAAGAGTCCCGGGTCCCAGGATGGGGCCCAGGCAAAGGAGAAGTGCAGCCGCAGCCAGCGAGGCTCTAGAGAGTGAGAGAGAGCCCAACCTGCTGCACCGGTGAAGCCATCTGAGGCTCAGGTGAGCGGTTGAGAGCCCGGCAGACCATGGAGAGGAGACAGCGTCCCCCGCCGCCTCCGGAGAGCAGCCCGGTGAGTGGAGCTGCCTGGAGCGGGGAGGGCGCGAGATCGAGGCACATGTGCCAGCGCTTAGCGGCCCCACTACACAGTGGGCCACTCGAACATGTCTCTTCCGGGTGTGTGCCGGATGAGACACAGAGCTAGTTCTGAGTGGCCCCCGCCTGATGAAGGGCTGCTCCAACCTGGGGGCAATATTTTTTTTAAGAGTGCCCCGATGGGCCCGTGCCCCGATGGGCCTGTGCCCCTGCCTTGGCCTTTGGTCTACAGCTACCCCATGTATGAGAGCGGTACAAAAGGGGGTGTTGATGGATCACCACCCCCTTTTGTACCATGAATGAGAGGGCAGCTGCAACGATAGGGGCATGTTATTTGGAGAGGCCCATAGGAGCCCAGAGGGCACATTTGTGCCAGCGCCAGTTTCTGTTCCACAGCTGCCCCACCAGACAGAGCGCAGCTGCAACGTTTGGCGCAGTTCTTTAGAGAGTCCCTGAGAGGGACAGAAGTGGCATAGAGGTGCCAGGCCTTCCCCATTATTTACAGCTGCCCAGCAAGTAGTGGGCAGCTGCACCGTTAAGGCTCATAGTTCTTTGGGGGCATGGTTGAAGTTAGAAGTGAGACGCACTCCTTCGCCCCATCCATTCCCAGCTGCCCAGCAAGTAGTGGGCAGCTGCTGCATTTAGGTTTGCGCAGTGGCGCACCCTTGACTTTTGCTGCTTTGGCAGCGCGCCCTGACAATCTAGACGAAGGGCATTTGAGCCCCTTTCTCAGATGGCCAGTTGGCCAGGGGGACTGGGAGGTAAATAGTGCGCCAGGCCCTAATGTGATTGCTGCCTCCACTATGGTCTTTGTAGGAGAATAGGTGCTAAAATGTGCATTATGTGGTGCTAGGAAATGTACTGTATGTAGTATGTTTTACTCACCCTGTTTACCACGAAGTTTTTACAACGCGGTACCTTTACCACGCATCCCTTACAACGCAAGTCGTTACCATGACTTACGCTGGAGGGCGCTAAAGGATTAAAAATAGTAAATTTACTATCCCAACACCTTCCCTAGGGTCCACAGGGACTGGTGTTAGAATAGTAAATTATACTATTCGAAATCCGCACCCCCAACGCAAGTCGTGGTAACGACTTGCGTTGTAAGGGATGCGTGGTAAAGGGATGCGTTGTGACGGTACGCGTTGTACCGTCATACATCCGTGTTATACTCCTAAATGTGGTTTATGATTATGAGGTTGTTTTACATATCATGGTTTATGCTAGTGAGATTATGTTTCACAGTGTGATTTATGCCCCTAATGTGAGTTACGCTTAGGAGGTTAGGGTCTAATGTGTTTAGACTTGTGAGAGGATTTCATAATGTGTTTATGCTTGTGAGGTTGGCACAGAATGTAATTTGCGCCTGATGTGATACTGTGCATAATGTAGTTTATGTCACAGGCTGATGCTAAGTACAGTGATTACCAGTGTTTACTGGTTGTACGTTTATGATCTGTTTTACTTTTACTAATTTCACTTTGTGATGGTTCTGACAGTGGCCCAGTGGGCCCTATCAGGTGTATATAATTCCCTTGTAGATATGACCCAGTGCCAGGTGGCACCATGTATATTATGTGTTTATTATTCTAATGTGTTATGAGAATACAAAGGCTATTTTTGATATAACCTTGCGTAGAGTTCCTTTTGTAGTGTGCATTGGATGTTGTTGCTGTTGGGTGCGCGCGCAAATACTTTACACATGGCCCCCGGGATAAGCCTGACTGCTCGTGCCAGGCTACCAAGGGGGTGATCAGGGGTTATCTTAGCGTGTAACTCCCTTGCCCTGACTAGAGTGGTGGTCTCTGCCTGGCTGTGGCGCAAGCCTTAGCCAACCAGAGATCCCATTTCTAACAGGTCCATTTTCGAGTTGGTGATTTTAGCTTCTTGAGCCGCCCTGACTGGCTCCCCAGACAACTTGCTTCTGCCACTACATGTTATGTAGGTTGGAGTCTTTGTTGGAATGCAGAAAAAATCAAAACATTCACCTCCAGTCAAGGGATCTGGGTTAAATTCATCACTCTTTTGCTCACCGTGCCAACCCAGTTTAGACAGGGCCCATATGAAAATCAGTCTGACCCTGTGCCTTATGGGAACAGTCAAGCCCGAATTGCCAAGCCAGGTCCTCTCTGGACCAGAAACAAGCATCCCAGGGCCAGTTTCGGGGTTTCATTGATCATCAGCCAGGCTAAATTGAATCCAGTGGCACAATAAGCCTAGAACCCACGTCTGGGCATACCCGGCACCATTAGGGCAAGAAACAAAAAGACACACAATTGATAGACATAATACAGAACAAATCAAAATATTTACCACTAGTCAAGACATTTGGGTTAAATCCATCCTTTTTTTGCTCACCATGCCACCACAGTTCAGACCCGGCCATTTGCATATTAGTCTTGACCCTGTGCCTCATGGGAACAGTCCAGCCCGAACTGCCAAGCCATGTCCTCCCTGGCCAGGAAACAAGCATCCTGGGACCGGTTTCAGGGCCTCACCCCTCATCAGCCAGGATTGCTAGGTAGAAACTCAACATCCCTCGCCGATGGCCTTCTTCCGGTACCATAATTTCTACTATTGTTATGTACATGATCATATTCTCTATGATACATGTGACATGATTGCTTTCATTATTAGCGCAATGCAAATATTACTCCACTGCCTACAGTAAAGCAAATGTAAAAAAACATTGTCATTTTCAATATAAAGACCTCTAGCTTTCACAAATGCGAGACCTGTTGCAGTGCAAAAGCTTGTTTAATATATGTTGAATTAGAAAACAACTGTCTTTGTGCTCATCTCTAAATTAGATAAACAGCACCACCATGTGGCAGATGCCAAGGTTTAGTGATCATTAACATCTTTATTAATACTTGATTGTGTAAATCCGTTTCCTAAAATGGCTGAATAATTCATGCTAAAGGTCAACATACATAAAGTAATTACATGCCAAACACCCAGTGGCGACTCTAATGGCTTGACAAACAATAGAACATAGTTGGAAGTTTGCCTCCACTGGGGTCCTTGTATGTTTAGAGCAAATGTACGAGTTTCTGAAATTCTTCAAATATTTAGGGAATTGTCAAGTAAATTCATGGCTGTTGTAGATTCCTGCATGCTCACATGTGTATGGGTGTTTCCAGGTGTTATTGCAATAGGTGTACCACTCTTTAGCTGTATTTTCAACGAAAATGTGTTTTAGCACAAATTACTTTTTTTTTGTTTCTCCTCTGCGAAAAATTGTTTCCCCTGTGTAGAAACCTATCTCCTTTTCTGTACATCCGTGCTCCTTTTTACTGCCAGAAGTAAACGTGCCCTCGCTTCCAGGGTGGCAATGTGCTGCAAATCGTTGATAAATACCCAAAATGTATAAGTAAACGTATCTTTTTTGGTACCCCCACCCAGATATGCCCTGCAGTCCACCATTAGGCATTTATTTTTTACAAAGTCACATGTCCTGATTCCTTTTCCTGTCTAAAAATAGAATAAAACCTCCTGGTAGGACTGAAAACATTGATGGCAGCTACTGTTGCGGGGCTACTTGTGAAAAAATTCAAGAAATGGATAAAAGTTTGTTCTCTTTTATGTAGTAAAACAGCTTCCTTAGGAAATCATTGTTTTTTTTATAGATGATGAATGTTCACGCTGCTTTGAAATCGGACGAATCTCCTGTTGAAAGCCTGGATCCTGACATGTCCTTTAGGTGTTTTGGAGGGTCCTGGCACCTGCTGGTGCAAGAGGAAGAGCACGAGGCACCGAGAGTGAAAGAACAGTCGATGCTCTTACACTCAGAAATGCAACTAATCACCAGAGCCAGCAGGGCTTGCACATGTGCTTTATGCATGTATGTATGAGTGAATGTGTGTCTTTTATTTGTATTTTTATTTGGGGCTTATGAAGCTCAACCTGATCCTCGAAGGCTTCTTGGTGCTACAGAGGCTGAGCACGGATGTTACTGCGGATAAAGCCAATCTTTGGAAGCTTTTGTGAGCTGGCTCAGCAGGGCCTGCTCTTTCCACAGACTCGGTGGCCTGGTGGTCCAGAGGGAGGTCTCTGTAACGGAGGAGGCCCAACCACTCGGGGTGAAGGCCCAACCACCCGGGGCGAAGGCAGAACCTCCCGGGGCGAAGGCCGAACCTCCCGGGGCGAAGGCCCACCCACCCGGGGCGAAGACCCAACAACCCGGGGCGAAGGCCCACCCACCCGGGGCGAAGACCCAACAACCCGGGGCGAAGACCCAACCACCTGGGGCGAAGGCCCAACCACCCGGGGAGAAAACCCACCCACCCGGGGCGAAGACCCACCCACCCGGGGCGAAAGCCCACCCACCCCAGCAAAGACATCTTTGCATAGAGCTGTAGACCTCTGGGCCAGAAGCGAGTCATGTCAAACACTTAGACAAGCCTGAAGAAGGCACAGCGACTTGATCTAAACTCAATGGTTTACCTTGAGTTGCTGTAAGGATGCTAGCCCAGGAGTAGGCACGAATTACCTAACCGGTGAAGGAGGGGCGGAGTCAGGTGTACTCCGTGAGCCTTAAAGCAATGGCTGCAGCGCAGGCGTGCCGCTGGTGCGCCAAATATTTATCAAAACAACAAAAGGTCCTGAGCAAACAAGAATAAGGAAAAATTGATATATATAGAACACAATGGAACTCTATATAGTCTCAAAATTCCATGACCAGCCGGTCACGGAATATTTATTGATTCAAGTTTTTGGATTATCAAAGTTACAGCAATTAACCCAAGCAATAAGGGTTAAGTAGGGGCACAGTCCTGTGCCATCCAAAAAGGGGGGGAGGGCAAGAGGGTAAGGGTAAGTGGGGAAAGTTATCAGGCAAACAAGGTGAGCTGACAGGTCACTGGCATTTAGTATACATTTAGCAGCGTATCCTGAAGTCATTCATACACAGAGTAGTATTTAAGTGAGTACATGTATGAATTACTTTAAGGTCGACGTTTCGATCCCTAGCTCTGATAAAACGGGATCATCATCAGGACAAGAAATTAATATTGCCTGGACATAATTATTAATAACACCGAGTTGGTGAGCCGGGAGGGTATTGGCTTCAATTCAGATGGCCCTCTTGGCGGGGGTGCGCAAGCCAACGTGATTCTTAATAGGTTCACTGTACTTCAAAACGAGGTTGGGTTGAAGTTTTGCCGAAGCGCTGGTTAAGGATTAGTGGCACGCCCCAATCTTAATAGGTTCACTGTACATCAAAACGAGGTTGGGTTGAAGTTTTGTCGAAGCGCTGGTTAAGGATTAATGGCACGCCCCAATCTTCAGGGTTTGTTAATAAGGTTCCAGGTCTTGGGAATACTTAATTTATGAGCGTCTATGCCTCTTCAGTTGTTTGCAAGGTTTCGGGTGCCAAAACCTAGGGTGGCATGGGTTCTAGGCAGTATACACGTTAGCTGGCAGATGCCTCTCAATCGAGCTTGACAGTGTGGCCAATCGAATGCATGCCCAGGGTTCCATTGTGAGCAGCCTCATTGACCGGCACTCCGGGAGAACGATTGTCTCCCTTAGCGGACCAGTTAACTGCCTGGCCGTACTTCCTCACCTGTTGAAGACACGTGAGGACAACGCATCCGCGTTGCATGCATTCGATTGGCCACACTGTCAAGCTCGATTGAGAGGCATCTGCCAGCTAACGTGTATACTGCCTAGAACCCATGCCACCCTAGGTTTTGGAACATTCGACAATTGACGAGGATAGTTGAGTCCGCCGTGACTGAAACGGCCGGTGCCCTTAGCAACTTGACAGCTGAGCTTCAGTCGGATCGACTTATGACCCTTCAGAACAGGGTTGCCCTAGATGTCATACTTGCAGACCGTGGTGGTGTATGTAGAGTGATCCAATCCAGTTGCTGCATTTTCATCCCCGATAATGCTCCGACAGTGTACCAGGCCATCTCCAAATTACACAAAATCTCTGATTCCCTTCACATGGAGAAAGGGGATTGGTCTCTGCTAGAGTGGGTCTGGGAACTGATCTCTGCTTGGGGATGGAAAACTCTGATCTTCATCGGGATGATCTTAGCCGTTCTGTTTATGTTCTGCCTGTTTGTGCAGTGCGCTCCTGCAATATGTGGCCTCTGCGCTACTTCATGTGTAAGGAAGCCTGTATCAAGGGACGAATTGAGCAACAGAATGATGCTACAGCAGCATCTCCATGAATTCATCAATACAGATTTGGACTCAGATTAGCGTGAGTTATTGCCTAATATGAGGGCAAAAGGAGGGTCTGTGGTACTGTAAATCCGGACCCTGTTGTTCCGCAGATATCGAGGTCCAACACCCTTACACAAAATATCGTCGTACCATGACAAATTTGGTATCTACGGACCGGTAATGATTAGGACATTATCCCTGTGCATTTGCGTCGTGATTGAGTGATGCTAGCACCCTTAAATCATGGTTTCCGTCCCGAACCCTCAGACTCCATTTTGTAAACAGCATCCATCTTATGACTTGCCCTCATATAGTCAATTGATTAAGACCGAGTTTGATCTGAAAGGACACGTCCACCGTAGCTGACTTCCCCATGACCTGGCCGAGCTGACTCCATTGCCTCCAGCCAAGCCTGTTTGGGCAGCTCCTCGCCCAGTGGCCGAGCAAGATATCATCAAGGCACAACATGTCATAAACCATTCACTACATACAGACCCTGTTTTCCATACACATACACCTGTCCATGATTCTTGTTTATGACCCGTTTTATGATGGGAGGGTGCCCGACCTTATTGGTGTTTCATCGATATCTGATGGGAATTCTGGATCTGGCGGGGTAATCCATCACAAACTGGACATCTAAAATATGTGCTGACCAGCATGACTTCGCTCTTTGTATTATTGTAGAAATATGTGTATAGCCATATCATAAACTCAATAATTCTTGCCTGCAGCTGTTATTTATGTATATAAGGAGAAGGCTGGTTCTGTAAGAACGAACAGTCTCCTGAGAACTTACGGCCCGTGCTGTCGTACTTCTAGGACACATGTTACTTGGTTGCAGCCAATAAAACTCGATCTCTGACTTCAACTAGAAGACTCTGTGTTTCTGTAAGTCCAGAACAGGGAGAAGTCAGAGGTCTTCGGGTGTGGTCCCCTGGCACCACCGGGTCCCTAAAAACCCGGCACCTCAGGGGGGGGGGACAGTACATGTATTACATACAAAAATCCAAGACGAAACATAAAACAGTTTTTGGCCAAAAAGATTTCTTCCTGCATGCTGCGCATCCTTAATATCCTACTTAATTTGTCTGAGGGCTGAGCTCTTTTACCTTTTTCTTCTTTCTTTTCGTTGGCTGCCTTTGCTGGTGGCTTCGGTTGCAAATACTTGCACTTTTGTCAATTGGTCGGGAACTAACCTGGTTGGGCTAATACTCATGGTGGGATCTTCGAATCGTTTTTAGTGAATGGGTTTCCAGGCCGAGGCAACAGAGGGTATCAGTCGGGAGAACAGTGGGGCAGCTTTGAGTTTTATGTCTATGAGGGTGCAAGAAGGAGGCGGTAAATCTTAAACATTTGGCAACATTCCTAGTCTTCCAGGCGGAGGGTACTTGGATAAACCTCACCCCGGAATATTCCTTAACCTTTCCCTATTTAGTTAACGTATAATTTTACTCATTGGTGCCCGTCATTCTTGGTTGCATTATTTGGGGTGCCGGTTGGGGTCATATTTTGTCATACTGTAATAACCCGTCAAGTTTCTGCTTCACCCTCCCAGTCGCTGTGTTCAGAGAGAGAGAGACAGTCATTTCTAAATAAGGGAGTGCTATATCTTTGTTTGTTTATCGTGTATAGGGACCATGTTCAGACCCCTTTTTCCCCATTCCATCGGTCATTCGATCATCACTTAAATCATACACAAAACATTTCTCTGATCAATCCACACATGTGCAACGTATATTCAGTCGAGCTATACACATCAGGGCATGCATGCGTGCATTCATATCGCACAAGTTCGTCACGTTCTCAGGGGCAGTCCCCATAGGTAATATATATAATTTTCACAGTGCTAGCCCGATTTCCGCGCGGGACCATGGCGTGCTGCGTAGGTCTTCTGCATTCTTTAGTCGACGTTCCGATGTGATCTGTAGAAGGAGGGGAAAAAGAAGGGGTGGGAGCAGCGTTTTAAAACACATCAGCGCGCATAAACTCGAAAATGCTTTTACTTACCACATACTCGGCCTGTCTCCGCGGGATGCAGTCCCTAACATCTCGGCGTTTAAGCCCAGAGGGACCGGCAGTGCGGGAGAGATAATTATTGATGGTCTGTGTATTTGCATAGATCGCTCAAGCGTGGCATTTCAGGTTGTGTGTAGGGAAGGGTCAAAACAAAAGGGCAGTCGGTGTAGAGTGGGGGCGAACTCATGTTCTCCTCTGAGGAAGAGGGATGGTCTACAGTGGTACAGGGTCGTTTTTGTTCGTACTAGAGGGGCCTGGTAGCAATCCTTCGGAGTGGCTTAGGGGCATCTAAAACGACTTCCCTGATACATGTGGCATATAAAGTAAAGGCTAAATACCGGGATCTCTATCGATTGTTTTACGTTGCACAAAAATGAAAAACACATACAATAAACCTGAACCATTCAAATTTGCAATATTCCGTGTACTATATTTTTTTAACCCTTAATTAATCGAGCTTCTTCATTTCACCTGTATTTTACTTATAACGGAAACAGTGGCCATTTATTCGAAACTTACCAGTCTAAGCACTACAACTATGTTTGCTTTTTCAAAAACCTTTAATTGAAAATGTTGGTGCACAAATACGGGCCTACAACCACGTGGGCCGGCCACGGAGCAGACAGGAACTGTACACGTGGGGATATTTATTTGTGGAAAGCATAACGGAGTCGGCGGTCGGTGATTTCATAATAAAAGTGCGACAAATACAATAAAATCATGTTGAAAATTCATTGTGAGCAAGTACCATAAGTGTCGAAAAAATTTGAACTTTCAATAACATGATGCGCCAAAACTTAATATCAATTCATTGTCCGAACATATAATCGGTACCCATCCCATATCAATTCATTGTCCGAACATATAATCAATGCCCATCCCCTCCCGCCATGTGCTAAAAATTGCATACATATCTCCTGATATCAAGGCTGAGCAACCGGGACACAACGAGGAGTTGCGGGTTTCATTTGTACCAGCGCCATTTTGGGTGAGGTCAGGCAGGTCCAAGTATAATCAAAATGTCTCCACCAACTCGTGGTTGGACCAGAACCTCTTTCGGCAGTCCAAATAGTTTTCGTAAAAGGGCAACAGAAGGGACTGGCGGTATGAACCATCAGTCAAAAAGGGGAAGGGAGGCAAGAATCTTTCCTACCGGGTCATACTGGTGTCCCACCGGAACTGATCAAATTGGTAGTCTGCAGGATTTTAGTCATTCACGCTGAGGCTGGCGCCGGCATGAGAGCGCCATTGTCTCGTGGCTACATCTTGGTTGTTCTGTGGGTGACCATGGCAGTCATTCCCCATCGGGGGGTGCCCGCGGGGGGGGGGGGTCGGGCCCCTCCCCACGTGGCTCTCATAGAATCTTCAAAGTCGAGGAGAACACTTCTGATCGTGGGACTCATTTTCTAGCTGACAAGCGACCGGGCCATCCTTTCACACCGGGCCCGCTCCTGCAGGGTCGACTGCCCATTTCATGAGCTCGGCTGGTTTGGGCGAAGCGTCGTTGCACCGCAACAGTGGACGAGACCCCGCTGGGTGAGTGGAGCGCCGCTGCACCGCAAGAGTGGAGGAACCCTTGTCGGGTGAGTGGAGCGTTGGGGTGCAGCTGGGGGCCTCCACCTGGGGAGGTGGGAGAGGCTCGTCCGCGCCGCCTCTCCCTCCCAGCGCACCCCACGCCGTTTCCCGGCTCCGACATTCGTGATGGCCGGACCAGGCGATAAGAGAAAAAAGGGGGGGGTCGGAGGCAGAAGCAAGACATCCCCCCCGTGGCCTGCAGGGCGCCAGAAGAGGATGGGAGGACCAGTACATTCCGGGCCGACCATCCCACGACCTCTCCGGCTGATGGCAGTTAGCCGGGCCCCGCCCTGCACGTGTCGAGGCCTCATCTTCCAGATGGGCGTAACCGTGGGCCTGTTGCACTTCGGGAGCTTCCGGAATGGGGGTAGGTATCTGCTGGCTTGTATCTATCTTATGCTACCATTTTTGGGAGTGGCGGGCGGTGGGACAGACATGTTTGGAGCAGTGAGGGGCGGCGGAGCCTAGCTACCTCGTGGCGGCCGTGATGTCAAGCTTGGCTTTTCTCACCACTTTCATGTTTCTTATTGCGGGCTGTTTCTAACGTTTCTCATTTCTAGCGAAGTCAAAAACTCATCAGTGGCCTACTGATTTTGCTCGATTTCTTTTTTTTTCCTTCCTTTTCTAGTGTGTTTCATGCTAAAGTTTCTGTTAACAGAATACGGTGATTACTTCGTATTTTTACATATGTCCTTTTTATTAGGGGTGCCCTCCGGTTGAGCCAGATGATCTACCTCTAATAAATGGTCCGGGTGGAACTAGTTTACCAATCAGTGGGGAGTAGATAGGCATGACAGATTACAACGGGGGACAAAGGTCCGCATTACCTACCCTTCACTACTTGCAAAGACTAGACAGAATATTTCTATTCCACGTTTTTTTTTTAGCAAACAGAGAATACCTCAAAAGAACTATTCCTTGAACAATAAATGTCCAGACAATCAATCAATCGGTGGGGAGAAAAACAGGCATGACGGATTACAATGGGGGACAAAAGTCTGCATTACCTATCCTTCGCTATCTGCAAAGGGAGACAGAATATTCCTATTCTTCTCTGTTTGTAGACAGCGAATGTCTCAAAGAGCAATAGAGCAACCAATCAATCAGTGGGGAGAAAAATAGGCATGACGGATTACAACGGGGGACAAAAGTCCGCATTACCTATCCTTCACTATTTTCAAAGAGAGAGGAACGTTCCTATTCGTCGCTGTTTGCAAACAGAGAATGTCTCAAAGAGAACCAATACTTCAAGTAGCAACCAAGGCTAAATGAATCAATCAATGAACAATACCAGTATTTAAATACCGATTCCAATACAAACAATCAATCAATCAGATGGATAAAACCATCCTACCAATCAGACGTAAAAGACGTCCTACTTAACCTTACCCGGACCGGACCGTGTGGACAGTTCTTCGCCTTCCCTTTCCAGCGCCCGATCGTTCTCTTACTCCATGTTTTTACTGCAGCATTCCTGTGGGGTTCCAGTCAGGACAGTAGGTCGCTTGAGAGAGGTCCGTTCGGAATCGGTGAAGCTCATTCAATCGGCAGACGGACGAGCGTCCTCTCAAGGCAGGTATACTCCAATCATTTAGATGTTCACCCCATCGTCTGGACCTCTCTTACCGGACCCTATGTCGCTGATGGACCCCGCGTTGGGACGCCAATTGAGGAAAATCAGCCCACATTACAACCGATGCCCAGGCTGCTGGCACAAGACGCCTCTTAGTTCCCATCTTGAACAGTTACCAAATAAAGAGACAGGCGCTGGAAGCAGGGACGTAAGAACAGAGTTTTATTTCTCATGAGGAGAGCCTGTCATTTCGGACACGCACACAGTGTCTTCAGGAGGTGCTCTAAAAGTCTTACTGAGGCTTCGTCTTTTATACACAGGTTTATGACGCACAAGCATTCTTTATTGCAATAAAGACACTTTGAAGTACGAAAAGGCATGTTTGGAATCCCAGCTTCAGGCCTATCCCCACACATTTCCACAGTAGAGGTCCCCACCCCCTATACAATAGGAGATGGTTATTACACAGCCGGACGTTCCGCCGATTCTTAGAATGTGTGCGCCTGATCGGATCTCAGGGGGTGGGTGGGGGCCAGGACCAATCGTAGCTCCTTTGAAGAGGGGCGATTCCATACAGTAAGGGGTAATAAACTGTATCCTCAGGCTAGATGATGACTGGGGATGCGTGCAAACAATCGGGCTCAAAGGAAGGGCTCATCAAAGGAGAGGTATTCATGCAAGGAATGGTTCCGTGTGGACAATTGATGTAGAGGAAGGGGTTTATCAATAGAGGGGTATTCATGAAAGGAAGGGAGGTGTTGGTCAGGCGCGGGGTGTGATTCCCAGGGGCAGAGTCAGGCAGGAGAAGAGGTTTTATGACTTGTGCATTGGAGAGCGGGGGCAGCCAGGGTGCGCGGGGGATGCTTGCAGGGTCAGGGGAGTGCGCTGGCGATCGATCGCGGACAGGGAGACCATGGTACCTAAAATGGCTGCCGTGCATATTTGCGTGCATGGGCCTACGCTGGCGGGATGATGCAGTCAATGCTTCACGGTATTCGTTCTGCTTACAGAGAGGGGTATGGTGAACACAAATGAACGCCGCTTATGTACATACACATTGTCAATTTCCACACCTCCTCGAAGCGATGGTGCGTCGATTACTCGACGATCTCCCCCCAAGACCCTCTCTGACGAGGTGCGTGAGGAACTGGATCTGCTGCTCACAGAGTAATAATTAGGTGCAGCGTTTGGTGAAATGCAGCCTGGAAAGCCCCGGGCGAATGGATTCCCATGCAAGTTTTTTAAATGTTATTTTCTGCAATTGGGACCTCATTTCCGTAGAGTGGCCGAGGAGGCTAGGGAGCAGGGTTGCATGCCTCATGAGTGGCGGCACGCGGAGATTGTAGTGTTCCACAAGCTGGGAAGACCCCCAGAACAGCATGCATCCTTTTGCCCTATATCTCTCCTTATTGTGGAGGCCAAGGTGTTGGTCAATCGCCTCCGTGCCCATATTACATCTTTGGTGCACCCCGACCAGGCCGGGTTTGTGCCCCACAGGGCGACTCACCACAATATAAGGTGCGCACATGTCGCAGTGGCAACTGTCCTGGGGTTGGGGGATCGGGCAGCGCTATTACTTGCTGATATGGATAGAGCCTTTGATTCCCTAAGCTGGGTATATTTGTTCGCACTTAGTAGATGGAACTTGGACCACGATTCCTGTCCTACCTGACCCTTCTCTATACTGACTTGACGGCGTCCGTATAAGTGGTGGGCGCCGTTACCCCCTCGTTCTCTATTGGTCGGGGCACTAGGCAGGGTTGTACGCTGTCCCCTTATTTATTTGAGCTGGCTATGGAACCTTTGGCGTCTTGGGTACACATCGACGCCCAAGTTTCTGGATTGGAATGGGCGACGGGCCTGTCGGATCGCATTGCCTTATATGCGGATGATGTCATCTTTTTTCTTACCAATATCGATAAGACAGGACCGCGTCTACTACGTATTATGAAGATATTTGGGGAGACGTTGGGTTTGTTCATGAACCCTCGTAAATCTACACAGTGGGTCCTGGGGGAAGAGGCCGGCCCCGGTCCCTGGGCCTCCTCCGTTCAACTAGCCATTGGGGGGGGTTGAAATACCTGGGAGTATTTGTATCCAATTCTCCGATCATTTCTTGGGAACGGAATCTGGCCCCTGTATGGGAGCGGGTGCGGGAAGATCTTAAAATGTGGTCCCACATGCCTCTTTCAATGTACGGTCGATCGGCCATCTTTAAACTGGTGTCTCTTCCCGGCTTCCAGTATCAACTACAAAACCATCCCTATCCGATATCCCCTGGATGGTTCAGACGTGTCAATGCAGCCTTGGGTCCGTTTCTATGGGCTGGTGGCATGGCAAGAGTAACTCTGCGGACTTGATTCCAGTCCATGTCTTACGGGGGATTGGAAACCTCTGATATCCTATCTTATTATCTGGCCTCCCATCTGCTGGTCCTTAATGAGTGGTGGTATGGCGATAGGGCCGACCCAGCCTATGCAGTCAAGAGACAGTGTATGGGGGATAGCACTCTACACACTATATTGTAGTCTGCACCGCTACGCAACTAACCGCCTCCGGCTACGAAATTGATATTTCAAATATGGCGACAGGCGTTGCGAAGGACAGGGTGGTGGAATAGGTTGACCCAGGAGACTCCCCTCTGGTCGAATGGGCTACTACCGCAAAAAGCGACGTTGCCCGGGTTTCGGAGTTGGAACCGCATTGGCATCTTTACTCTTGGAGACGTCATGTTGGGACCAGTTTTTAAGTCCTTTCAGGAGCTAGAGAAGGACTTCCGCATGCCCAAAACCCAATTTTTCCGGTATTTGCAGCTCCGGGATGCCATCACTCCTTACATCAAAGGGTTGGGGTCCCTGCCTGAGTTTAGTTCCATATTTCTAAGATTCATCAGTCCCTGGTTATCCATAGTTCCCCCACACTACAGCAACTTCGCGAGGCCTGGGAGGGAGACATAGGCCCCCTAGAGGAGAAGGACTGGGTGGAGGCCCTGGCCTCCCCACGAGGGTTATCTATTGCCATGAGTCTTCGCCTCATTCACTTTAAATATCTCCACCGGGTCTATTTCTCCAGGGTCAGGCTCTGGAGGGTGGGATTGGTGGCCTCCTTGGTGTGTCTTTGATGCCAGCATGAGGAGGGTACCTTGCTCCACACAATCTGGCATTGTACCGCCTTGGCGCGATTCTGGAGAGGAATCCTGTCGTGCCTTTCCGAAGTACTCAGCTGGGACCTCCCTGGTTCCCCAAAGTTGGTCCTGCTGCATGTTATTGAGGATGTAGGGGGTAACATATTCAAACGCCATTTGATGTTGTTAGGGTTCACCTTGGCTAAGAGAGATATAGCCAAACCTTGGAAGCCTCCGAGGGCGCCCTCAGTGTCTATGTGGAAAAATAGCATGGATTTCTGCAAGGGCTGGTAATCCCCAATTTTGCGGCCAGGGGATGTCTGCTTAAACATTACAAAATATGGAGACAATGGGCAGAATATCGTGGCCTGGAATTGGAACCGGTTTCAGTGGCCGGGTCTGAGGACTTGGTGACCCTCGCCCTGCAATAGCCATGCAACATCGCTTTTTAGCCACAGGTACAGTGTGTCTAGATAAACAAGATTATTCATGTATGGAGCTGTTTTGGGGTAGGCATAAGTGCGGCGGGTCGGTTTTAGGGTTTGTTTATTTGATTTGTTTTCTGTTTGCAAAATATATCAACTGTATTGTTCTTCACTTGTCCTATACTCCAGTTGAAATTGTCAAAGTCAATTCATTGTCCATACGGTATGCATGAGTCGCTGGGTTACAGTGCTCTGCAATATATTGGTTGCTTGACAAATAAAATTTGTTGTTAAAAAAAGTATATATATATATCAAAAACTACTGAACGGATTTACACCATTTAAAACAAGCATTTGCAATGCAATCGGTCTCGCATTTGTGAAAGTTTGAGCTATTTGCATTGTAAATGATATTGTTTTTTACTTACGTTTTTTGTTTGGAGTGGAATAGATATTTGTTGTGGAATTATGTGGTTTGAGTTGGAATTGTTAGCTGTGGAAGTGTGTGGGTGGAATTATGTGGTGTCTAGTGTATTTGTATATTGAAAATAAGTGGCATGGTGACTCGATAGAGGTGAGAGGTGTGTAAAATAAAGAAATAAGATTGACAGTGATAAGTAGTTTGTGTATGAAGTGTTGAATGATCTATAGATAAAGTAGTAATAAGAGTGTGTGAGAAAGAGAGAATGAAGGGGAGAGAATGTTATAGACACATAAAGAGGCTGCATTTGTGAATGCATAAGACACCGATAGAAGAGGAGGAGAGCGTGTGTTGACGTTCGTTTTTGTGAAAAGTTATGGTAAAAAAACTGTGCTGAAAGACTTGAAGTGCACCAATAAAAGAAATCCTGGGTGCGGGCGTGTGTGTGCAATGGAATTATGTGGATAGTAAGTATGTGGTATTAAGTGTAGTGTTATTGTGTGTCATGGAGTGGCATGTATTGTGTGGGATTATGTGGTGTGTTGTTGAATTATGTTGCAGTATGTGGAATTGTGTCTTGTGGATTGGATGTATGTGGAGTGTAGATGAATTATGTTGTGGAGTGGAAGTCTCTCTGGTGGATTGGAATTGTCCGTAGTTGTATAGTGTTTTGTTGAATTGCGTGGCACTGATTGACAATATGTGGAGTGAAATTATGTGCCATGGTGTTGAGTATATTTCTGTGGAGTGCTGCTATGTGGCATGCGGTAGATTTATATGGAGTGTAATTATGTGGTATGGAATACAGTGTAAATATGTTGTGTGGTATGGAATTGTGTGGTGTTGAATTGTGTGTTGTAGCATTGCGTTGAATTGTGTGGCATGGTGTGGAATTAAGTGGAGTGTAAAAATGTGGCAGTTGCAAAGTTGAATTTTGTTGAATGTAAATATGTGTTTTGGAGCTGAGTGGATATATGTGGAGAGTAATTATGTGGCATGAAGTGTAATTATTTAGTTTGTAGTGCAATTATGTGTAGTGAAATTATCTGGAGTTGAATTGTGTTGCATAGAGTGTATTGGAATTATGTAGCATGGAGTGTTATTATGTGAAGTGGAATTATGTGGCATGGACTAAATTTGTGGAGTTGAATGTTATGGATTCTCAGTATGTAGCATGTAGTGGAATGAGGTGGAATTGATTGTGTGGTGCGGAATTATGAGATGTTGAAATGGTTTGTGTAGTTGAATTATGTGGTGTGCATTTGTGTGTTGTGGAATTAAGTGGAACATAATCGTGTGGGGTTGTGTTGAATTATGTGGACTTGATTGCTTGTTGTCTTCATAAGCCAGCTGTTTGCGGGTCACAGTGTGTATCAGCTGACTATATTGCCCAGTGATGTCTGCGGGCCCTAGATTGCTGTTGACTTTGAATGCGCTAGGGCCAGAGTTGCCAACTTTTGAACTGGGGAATCAGGTTCAATTCTTAGTGTCGACTCAACATCCTGTGAATCCCCATGAGGGCACGTGGTCAGTGTGGGGTGTACTGTCTATGTCCCTAACAGGGTAGCGCCCTCTTTTGTAGCTGTTGTAAGCCACTAAGTCTGATCCACCATTGTCACTGTAAGAAATCAGTGACCTCCTTTAGTCCCCTCCAACAAAGGATTACCTCAGCAGAGCAATGCCTCATTAGCATGACTAAAGAATAAATACAATGTAAGGTGCTGGTGTTTAAATGGCATCCGCTGTGTGCTGCCGCACCTCTCTCCCACTAAGCCTCATGCCTGCAAGTGGTACTCTCAGTAATTCTGCTGAGGTGGGTGAATTCGGGACTTTCAATATGAGACACATTGGCTCCTGTTAGTGGAACGGGGAAATAAGGAAAAAACAGACAAGGAGGCCTGTTTGTGTTGCATGGTTCTCCTTGGCCGCGGAGTGACGAGGGAATGTGCTGTAAATCCACACTTGCTGCGAGTCGTGGACTCAGACATGAAAGAGTTTGTGCTGCAGGGTTGGTTATAGCGCTGGTGGCGCCTGGTGTGACAATAATGTTTGTCTCCCCCACAACCCATGACTGCCTCCTCCGATTTTCTCACTTTCACTGGGCAAACGTTAGACCTGGGCGGTGAACTTCGCTCCATTCACAGAGTTTGCAGAGCTTTCTGCACTCCGCACTCCGTGGAGCTCGCGGAGTGCAGAAATCTCTGCTTTGCGATGTGCAGCAGAGTTTTTTCCCCACTCGCGAACGGTAAGTTCACGATCGCGAACGGTAAGTTTGCGAGCGGGAGTTGCCGCTCGAGTACAATTTCTACCCGAGCGGCAGGAATACCAGCACAAACTGCACTTCGCACTACACCCGCCACTTGTGGAACTTCGCAGAGTTTTTTTGTAAGTTTGCGGAGTTCCATGTAGCAAAACTCCATGAACTGCGCCCAGGCCCGTGCCCCTCATCTTTCTAATCATAAATGATTGCTAAACTCAGCGTCCCCACCTGAGGTTAGCGCCCCTCCACAGGACAGCGCCCAGTGTGGCCTGACCAGCCACACTGCCCTAATGGCGGCTTTGTTGTGCAGTGTGGTATGACAAGTGACCCCAATTATTTCTATGTTTTGAGTTTACAGGCCTAAAAACAAAACCATCTCAGAAGAATAAAAGGTAGCGTTGGCCCTGCAGGATGCACGCAAATCTCCCTCCACCTTACTCAGAGGGAGGTCATGGTTTAGCTGAGATTGATGGTACTGTAATCTAAAAGACTGGGCTTGGTTGGGAAGGCGCTCTGTAAAGTTCAGAAAAACGAAACAAATGAAGCAAACACATATTTGAGATCCGAGAACCATAAGGAAGAACGTTTTAGGGCCTTGTAGTGTTGCTGACAGTGGGGCGTACCACTGCAGCACACGCCCCCTCCCACTGTTGATAGATAATTTACCCCGAGAGCGTAAGGGGTCTGTGGTACAGTCAAAGCGTATGCGTGGACACGCAAGCTAAGTAATAAAAGGCCCAGGGCTCTGGGCGTGGTCAGGTTAATTACTGCCACCAACTGTATTGCACGTGTCCTGTGTCCGTCTATCTGTAGGCCCTGACTGGGACACTACACTGGCGATGAGGTGGCTATTCGTCTGACCCACTGCATGCCCAGCTGCCTCCACTCACGGTGCCCTTGGCTGCCAACCTCCAGCCTGCGTGGCGCTCTCCCCGGCGTCCCCCCTGTGTCGCCGAAGGCCCGGCGTGGCCGCCCCAGCGTCGCCGCCCGCCTACCTGCGCTGCTGTCTACGACGCCTGCCGGTGCCCCAGAGCGCCTCCCGCCTGCCGCTCCTGCTGGCCGCAGTCCTTTGCTGCAGCGTGGCCTCTGACGCCACACACAGGTACATCGGCCCCCCCCTGCTTTGCCTCCCGCGGCCTCCAGCCTCCGCATCCCGTTTACGGGCCCAGCCTTGGCAGCTTCATCGCGAGGCCCGCGCATGCGCTGGTGCGCCCCCCGCCACGTCCTAGACGCGCTGCGCGGCCTCCCTGCATTTGCTCACGCATCCCGCGTGACCGCTAGCCTGCAATACCTCACGCATCTGGCTGATCGGGCCAGATAGCGTTCTACAGGTGCCTGCCTCACCCCCTGGCGGTTTACAAGGGTCTGCACAGACTTTCACTGCTTTTGGCTTCGCGCAGACTGCCCATCCAACCTCGCTTCAGCCACCATGGCCAACGTGCCGCCCCTGGAACCCTTCTCAATCACGGGAACACCCCCCTCACAAGCCGCCCGATGGAGAAAGTGGGTAGAGCGGCTCAAATTATTTCATAGCAGCGGACATCGCGGTGGCACGGCGTCGCGCAATGCTTTTGCACCTAGGAGGAGAGGCTATTCACGACATCTCCAAAGACATTACGGAGGGTGACCCGTCCCACACGTACAACACCCTACGGGACGCTATCACGAGGTACTTTGAGCCCTTTACCAGCGCGGATTATGAACGCTTCCTGCTCCGTCAAGCACGCCAACTCCCTGAGGAGTCGGTAGATGTCTTCTACGCTCGGCTCAAGAAACTAGCCAGCACGTGCACGCTTCCGGATGCCGAAGATGAAATTCGCGCCCAATTCATACAGGGATGCGCCTCCCTGAAGCTAAGGGAGAGGGTGCTAGAAATGGACGCCATGCCCATGCGCGACATCCTAGCCCTAGGGCGGTCTAAGGAACTCTCCAAGGCTCGCGCTGCCCACATGGAGCCAAAAACTGCAGTCACAGTCAAGACGGAACCGGTATGCGCCATCAAATCGCAACACCCGGACAGTCGGATGAGACCTCCGAGAAAAGGGGGACCGAAACAGACCCAGCCCACCCACGATCAAGCCTGCATGTGGTGCGGAGGTACCACTCCCCACAAAGGTGCCTGCCCAGCCCACGGCAAGATCTGCAGCGCATGCGGCAAGGCCAACCACTTTGCGAGCGTCTGTTTATCATCGCAAAGGAAGAAGCAGAATGGCCCACCCAGGAGGGCGCGACAGGTGGCGCCCCTACCGAACACATCGAACAGCAGCGACATGGACGACGATGAAGAAGACACCGCGTCAGTCCACGTGGTGCGCATGCTCAATACTCTAGCAGCCGCATCGTCGACCGAACCGATGTGCACTGTCCAAGTACATGGCCAAGCAGTCAGAGCACTCATTGACACCGGCGCCACGATAAACCTCATGGCCGCCAGCGTGTACCGGTGCCTCGAAGACGCCCCCACACTTCACCCCACAAGAGTGCAAGTGTTTGCCTACGGAACCCGGCGCCCATTGCGCCTGTGTGGAGTCTTCCGGACGACTGTGGCCCACGACTCAACGCAGCTACAGACAAAGATCTACATCTCCCAGGAGGGGTCAGGATTCCTTCTCGGTTGCAAAACAGCACGAGAGCTCGGGCTCATACATTTTGCCCTAACAGTACAAGCCCAAGGACTTGACCATCTAGTTGCAGAGCATTCCTCGCTGTTCGAAGGCATCGGATGCCTACGAGGACCCCCCGTCCGGCTCCACATTGACCAAACGGTTGCACCGGTAGCTCTCCGGCACAGACGGATCGCTTTTCACCTCAGGCCCAAAGTCGAAGCGGAGCTAAAGATGCTTGAACAAGCCAGCATCATTGAGCGAGTGACTGGACCCACGCCGTGGGTGTCTCCCATCGTTGTGGCCAAAAAGCCGAAGCAACCCGAAGCAGTAAGGATATGCGTGGACATGCGCCTCCCCAACCTAGCAATTAAGAGGGAGCGTCATCTGACGCCGACCATTGACGCCATCATCGGGGAGCTCGCAGGGTCCAAGTGGTTCTCCAAGATGGACCTGCGGTCAGGGTACCATCAGATCCCTCTGCACCCAGACTCGCGCCCAATTACGACTTTCTCCACCCATGCAGGCCTATGGAGATACACGAGGCTAAATTTCGGAATCTCAAGCGCAGCGGAGGTGTTTCAAAACATCATTCACAATGTCCTCCAAGGCCTTGACGGTGTGCTCAATGTGAGCGATGATATCCTGGTGCATGCCCCCACACCTTGGAAGAACACATCAGACGCCTCCAAGCAGTGTTCAACCGGCTAAAGGAGAGAGGACTAACTCTCCACAAGGACAAATGCGAGTTTCTACACAAAGACATTAGCTTCTTTGGATACAAGTTCTCCGACCAAGGAGTGGGCCCCGACCCAGAAAAAGTTAAAGACATCCACAACGCACCAGCGCCCACGTCTGTGACACCCGTCCGCAGCTTCCTAGGTATGGTGACGTACTGCGGACGCTTCATCAAGGATCTGTCGGATTTGACAGGGCCCCTCCGCGACCTCACCAAGTCAAATGCCGCCTGGATATGGGGCCCCGAACAGCAGGAGTCGTTCACGAACACCAAGGCAGCCCTATCAGCTGACACGACCCTGGCCTATTTCAACCCGCAACACGAGTCACAACTGCTAGTTGACGCCAGCCCCACCGGACTGGGAGCAGTCCTATCACAGCCTCAGACATGCGGAGAATGGGCCCCCATAGCGTACGCCAGTCGCACGCTTACGCCTACCGAACAACGTTACTCACAAATTGAACGGGAGGCGATCGCCATTTTATGGGGATGCCGCCATTTCCATATCTACCTCTACGGACATCCCTTCTCAGTGATCACTGATCATAAACCCCTCATACCACTCTTCCAAGGCTCGTCCTCCCGCCCTCCACCGAGAATCGAAAAATGGGTGCTGCAATTGCAGGAGTTCCAGTTCACAGTGGAGTACCGGCCTGGAACGCGGAACCCCGCAGATTATCTGTCAAGACACCCTCGTCCAGTTACTGAAGCGGAAGCAGCTGAAGCAGCAGCCACGGAAGAGTACGTCCGGCTAATCATCGAACGGTCAAGGCCACGTCCCATGTCCCTAGAAGAAGTAGCGAGTGCTACAAAGGACGATGACTGCCTCCAGCTCGCGATCCATGCCCTAGAATCCGGCGACTGGAAGGCGCTGCAAAGCCCGGCATCCTTTCGCACTCAGGACGCCCAAACGATCCTAAAGGCCCTGTACCAAGTTAGACACAAACTTTCCGTTTCAGCTGAAGGATGTCTCCTGAGAGGCCCGCGCCTTGTACTGCCCAGCAGCCTCGCCCAGCAAGCTGCCTTGCTGGCACACGGATCGCACCAAGGGATCGTCAAGTCCAAAAACAGACTCCGAAGCAAATTGTGGTTCACCGGGCTCGACAGGGCAGTCGAGGAAGTGGTTCATAGTTGCCCGGTGTGTCTAGCGACGAGCCTACCAAACCCCCCAGCACCGGTGATCACCGAAGAAGGGCCAACATCCCCGTGGGTACGAGTGAGCGCAGACTTCGGCAGCCTTCCCGGAGGCAAGTACATGCTCGTAGTGGTGGATGACTTCTCTTGTTACCCCGAAGTAGAAATTGTGACATCGACAGCAGCATCGGAGGTGATCCCAAAGTTCGAAAAGATCATAGCCACCCACGGGATCATGAAGGAAGTCCGCACAGACAACGGACCCCCGTTCAATGGCAGCGAGTTTACAGAGTACCTGCAGAGCCATAGCGTCAAACACAAACGGATAACACCAAGATGGCCGCAGGCCAACGGAGAAGTCGAAAGGCTAATGAGAACCTTGAACAAAACAATCCAAATTGCAGTTGCCGATGGCCACTGTCTGGAGCTAGCCATCTACCAATTTCTCCGAGAATACCGCCAGACCACACATTGCACTACAGGAGTCTCCCCAAGCCGACTCTCTTTCAACCGAGCTATTGCGGACACCATCCCACATCATCCCATGTGGGAACTAGCCCCTAAGCCCAGAAACCGGTCCATGGAACAGCGCACCAAGAACAACCAAGAGGCATACCGAAGACGGAGGGCAGCAGACAGCCCCATCCAGGTCGGGGACACAGTTCTTGTAAAAGACCGCCATCCTGGCGGGAAGTTCCGTATGCCATTCGAGCTAGACCCCTGGAGGGTGACAGAAGTTAACGGGACAATGGTCACGGCCGTCAGAAATGAGGAAGTAGTCACAAGGAACGTTTCATTTTTTAAGCGGGTACCCGAGAGAAGAGAAGACCCGGAGTTGGATGATTGGCACCTGAATCCCCCGCGCAGAACACCTGTAACGGCCGGAACAAGCACCACGTCCATGACGCACCTAACTGAAGATTTTACCTCGAGCAACACGGAGCCAGAAAGACCTGCCGAGGAGCCCAGCATCAACGAGACTAGAGAGTCAGAAGAACCGACCCCAGTCACGGCGGAAGGTCGTAGCCAGAAAAGATACAGTCTACGTCCATGCCCCAAACCTTCTCAGAGATACCGAGACTTTGTGGCCCAATGCTGGCGGTGAACTGTTCGAGATGGCTGACCCCGCCGAGAATAAAGTAAGACTGTTCTGTTTTTGTATCTTACCTGTTATGGTTTTGTCAGTACATTCAGAGACTGCACCTGAGACTGTTTGGTGAACTTTGTTGAGTATATCAGAGTTAACGGTCACAGCACCCCGCTCACCAAAGAGACATTTGGGACATTTGTGTTCTTTCCAGTTTGTTTTATCCCTAGGTAAAGGAGGAATGTAGTGTTGCTGACAGTGGGGCGTACCACTGCAGCACACGCCCCCTCCCACTGTTGATAGATAATTTACCCCGAGAGCGTAAGGGGTCTGTGGTACAGTCCAAGCGTATGCGTGGACACGCAAGCTAAGTAATAAAAGGCCCAGGGCTCTGGGCGTGGTCAGGTTAATTACTGCCAACAACTGTATTGCACGTGTCCTGTGTCCGTCTATCTGTAGGCCCTGACTGGGACACTACAGGCCTTCTCTGAAATTCTCTCACACACAGAACCAATATGTGTAAATATGATCAGATCATCTTGGAGGCGAGTGGTCCTTTGCCGCGCAAAGTCAGCGCTGAATCATGAAATGGAACATTAGACAAAAGGACATGGAATTGTTACAGTGTCCCCCTCCCCCACAACACATCAATTGTGCTTATCTGAAAGTATTCTATGATTAGATTAACTATACATCTACCAGAGTGAGAAAGATGAGAAGCAGGCAAGAGGTGGAGTGGAAATAAAGAGAGTGCGCAACAGATGCAGTGAGACAGAAAAACGAGAGTGAAGGAGAGGTGTGTGTGTGTAAAATAGAAAGCATGGAAGAGTAAGAATGGAAATGAGGAAGACAGTGCACATGTGAGAAAGAAAGGAGAGGGACATGTGAAAGACGAGAGTGCCAGAACTAGTGTGCGCGCATAACGGCTCAACACCCCCCTCCCTTGCTACCTCACTATTTTATGCATTTTTGTGTTCTGCATGGTACACTCATTTTGTAGGTGGCATATTAACCCTTTGCTACCTTGCAATGAGTTATCTTGACATTTTTATTGTCTGGAGTTGCTTGAGGTTGGGAATGTATCAGGGAGTGCTTTTAAAAGCAAAATAAACTCAGAAACACAGCCCCTCTGCTCTGAAGTCAGAATCCAGTGCAAGCGCCCTGCCCCTGTGCCAGCCTGAGGTCTTGTTCTGCATTTATTTAATGTACTTCATTCAAATGCACATTTACAGGGAACATTCCTTCCAGAAAGAAACGTTTTGGCCTCAGCGCTAAGCCAAAAGCAGAGACAATGGCTGTTTAAAGTAGTGGTTTAACTTTTTTACATGATTTAGAGCTGCAGTAGCTAGATGGCATGCTGTCGCAGTGTTTCTGTGTCTGTTTCTAGAGGAAATTAAAGGAGGCAGACTTAGACTTGACACCACAATAATTATTAGCTTGCATTCCAAGCCAGCCTGGGCACTGTCTTTAGGAAGAATACAAAAGAATGCCAGCCACAGGGAAGTTACGGAGAGGGTTAATGCTGCAATAAAATGTAAGCAGTTACGGGTCTGAGCAGCCACAGTGTAACACAAGGTTGAAAACATAATAAAATAGACCCTCCCAAGAGCAGACCCAACAGAACAAAGTGTAATGATATTGTACTAAGTCCCTGCTCCTTGATGGAAAAGGGAGGGACAAAGAGGCAGGACTGGCCACTAGTAAGCAAGGATTTTTAAATAACATTGAAACAAACAAATGAGAAGCAAGAAATGTAATTTGTCCCACAGAAATATATGTATGCAAAAGTATACAAGAGGGCGCACGCTTACGATCGACCTAATAAAGTATACAAGAGGTCGTAGTCTTACGCTAGACCTAAAAAGCTATCTCTCTAACAAATTTGGTGTAATTCCGTTCAGCAATTCAGGCTATAGCAGAGTCTAAAGTTTCCTATGGAAATTAACATTGAGAAAAAAAGGTTTTGGGACCATCCTTTTTTCTCGGTCCCGCTTGACGAATCACCCCAAAACTTTCAAGACAGAAGCTGACATGAGTGAACCATTACTTTTGAAACTTTCATGAAGATTCGTCAAAAGGAGCCAAAGTTATCGGCATAAAACGCTTTTCCAATGGAAACTAGGTTCGAACTATAACTACCTACTGGCGACCGCCAATAGGTAATATAGATATATATATGGATTTAACATTTGTGTCTATATATACATTGGTACACATTTATATAAAATATATACATATATATGGTTTTATATATTTCAACACACATCATTGTGTGTGGAAGTTATAAAAACATATATAAAAATGAGTACATTGGTTTTGTTTTAGATATGTGTTTTTGATGCATTACCATGCATGGCCTTATTTTAAAACTATAAGTACTTTACAGGGAAATATAAACCTACATTGTACACATATATAGCGTTTATATTTACCTGTAAAATACTTATATTATCAATCATAAGTCTAATCACGCATATGCTTTTACAAAACATGCGTCTACAACAAAATTCATTGTAAAGGTATATGCGTGGTTAAAGTTTGCGTTGTGAAGCTAACGTGTTGTAACAACACTTGCGTTGTTACAACCGTGTTGTGATGGCATGCGTTGTAATGGCATGTGTTGTGGAGTCTTACAACCATTGCAACAATTTGTAGAATGTCCCTTCTGCTCACGTTTTTTTTACAATAAGCTTTGCAGCCAGGACAATCTATGAAGAGGCCATATTTATTTTGAAGGTTTTATATAGCGCGAAAATGTCCCTTGCGGGTAACAGAGAGCGTTACTGGGGTAGAAATCAGAAACAAAAGAATACTGAAAGTCAAAATTAAGTCTTGTTATACACACAGCAGTAGTGGGAATTAGATAAATTGTTCATGTGAATTTCCTTAGGAGTAGAGACTTTACTTCTTTCTTAACCCTTGAATTGCTGCCGTCGGACATTGGCCGACGGCAGCACTACCTCCCCAGTGCTGCTGTCGGCCAATGGCCGGCGCGGCCCCGCCCGCACACGAAATGCCAGCAGCTCGGTGGAATTACCGCCGCGGTTAACGGGTTAAAGGAGGTAGAAGAGGGATTACTAGTGCTTGAGCTGCCAGTTTGAAGTCACTTGTGGGAAGGAAGGGTTTTTAATTTTCTCAAGGTGTTCATCTGAATGCTTGCTCCTTTTGTTGTGGCACTGATATGTTTCTGCATGTTTAGTTTTCTGTTGAGTGTTAATCCCAGAGATTTGGCGGAGTCAATGATATGAGGTTGGCAGTTGAGCGCTGTTAGTTGTTGAAGCCATTCTTCAATGAAGAATGGTTGGTTGGGTGGCGCGATTAGGAGGAATTCAGTCTTGAGGGTATTTAGTTTCTGGTTATTTTCAGTCAGCAAAATCTGGGTTTTTTGTAGAGTTGAGTTGAAAGATTTGATGTCCTCCAGAGAGGTGATTTTTAAGTATAGTTGTGTATCGTCTGCTTGCATGTGATATTGGATGTTTGAGGAGCTGAGAATATCGGTGAGTGGTTCCATGAAAAGGTTGAAGAGTGTCTGTGAGAGGGATGAGCCCTGTGGTACACCTAATGTGACTGGGACGGCCATAGACAGGGATTGATTGACCTTAAATCTTTGGGATCTGTTTTGGAGGAAAGAGGTGAACCAATTTAGAACTGATCCTGATAAGCCCATTCTATATTTCGATTGCTGCATCTCAAACATCTACTCTGACCTTTCCTGAATTCATTTTGTCATCTTTCACAACAAAAAAAATCCTTATCACTTGAATCTTATTACCATCACACATTTCGGGAAGACTGTTTCTTTTTTTTATAGAATCAACCCACACCAAGAAATATATTGATACATTTTGGCAAGTCTTGATGCAATTTTCAAGGATGGATTATATTCCTTTCATAGAGATTATTTAGCTTTCTCTATGGCATAACCTAGCAAAATTTGATCCCTCAGGCGCTCTTTATATGAGGGAATGAAATTTCAGAGGGAGGCTAATTTGCGCAAAGAAGTTATATATTCTTCAGCAGACTCATTAGTTATTTGCATACGATTCCCAAAATAAAAATGTGCTAGTATTGTACAAAATTTTGATAAATAATGAATTTCTTACTTGTGAATACACATTTCAAATTCATTAAAGCCTGTAAAGTCTACATCTGAAAGGCCAATTAATGTTCAAATACTTCTTGCCCCTCAGGACCTAAACACTGCACAAGCAGAGATGTTTTTCAACCAGTACTAAGTGAAATACCACATTCTCTAGCATAATGAACAAAATCATTTTCAATTTAGCCCGTTGCGGGACGGGCTCACCAGGGGTGAAAAGAAAATGGTGGAGCATTCACATTTTGTATGTTGAAAGTAAATGATTAGGTTTGCACTGAAGAATTCAAAAAGGTCAAAGATAGATTAAAAACTACAAAACTATATTTAAATTAATAACACTGGTATCCAAACTGATACCTGAGAACAGGAAGCAACACCGTCGTATTCGAAATAATATCCGAAATGAGAAGTCAAAGAAAATCCATCAAATATTGAAGAAGAGCCCTAAATGTATCTTCGGTATTCAAAATAATACCAGAGATTTACCGAGATTCCAATACAAACAAAATTGTAGATCCTGTTATTAATGTCGGCAAATTGACACTTAGAAGAGCAGGAATGCAACCCAAACAAAGATGGATGCCCTTTCCACAGTATCAGGGTCAGCGTTTGCATGTGTTAATTTAGGAGCGGTATCAGGCCCCCTAATTGCAGATTAGCCAAAATTAATAGCCACACCCACAAACAGCATCGGCGTCAGCAAGATGACAATGACGCACCATGAAGAGAAAGGCTTAATCACACACAAACACATATAGCTGCCAGTGGTCAAAGTGGGGGGAAAAAAGTAGGGGAACTGTGGGCAGAGAATCAGAGGGCGGGAATAACCTGAGGATTGGGGCAGTGGGCGGAGTCAGAGGTGTGGCCAGAATGCAACCAATGGATACACATGAATATTTAAGTTTTAATATGAGTTATTGACATTAAAATACTTTCACAAAGTGGGATATGTTTCCAATCACTGAATGTCCTAAATACACTTAAAAGTGGAAGCCCAAGCTATTTGTCTCCGATCCATGCAGTTTCTGTAATCAACACTTCTGCCTTCCATAAAAGCAGTAGAAACATGAACAGCAAAATATCTTATTTTGCAAATGTTTTCCACATAATTATGGCACTGCCATTTTTGTCACATAATACAACATCTGCTCCTTAATCTGAAAATGTTTAACTATGAGCTCAAAAGGATCAACATTTACTAAAAAATTTGACTTGTGTTGCTTCAAAGTGGACGGCCCTTTGCAAAGGTTGACTGACCATCTTTCTCACTTATGCGTTTGTATGTTAACCTGGTGCAACTTCTAATAATGCAAAATCTTTCCAGAGACTGTTAGCATGTGTAAAAATGTCAAAATAATAAAGTATCATAAAATATACTGCATTACGCTGCAGCCTTTGTTTGCAGCATAATTTAGTCAACACTCCGGGTTAATTTTGGCCTCCATTGCTGCATCATTCCAGTGGCTCCAAAGCAGGCAGCACATGTTAAAAGTGCTTGTGCATGAAGCAGAGAGACCGTGAGGTTTGTGAACTTAGTTTGGTGTGAGTTCAAATCCTGCTGTGCCAACCTCTGGTGAGTTGCAGCTACTACTGCTGAAACAAGGCCACTGGAGGTACTGATGGGTGAGGCGGACTGGCCTCAAGGGCAGGGCCAGATTTAGCGCTGGTGGCGCCCTGTGCAACAATGTTTGTAGGCGCCCCCAATGACCAACTTTGCCGTGGATTCACTCACTACCACCCCTTTAACAATGCCCCTCATGTCTCCATAACCATACTCTCTCTCAGATGCATTTAATTTGATTTGCAGTGCCACTCATGCCAGCGTAGGGTGTCAGAGCACTTTACATCACACACACTACACAGAGGCAATCAATTATACGTGTGAAAATCAATGTATAGGAAATGTTACATAAGACTATGGACTACAAGGTGTAAGAGTCAATTGACAGTTAATAGCTCACTGTTCTGTTAGGATTTTTAACTTATAAACTGTAAGTAACAAAAAGATCTCTCTAACAAAAGCAGTAAACCCACGGACCTATTTACATTATGTGCACTTTGTGATCTGCATGGTACATGTTCTTTGCAACAGGCACATTAACACTCTGTGCTACCTTTCCATGCGCCAAAACATCCACTAGACAAACCACCGATTGTTGCTGAAAATGGCTGTAGGCCAGGAAGGAGGCAGCAAGCGCTTTTAAACCCATAATATACTTGCAAACACGACACCACCACCCAAAGTCAGAGCCTGGTGCGGTCACACGGGTCGCACCACCCTACAGCCGGCCTTCTCAAGGATACTGTGACCTCAGTGACAGAGTCACTGTTGCTCCAGGGCATGCTGCTTCATGGGCCTGCCTGCAAAACTGGAGGTGAACTTCAGTATGGATTACGGTGGACAGGCATTCAAGGTTTGCCACCGCTAGGGTCCACCTACGGGTGCTAAGACACCAGGGCTTCTAAGGTCTAGGGAGGCCTTTTATGGTCGAGCATGGGAATGTGCTCCCTCAGAAGAGTGGTCTTGGTGACTGGTCATGAAGGTTGAACCTGGTTCCCCAGTTCAGCAGCTCTGACCACAGTGCCACATCCTCTCCCCCACTGAACACCATAATGCCCCACTGAGAGAAACTTGCACTGCCTTCAACTGCAACCCAATTGTGCC
The DNA here is from genome assembly GCF_964263255.1 of Lissotriton vulgaris. Lineage (NCBI taxonomy): Eukaryota > Metazoa > Chordata > Amphibia > Caudata > Salamandridae > Lissotriton > Lissotriton vulgaris. The sequence continues at coordinate 1,573,411,781 of NC_141696.1, forward strand.
CCGCTATAAACACCTGGATGCGACTCAATTCATATTACGCACGAGATAAGAGCAATTTGCCGCCTAAAAACAATTTACTACATCCTGGAAAAGCAAACACTCATAGGAAATGCAAGATTAAGCAGAGCATGTGAAATGTAAGCAGGGAAAACATGGTTACCTTAACGCTTTTACACGTGCTATTAAGAAACCAGTGAGTGCTTTTGCCTGAAAAGTTATGGACATGACTACAGGGCCCGGAAGGGACCCGTTTCCCTGTCCATTGATTATATCCTTACAAAACGTAAGCAGTATGGTAAAAAAACACAGAGCCCTGTTACACATTTTGTTTTCCAATGCACCCATCCATCATGCTTTGCAGCACCTTCAGTAATGGTGCACTTCCCCACCCGGGGAAAACAGTGGGGTACAAAGAAAGACAAGAAAACAAAAGTAGAGCTTCACTGGCAAACTCTGTAAAGTGGCGCTAATGTGTTTGGGTGCCAATCTGGTCACTTTGCTACCACTCTGTCTTGTTTTATTTTGTTATTTATTTATATTTCATATTTGTAATCTTTTATTCCAGAGCTGCATTTTGTAATGGAAAAATGTCAGAAAAAGAGGGTATTTCCAGTAAAAGTGTTATTCTTTTTTTAATCCGTTTCACAGGGGAACAAATATACGAAAGAGAGAGATGAGAACCGTTTCTTGAAGTCGCGGTTTTCAGAAAGTGAGAAGGAGCTACTAGACAGACAGAGATAGAATAAGAGGAAGAAAGAGGGGGGTGGGGGGGAGGGCAGCTGCCAGCTACAGAGCAGAAGTGATGCTTTCCTTGTCCTCTCTGAGCAAAAACAGAAAAGACTGAGGGTCATATTTCCAAGCATAAGCGATAATTATCACTATGCTTGGTAAGCAGCAATAATTTTATCGCCGGGCTTTGCTTATTTTTATCGCTTAGGAGCCTTGCTATTATCAAGGTTTATCTCCTAAGCGATAAAAATCGGCCGAAATGCATGAATATCGCTGAAAATTCAGCGATATTCATGCATTACCGAGCTAATGCTCTTAGCCATGTTATCCACCTACCATTGGATAACATGGCTAAGAACTGCTTAGGTCAGGCGTTAGCTTTTGGAGATATTCGCGCTTATCGCGAATATTTCCAAAAGTTGGTAATCGGAGATAGCGATGTTAGCAACTGTTTTCAGTTGCTAACATCTTGGCACGCAAACTTTGCATGTCATTAGCGATAATTATCGCTGACATGCAAAGTGGGCCCCTAAATGCCCGCTATCACCTACAAGCTGTCGCTAACTGGTGTTATCGACAGCTTGGTAATAGGGCGATGAAATTATCGCCACATTAGGGGGAAAAAGTCCCGCTAATGCGGCGATAATGGCCCTTTGTAATATGCCCCTGAGTGTTTTTTCTTCTCTACCCACCCGCCTGTCCTCGAACGGCCACTAACGCCGAGCCTTACCTTTAGGCCTTGACTATTTCTGCCATCCTGGGACGCATGTTTAAAATAAAAAACGGAATCTGTGGTATTAAAGAAGTAGGGGCACGCCGTGCCCTGCCGATCCCTCCAACTTCGACACTGACCCAAACTCAAGGGGCCTCATTTATGAGAAATGATGCATCGCTGCGCGAAAGCAGTGATGCGTCACTTCTCAGTGCACACTCCTTGCGACATACCTGATGCGTCATATTTAATATATGATGCATCATGTCACAAGGAGTTCCAGATACGTCAGTATTTCTGACTTATCTGTAGGGGCAAAAGTGACGTATTGGTGGAGTGTGTCATAAAAGTGATGCAACTCCAGCAATGCGTCCTTTCACATGGGGCAAGCCATATGTGAAAAGTTTGGGTGGTAGGTTGCACCCCTGCTTTAGCCCTTTAGAGGTCGCGATTTGTTTGGAAAGATGTGTCCCTGCTACTAGCTTAATCCTGATCCAAGTGTCTGTATGTAACAGTTTGAGCCGGTCCTGGAGTGGTTTTGGTATCCCCCAACTTTCCAATTTTTGCCAAAGTTTGACTCGGTCAACAAGGTCAAACTCAGTGGTGTAGTCAATAAAACAAAGAAATAGGGGGGGCGGAGTTTGCCTCTTTCGCTGCGTCCATTTACAAGGCTAGTGCCATGATGTCTGTTGCGGTTCCTTGGCCCCAGCAGAAACCAGTTTGGTTTATTGGGATAATAGAGTTTTCTGTTGCCCAAGACATTAGTTCATCAAGGATTGTTCCCGTATCATACTTTGCCTCTACGTCAATAAGAGCGATTAGTCGATAGTTATTTAGAGATTTCCTATTGCCCAGTTTAAAAAATGGACTGATGATTGATCCTGTCCAGGACTCCGGGACTGTTGTTATACAGTTTATGTCTTTAAAAACCGGCGATAGTGCTTTGCTCCAGAATTCCGCGTCATGTTTGTACAGCATTGAGGGGATGCCGTTAGGGCCTGAGGCACCCGCAAGTCTGCCCCTGGCTATTTGCCTCTTTGTCTGAGATGCTGTTGGGCCATAGCGTTCTGCTTCGATGGAAGATAACGGGTCTAAGCCTACCGCCGGGGCTCCCTCCTGATGATGTTGTGTTTTCCCGTAGGAGTCACATGGCTCGGCTGGAGCGGGGTTAGGCATTGGTTCATCCCTTTTAATGTTGCTTCTATCCCTTCACACATTCTCCATTTCCTTGCCTGCTTCTTCATCCTTTTGCACTTTATTGTTAAAGTAGTTGAAGAGCTAATCTACCCAGACTTCCTCTGTTATGTTAGAGTCTATTCCATAATGATTTAGTCGCTCGATTCTGTTGATTGTTTGCCAAAACTCGGTAATAATTGTTTGTTTGGATTCTTGAAGTAACTTGGGCCATAGTTTGTCATTCTTTGATCTTTTTTCCCATTAATTTCTTGGAGTGGGCGGGGAAACGAAGGAGGGTGAAACTGGAGGTGCTTAAATTGGATATGGACTCGGGGTGCAAAGGTCTCCCTGCGTGTAATCCCTATTATCTTGCTGGGCTGCTGCAATATGTGGCGCAGTGGTGCACCAAGGGTCCCAATATAGAGAAGGTGCTGTTGGCGGCCTGGGGTGTGTAGGAAGACCTCCCGAGGTACGTCATGATGGGCTAACAAACTCTCCCGGGTTCTCTGTTTGTGTGGATGGGGCCGCTACTGGAAACAACTAGAATGGCAGGGGAAATCTCAAAGAAAATTACTGAGTCAACATCATTTGAAACGCACAACCTTGGGGATGGAGCCTTACCTCTCATTCGTACCGGGAACCTTTGATAGATTTCTTTTAATTAGGTTCAGGCTGGGAAACATCCATAGATTAATGTCTTTCCCGAAAATGAATGACTGGTCACGTAAACTAATATTGTGTCCTTGCGATAAAATTTCAGCCCAGTCGACCATGCATTTAGTCTTGTTTTGTAAGTTTTATACTGACTAAAGGAAAGTCTGGATTATTCCATTTTTAAAGCACTTAGGGCTTAGGCAGTGTCGCTAGGCCATGTTTTAACTCCAGCTCCTGGAAAACGAGCATGTAGCGTGGAGAATAACAATGTTTTGTAAAAAGGCGCTTCAAATCAGGAAATGTATTACCATGGATCTGTAATTGTTGCATTATGCTTCGATGGAGTATGACGTGTGTTTTTTATATGTATAATGTTGTAAATATTATGAAATGAATTTTGTTTTTTATTGGTATTACGTGCTTTTATGCCTGTACTGAAATGCAGCCAAATAAAGCTCTCCTTGACCTTGAAACGATTGCATTTACTTTAGGTACACTCCAGTTTGGTTACTGTGGTATCCTTGTGAGTCCCTAGTACAGGTACCTTAGGTACTAAGGGCATAGGTACCCCAGAGGCCTAACTGGGGCTGCAGCATGTATCATGCCACCCCTGGGAAGCCTTCTAAAATGACACCACAGGACTTCTTCTGCAGCCTGGGTAAGGTGGTGCATGCACCACTTACTAAGATATAGGTTACAGATATCTACCTTTAACCACTGACACATATAAACCTATCAATCACTCCTATGGCAGGCCTTATCAATCCCGAAGGCAGAGTGCTTGGTTTTGTGTGAGAGGGTGCCCATGCATGAGCAGAGCCCCTCTGCAGCCTTCGGAATCTATTCTCTGAGCAGTGGCGGCTGGTGAAATTTGAAAGAGGTGAGGCGTAGAATGAAAAGAGGTGAGGCGTAGAATGATCATTTAAGAAATTGTTGGGTGTTGGATTTTTTTGGGGAGGTTATTACACAGAGGACCACACAGAGATGTTGAGAGTGCGGCAGAAAAAAAGTATAGTAACAGACAGCAAGATAGAGTGTGGAAGAGAGAGCTCACCTGTGCTAACTTTTACAGTGTCCACTGTTTCTGGCACCTCACACTATCCACCAATGCCACCATCACACGCTGCCCAAGAGCGACAGCTCATCTCTGCCCACCAGTGCCAACTTCACACTGACCTCGAGCTACTTACATTGTGAGCGTTGCTGTACGCCCCAATGCATACACTAACCCTTGAAAATGGTCACCTTAGAGTGGCTTTGTATCACTTAGAAGCCAAGGCAGCAACGAATTCAATCTGCCTTGAAAGATTCTACATCTTTCATTTTGGGGTGCACTTTAGGTCCTAAGATCCCTGGGGAAATCATCAGTATCCATCTTTCTCTCAGAATTTCGAACACTTTCACACGCTGCTCGTCATCTGCCTGCCCCCATCACAAACCTATACCCACTCTCCTTTGTGTTGTAACTCAGTCTTCATGTTCCTTTCCATGACCGATGTGTCGTTAGCCCTGTCCATACCCCGCCTCACCCTGCTGAAATAACGTACCTCTTCTAAAGTCTGCAGAGCTCGCCCTGAATTCCTGGTTCCTCCACTGAGAGGGGAACAACACCCCTCATAAAGTGGGTACCTGAGCTGTACCCCGCTGCTCGAAATGATTTGGGACCATTTATACATGTCGTTGACGCCCATCTTACACAGATTGGCCGGGAATGCTTTCGAGTGGGAAACCTTCGTCGGATGAATCACAACCGGAGGCCAGTTTCTGCACAATTGGTTTTTCTGATTTTGGGCGCCATCATTAGCAGATACAATTTAGGCAGACGACTGTGATGATAGGAACAGTGGATGGGGAACTCTTGTGATAAATGTGCACCTGCGCATTCCTATTGATTGATTGGTTCGGGGATTACAATATTACATGGCGTAAATTATAAATTGAATAGCCCTTGGCCTCTGTATCCATGGAACGGATCTGCGCTCTTTGGGGCATATTATCAAGCAGGGCGATAGGCAATTATCGCCGGTTTAGCGGCCGTTTTCGGGCGCTAAGCGGCGATAATTCTATTGCTCTATTATCAAGCTGTCGCTAACTGATGTTAGCGACAGCTTGTAGGCGATAGCGAGCGGTTTGGGGCCCGCTTTGCATGTCAGCGATATTTATCGCTAATGACATGCAAAGTGGGCATACCCAACCTGTTAGCGACTGCAAGCAGTCGCTAACGTTGCTATCGCCTATTAGCAAGGCAGGTGTAGCGATGGAAATGTTCCCGCTATCGCCAAAAACGAACGCCTGCTAATACCAGTTCTTTGCCATGTTATCCAATGGGAGGTGGATAACATGGCTAAGGGCATTTTGTCGCTAATGCGTGAATATCGCTGTATTTTCAGAGATATTCACGCTATTGCCGGAAAAATGATCGCTTTGAAGATAAACGTTGCTAATAGCTCGTTAGCTCAGCGATAATTTCCGGTGATGCTCAGCGATAAAATAATCGTCGCTACGCCTATTTAGCGATAAATATCGCTATTCCTTGGTAATATGCCCCTCAATTTCTCCCCCAGGGACAGGTGGAATGAAGTAAAGTGCAGACGCCCAGAAAGAAAACGGGAAAGTTGTAAAATGTTCAGCTTGGCTTGCTTTCAGAGACATCAGGACTTAGTGTCCAGTCGCGACCAGGATTACCGGCGGGTGGGGGGGTGGAAATGGGGTTGTCGCTTCACGGAAGGGATGGGTGGCAGACGGGAGGGGTTTAATGTAAAAAAAAGATATAAAATAAAATTAAAACTTACCGTCCCGCTTTTTGTTAATTCCCGAGACTCCCGACTCCTGTGTCCTGTGTTGAATTCCTGGCTGCAGCGCTCATCATCAGGAAGGCAGCCTCCCTCCCCTCCACCAATCACAACGCTGTCATTGCAGCGTTGTGATTGGTGAGGCCGCGCCCCACCTGGGTCATTTTCTCTATGTATGCTGTAAGCGGTGTTGCTCGAGGGTAGGGGGAGGGGCTTGCCCACTGTTGTTCATACTGACTGTTTTGGGCGGCCTCAGGCTGCCCATACAGTCAGTATGAACAATAGTGGGCAAGCCACTCTCCCTGCCCTCGCGCAGGACCGACCACCCCCAACCAGGAACTTCTACTGTCTCGAGTGCAAGAAGGCAGAAACAAATGGTAGTTATTACCATTTATGTTTCTGCCTTCTCACAGGGCGGGAAAGCAGGGGGGCGGCACCCAAACGCCCTTATAGAGGAGCCACCACTGTCTCTGAGGCTGTTCTGTGTTGCAGCCAGACCATATACTATTAAGTGCGTTATAACCTTGCTGTAAATGCTAACTTTGGAATGGCTGCAAGGAAACATTATGTGTTTGGTGTCAAACACTTTGGAATCTTACCCCTAGAGGAAGAGAAATGTACACACTGGTCTGTCCGATAATAGTTTAAACGAGCCCCAGCATCACAAAATGGATGCTGCAGCCACAGACGCACGTCTGACCTCCTGCTGCTGGACGAAACTCCGACAGGGGAGGCCTGGACAATAGGTTTCCTGTCACAGGGAGGTGTAAGCACCTCCCAGACAGGCTTTTGTGTATTGGGGCTGGGAGGGTGCACTCTGATAGTGCCAGAAAGTTTGCACTGGGGGCACATTTGGTGTCCCTGTGCATAGTCCAGTTCAAACTGGTAGCAGTGACACTCCAGAGCCCCTGCTCTGGAGCGAAACTGGACAAAGGAAATGGGTGCAGCCACCCCTCTTTCCAAACCTTCCCATAGGTGGTCCCCAGAGTATGTCCACCCCCTTTCTTCAGTATAAGTAAGGGACCCCTGGCAACAGGACTTTAGATTACACCTGGACGAAACTCTGAAACTGAATCCTGGAACTTTGACGCTCTACTAAAGACTAGAGGATGGAAGAATCTCCCTTGGGGTCAAGGAGTGACTCCCCTGCTCAAGTAGGCACCATCAAAGCATTTGCCAGTCTGCATCTCCGAAGCTCCCGACGGACTCCGAAGTATCCGCAACACAGGAACAGGATTTCCAGACTTCTTGAAGGCCGACCCGAGTCCCCAGCAAAGCTGAGACCTGCAGACCTCACGAGTGACGTGGAACCGGAACTCCTGGTACACCGTGCACATTTGCTAGTGCATTGACTCCCCAAGCTTTCCTGAAGTTTTGCTTTGGGTTACTTGTAGCCCAATCCCTGAGCACCCTATTATACACTAAACCCCTAATGAAATTATCACATTAAACAGTCCTGTCCCTCAAAGAGAATTGACAAAATTTCCTTCAAATATGTATTTTTTTTTATTAATATCAAACATAGATAATTATTTCTAGTTCTGAAAAAAACATTTATGTCATTTCATCTGTACAATATTTTCTAAAATGTCATCCTAGACTAAGGAGCCCCAAAAGCAGAGGGGTGAAAAATATGTGTCTACATATAATGATCAATACACATTGACAAAAACCAAAACAAAACAAACATTCATAAATTCATCAAACACTAACACTATACACAATACATGACAATGTTATACATTACTGACAATTCAAACAACACAATTGGGCCGACGCGCGTTTCAGAACTACCATGTGCCGTCCTTCATCAGGGCACTGATGCGATAACCTGTTTTCAAACTTTAACAAGTTGTTTGTCAATTTATATACAACAATGGTTGATACATATAGAAGCTCTGTATCGGCTGTACAATCGACTCATGAGGAATGATCACCAGTAACTCTTGGGACATTTAAAATGTCTTACTTCTGTAAGGCCAACCTAGCCATGCATCAACTTGAATCTGTCCAGTAAAGTCGAAACCCAATGTAGGGAATCACACAAATAAACGGGGAGAAAAGAATCCTCTTTTAGATACAGCCTTTGGTACGTTGCATATTGGTGATGTTGAATAGAAATAGAAATCCAAGCAGGATGGAGAGTGAAGAGATGGAAAATCTCAAACAATAGATATTTCAAAAGGGCAGCTTTCAAACCAATCGGCGTTGTACATATACAGATGTACGTCCTCAAAAATGCTCCTATCGGTCCAATTTGAAGTGCCACGTGTCTATTACTCCACCTCTGTATGCTTCCGAAGGGGAAGTTAAACAGACAGAGGCTCCTTGAGGAATTATTTCAAATATTTAGATAATTTCTGTTATGCCTTTTATAAGTACTTCACTTGAAAAGAAAACATAAGAAACATGATATCTCCAATCATTATATATATTATTTGAAAAATGATTCTGTTAGCTTGTCCCAAAATTAAAGAGGTACAAAATGCTGGGCAACAAAACAACACTACAATCTTCAGTACATTTTTCTGTAGCGTAATATACCGTTGGTACAGTATGTATTATACATATATATACATAGGGTGCTCCTGTAAATACAGTCAGCTAATCCATCAGTCTTTTATATACAAATCCTTTCTTTGATGAATATGAACCAAACGGTATACAATCATCGACGTTTCGGTCTTTAACGTATCATTTCCACCAAGACCATCCTCAGGACTATATGTTGCACCTGATATCTACAAAAACATATACAATATATACATATTAAGTACATGGGATCCATCTACTTATGTCCAATATATTTGATCGTCTGCTTACATTAAACTACTGTCACCACACCCAGTGTGACCAAACTAAAAACTATATACAAAACTATTTACAACTATCCACAACCATTAACTCCTTACCACCTCATACTGGGTCCAAAATGGCTTTCCATACTCACTAGACAAGCTGTCTTCCAAATTTCAATTGACCACAACTTCACAAGGTAGATCAAAAGCGCTCCTACGCAGATATAAGGTAAGTTAAGTATAAATGTATAGTCAGATAGATCAAGTAGATCTACAAAATGCCACGCATGGAGCTTACTTCCACAATTGTTTCAAACGAGTAGCATCGAAAACGGGCAAGGCTCCGTTCCTGAATAATTTGCATACCATCTAATCTGCAATGAAAAGACCGAAAAGTTCCGTCTAAGCAGGTCACGCAATCTGCTAAGATGTCTAAAGACAATCAGCGTCTATCATTTAACAGGAGACTTACTTGGATGCTCTACCAAAAACAAGACCGTTCTTAGTCAGTCTCCGCCGGCGTTTGTTTGCACCGCTAGTGAAACCCGGCAGGTAAACTCTGTCAGAAATGCGCGCATGCGCACACCGTGGCTCTAAGTTACCGGCATATGGTGGCCATATTGGAAAGGAGTAAGTAATAATAGTAACAGCATGTCACTACGGGATTTTCTTAAAAAGGGGGTCAGGTCCTCAATCAAACACCAAAAATTAATAAACAGAACTTAATAAACAGAACAGTAATATGAGACAGAACAGTAATATATCTGGAGTCCATCAAACAGGATTGTACATCATACAGGGACCAGTCAAAGAACACCTAAATAGTCGTAGAGCTATCATAATCATTCTCATCACAGAAATTATGATAGAATATCTGAGCCAGGATATAACCTATTGCTTCTCATTCTACAGGGTCGCTAAATTGTGCCATTCCACACATTGGTTTAAACCATACTCCACTGTCCTTCCTGTCCAAATCCATCTATTCTCTTTTAATGTAAGTAGGCGATCTACATTGGTCCTTCTTCTGGAACCTTTCACAACCTCTATTACAAACCACTTCATGTCCTTAGGACCGTGAGATTGTTGTATGTAGTGTTCAACCAATGGGGCTGTCAATACTTTGCACCTAATGCGCGATTGATGTTGTGTTATTCTTTTTCTCACTTCTTGTGTGGTTTTCCCTATATACATCAATTTACATGAACATTCTATGCAGTAAATGACATTTCTCGTAAGACAGTTGGAATGATGTTTAAAGGTAATTTGCTTGTCATTTAGTATACAGGTTTTGGTTGGTGTGGTAGTATCGCACGCGGCACATTGTCCACATGGATAGTGTCCTATTATTGGTGCCAACCCCCATAGATTATGTAGGGTATTGGTACTGGGCTCCCTATAGGTTTTCACCAAATGGTCCCGAAGATTTCTCGCTCTTTTAAATGCAAACCTGGGGAAGCTTAATTGCGGCTCGACTTTTTGTATCAGATGCCAATTTTTTGAAATAATTTTCTTGATCTGATTTGGAAGAGGGCAAGGTCGTGGTCATTTGTTATCGAGAGCCTAAACACCACCACAGGGACGAGCTCGCACAGCCCGGAGGGGCTGGTACAGGAACCAATATACCCCAGGGTTCCGCCAAACGAGGAACAGTTACTACGAATGGTAGATGAAAGGGGTATACTACCAGGCAACATGGCTAATAATCCCTCGTTAGAAGTAGTCCCCATTTTCAATCTTTCCAAACATGAGTTGAGTAGACAGGAGCTAGAACTCCTAAGCTATGGATTATCCTATGTCCCCACGAGCAGAAATGATCACTTTACTACCCAAATGGAAATCTACAGATTTTTCAGGACATTACGGCTAAAGCATTTCTTTAGTAAGACCTCTACACAAAATGGTCCCTACAATGTTACAGGCCTTCGATGTCCTTCTACATTTTTTCCAGCTAATAATCTTATGCCAAAAGAACTACTGACCTTTGAGAATGTAGTTCTGGTTGAATTAGATCAGCTATTTAAAGACAAAAGAAAGTATGTAAAGTATAACTTTACTAGAGAACAACATGAATTACTTGATGCTCTAGCTAAACGTGAGGATATCTACATAAAACCTGCCGATAAGGGGGGGAAGTATAATAGTGCAGGATAAAATAGATTATGACAGGGAGGCACTGCAACAACTGAACAACAGTCTATACTACACTAAACTTAGAGGTGACCCCACAGAAAGAATTAGAACAGAAATAATGACTATTACTAAGGAGGGTCTGGATGGAATGTGGCTAAGCCAAAAAGAGTATGATTATCTGAACAAAAAAGATCTCACGATTCCTGCATTCTCCATACTCCCCAAGATCCATAAGAACACAGAACACCCCCCCGGAAGACCCATTGTGGCGGGATGTGGATCTATATTACAACCCCTGGCGGAGTATGTTGATTATTTCATAAAACCTTTTGTAGCTCTTACCAAATCCTATACCAAGGATAGCATTAGTGTAATTAACGCATTGGAAGGGGAAGCATTTGACTCTGATAGTAACATTCTAGTCACTATGGATATTGAGAGTTTATACTCAAATATCCCACAAAATGAAGCACTACAAATCCTTGAGAAAGTCTTACAGACCCAAACTCGCCCTATGCAAGTTCCTGTGGAGTTCGTGATTAAATGTGCCAGGATAGCCCTCAAACGCAACTACTTTCTATTCAATTATGACTTTTATGGCCAACAGAAAGGGGTGGCTATGGGAGCGATTTTCGCTCCAGATATAGCCAATCTGTATGTGGCAGATTTCGAGGAGAAAGTGATTTTAAACAACAATCCCTTTGGTACACATATTAAAAGATATCTCAGGTACATAGACGATGTCTGTCTAGTATGGGAAGGCCCAGTGGATCATCTTTTATCATTTCATACATGGCTCAATGAACAGAATAATAACCTACGTTTCACTATTGAATATAACAACCAGTCCATAAATGTTCTTGATCTCAACATCAAAAATGACAATGGCTCTCTAGTGGTGGACCTTTACACGAAACCCACAGCACGCAACACCTTGCTGAAATACTCGAGTCACCACCCGAGAAATTTACGAGATAACCTCCCTTTTGGGCAATTTTTGAGAATCAAACGTAATTGTACCAAAAGGGAGGATTATTTCAGAGAGGCAAAAATCCTCCAACTAAAACTGAGTGCCAGGCAATATCCACATAGGTTGGCTAAACGGGCACTTAAACGTGCGTGGTATTATGATCGTACCGCACTGTTAGATGAAAACAAAAGGAAGGAAAGGGCTGATAACACCATTGCCTGTGTGACTACTTTTGGTACAGAGTCCAATCAGATCAAGAAAATTATTTCAAAAAATTGGCATCTGATACAAAAAGTCGAGCCGCAATTAAGCTTCCCCAGGTTTGCATTTAAAAGAGCGAGAAATCTTCGGGACCATTTGGTGAAAACCTATAGGGAGCCCAGAACCAATACCCTACATAATCTATGGGGGTTGGCACCAATAATAGGACACTATCCATGTGGACAATGTGCCGCGTGCGATACTACCACACCAACCAAAACCTGTATACTAAATGACAAGCAAATTACCTTTAAACATCATTCCAACTGTCTTACGAGAAATGTCATTTACTGCATAGAATGTTCATGTAAATTGATGTATATAGGGAAAACCACACAAGAAGTGAGAAAAAGAATAACACAACATCAATCGCGCATTAGGTGCAAAGTATTGACAGCCCCATTGGTTGAACACTACATACAACAATCTCACGGTCCTAAGGACATGAAGTGGTTTGTAATAGAGGTTGTGAAAGGTTCCAGAAGAAGGACCAATGTAGATCGCCTACTTACATTAAAAGAGAATAGATGGATTTGGACAGGAAGGACAGTGGAGTATGGTTTAAACCAATGTGTGGAATGGCACAATTTAGCGACCCTGTAGAATGAGAAGCAATAGGTTATATCCTGGCTCAGATATTCTATCATAATTTCTGTGATGAGAATGATTATGATAGCTCTACGACTATTTAGATGTTCTTTGACTGGTCCCTGTTTGATGTACACTCCTGTTTGATGGACTCCAGATATATTACTGTTCTGTCTCATATTACTGTTCTGTTTATTAAGTTCTGTTTATTAATTTTTGGTGTTTGATTGAGGACCTGACCCCCTTTTTAAGAAAATCCCGTAGTGACATGCTGTTACTATTATTACTTACTCCTTTCCAATATGGCCGCCATATGCCGGTAACTTAGAGCCACGATGTGCGCATGCGCGCATTTCTGACAGAGTTTACCTGCCGGGTTTCACTAGCGGTGCAAACAAACGCCGTCGGAGACTGACTAAGAACGGTCTCGTTTTTGGTAGAGCATCCAAGTAAGTCTCCTGTTAAATGATAGACGCTGATTGTCTTTAGACATCTTAGCTGATTGCGTGACCTGCTTAGACGGAACTTTTCGGTCTTTTCGTTGCAGATTAGATGGTATGCAAATTATTCAGGAATGGAGCCTTGCCCGTTTTCGATGCTACTCGTTTGAAACAATTGTGGAGGTAAGCTCCATGCGTGGCATTTTGTAGATATCTACTTGATCTATCTGACTATACATTTATAGTTAACTTACCTTATATCTGCGTAGGAGCGCTTTTGGTCTACCTTGTGAAGTTGGGGTCAATTGAAATTTGGAAGAGAGCTTGTCTAGTGAGTATGGAAAGCCATTTTGGACCCAGTATGAGGTGGTAAGCAGTTAATGGTTGTGGATAGTTGTAAATAGTTTTGTACATAGTTTTTAGTTTGGTCACACTGGGTGTGGTGACGGTAGTTTAATGTAAGCAGACGATCAAATATATTGGACATAAATAGATGGATCCCATGTACTTAATATGTATATATTGTATATGTTTTTGTAGGTATCAGGTGCAACATATAGTCCTGAGGATGGTCTTGGTGGAAATGATACGTTAAAGACCGAAACGTCGACGCTTGTATACCGTTTGGTTCATATTCATTAAAGAAAGGATTTGTATATAAAAGACTGATGGATTAGCTGACTGTATTTACAGGAGCACCCTATGTATATATATGTATAATACATACTGTACCAACGGTATATTACGCTACAGAAAAATGTACTGAAGATTGTAGTGTTGTTTTGTTGACCAGCATTTTGTACCTCTTTAATTTTGGGACAAGCTAACAGAATCATTTTTCAAATAATATATATAAATGATTGGAGATATCATGTTTTTTATGTTTTCTTTTCAAGTGAAGTACTTATAAAAGGCATAACAGAAATTATCTAAATATTTGAAATAATTCCTCAAGGAGCGTCTATCTATTTAACTTACGTTACCCAGTTCCTTGGGGATTACTGGGTTGCCCTGTTTCTAGTGAGTCCGAAGGCAGGAAAAACGATCCCTCTGCACAGCTCAGAAGTCCATCCTGCTCGTCGCAGTAATTTTCAATGAATCCCCGAGCACCATCTGCACCGAAGATTGTGAGCCTACACTCCATGAGTGTCCCGTGAGCCCGCTTCTTGCAATTCCGCTCGAGGCTCCTTTGCAATCCCTGGTCCTTTGACTGGGGGGTCCCCACGAAGGCAATTCTGATTTTCCTTGGGCTTCCCTGGTTACTCCAGACGTGCCCTGTCTCTCCACCGTGTGGTGAGTCCCTCAGATCTTGCTGGTCTGCACCAAAGCCTATCTCTGCTTTGTGCGTCGGATGCTGTTGCCAAGGCTTGTTGGGTCCAATCCGGAAACCGACACTGCAAGTCCTCTTCTATGTGTCCTTTATCTTTAATATTCTAACTGCGACTTTCCTCATAGAAGTTAATGGTGAGTCGCAGCTGTGTTCACACACTGCTCGTGTGCCCGTGGATCCCCTGTGTCACCACCTGGGGTGGTTCCTGGTGGCCCTAGCGGATCTAAAGGCTCTAGGCCTTGTATCTATGAAGGTTGTGGACCCTATACCACTTAATTGATATATGGTTTGGTACGCCCCTAAGGCTCAACGTATATTGTGCTAATTTACTGTGTGCTATTAAGGTTTCCTTATGTACTTTTGCCTCTAGCCTCATAAAGAGACTAGAGGGATGTGTTTAGAATAAATACATATATTTTATATATATATATATACCTGGTGTGGTTCTCCTTTCATTTGGTCATTCATGGATTATAGTCTGGTAAAACAAGCTGCTTTACATTCCTCCAAGACTTAGCCTGAAGGCTGCTCTCCACAGCTACCACTAGGATAGCTTTCTATAAAGGTTGTCTTTAACTTACCATCAATAAGGGGTCATTTGACTGGGGCAAGGTGCCCACTAGAATAGTGGACAGCATATGCCAGGCCAACTTTTCACAGTGTGATTTGATGTGCCTATGTGCACAGAATGCTGTTACCCGTGTCTGCTTGTGCAGTGGTGTGATGTGATGTGCCTATGCGCACAGACTGCTGAGACTCGTGTCTATTCGTGCAGCAGTGTGATGTGATGTCACTGTGTGCACAGACTGACGACACTCGCGTGTACTTGAGCTGTGGTGTCATCTGGTGTCTGTATGCACAGATTGCTGAGTCTCATGTCTGCTTGTGCAGTGTTGTGGTGTGATGTGATATGCCTGTGTGTACAGACTGCTGAGACTTGTGTCCACATGTGCAGTGGTGTGATGTGATGTCTCTGTGTGCACAGACTGCTGAGACGTGAGTCAACTCGTGCAGTTGTGTAATGTGATGTGCCTGTGTGCACATACTGCTAAGACTCGTGCCTGCTTGGGCTGTTGTGTGATGTCATGTGCGTGCATGCTCTGACTGCTCAGACTCGTGTCTGCTTGTGCAGTGGTGTGATGTGCCTGTGTGCACAGACTGCTCAGACTCGTGTTTGATTGTGAAGTGGTGTGATGTGATGTGCCTCTGTACACAGACTGCTCAGACTCGTGTCTGCTTGTGCAGTGGTGTGATGTGATGCCCCTCTGTGGTGTCTGTCACTTCCCATTTCATGTGAGCAGCATTCTAGTGCTTCCTGCTTTTGTTTTATTTCCTCTTTAATTCTCATATATTTTGACAACCCTTCCTAGACAGCTCAGCTGATGCCTCGCCCCACAAGCTTCAATGGCAGTGCTCTGTCTCTTCCTGCTGCTCCTCGCATACTTTGGTAAGGAGAGTTCAGCTTCTTTGAAATACTCCTTAGAATATGCTTTCCTGTTTCTGATGGTAGCACTGGGTACTGGTGGTAACTCTTCGGGCTTATGCTGATGTGGGTGATGGCTTTACTAGTTCTATGCTATGGCCAGAGTATGTGGCTGCTGCTGCTAGTTTTTTGTTTCTGTCCTTCTAGCTCTGGCCCTAGTTGTATGTTAACATTCTGTGCGGAAGTGTGTGGCTGCTGGTGGTACATCTTCTGTTTCTGTGGTTCGGTGGATGCTTGTGGGTGCTGGTATTGGTTCTTCTGTTTCTGTGGTTGGGTGGATGCTTGTGGTTGCTGGTATTGGTTCTTCTGTCTCTGTGGTTGGGTGGAGGCTTGCGGGTGCTGGTATTGGTTCTTCTGTTTCTGTGATTTGGTGGATGCTTGTGAGTGCTGGTGGTACATCTTCTGTTTCTGTGGTTCGGTGGATGCTTGTGGGTGCTGGTATTGGTTCTTCTGTTTCTGTGGTTGGGTGGATGCTTGTGGGTGCTGGTATTGGTTCTTCTGTTTCTGTGGTTGGGTGGATGCTTGTGGTTGCTGGTATTGGTTCTTCTGTCTCTGTGGTTGGGTGGAGGCTTGCGGGTGCTGGTGGTACATCTTCTGTCTCTGTGGTTGGGTAGATGCTTTCGGGTGCTGGTGGTACATCTTCTGTCTCTGTGGTTGAGTGGATGCTTGTGGATGCTGGTGGTACATCTTCTATCTCTGTGGTTGGGTGGATGCTTGCGGGTGCTGGTGGTGTATCTTCTGTCTCTGTGGTTGGGTGGATGCTTGTGGGTGCTGGTGGTACATCTTCTGTCTCTGGTTGGGTAGATGCTTGTGGGTGCTGGTGGTACATCTTCTGTTCTGTGGTTGGGTGGATGCTTGTGAGTGCTGGTATTGGTTCTTCCGTCCCTGTGGTTTGGTGGATGCTCGTGGGTGCTGGTGGAACATCTTCTGTTTCTGTGGTAGGGTGGATGCTTGAGGGTGCTGGTGGAACATCTTTTTTGTGGTTGGGTGGAAGCTTGTGGTTGTTGGTGGTACATCATCTGTTTCTCTAGTTGGGTGGATGCTTGTGGGCGCTGGTATTAGTTCTTCTGTTTCTGTGGTTGGTGGATGCTTGTGGGCGCTGGTATTGGTTCTTCTGTTTCTGTGGTTGGGTGGATGCTTGTTGGTGCTGGTATTTGTTCTTCTGTTTCTGTGGTTGGGTGAATGCTGGTGGTACATCTTCTGTCTCTGTGGTTGGGATGAGGCTGGTGGGTGCTGGTGGTACATCTTCTGCCTCTGTGGTTGGGTGGATGCTTGTGAGTGCTAGTGGTACAGCTTCTGTCTCTGTGTTTGGATGGATGCTTGAGGGTGTTGGCGGTACATCTTCTATTTCTGTAGTTAGGTGAATGCTTGCTGGTGGTACATCTTCTGTTTCTGTGGTTGGGTGGATGCTTGTGGGTGCTGGCGGTACATCTTCTGTCTCTGTGGTTAGGTGGATGCTTGCGGGTGCTGGTGGTACATCTTTTGTCTCTGTGGTTGGGTGGATGCTTGTGGGTGCTGGTGGTACATCTTCTGTCTCTGTGGTTGGGTGGATGCTTGCGGGTGCTGGTGGTACATCTTCTGTCTCTGTGGTTGTGTGGATGCTTGTGGGTGCTGGTGGTACATCTTCAGTTTCTGTGGTTGGGTGGATGCTTGTGGGTGCTGGTGGTACATCTTCTGTTTCTGTGGTTGGGTGGATGCTTGTGAGTGCTGGTATTGGTTCTTCTGTCTCTGTGGTTGGGTGTATGCTTGTGGGTGCTGGTGGTACATCTTCTGCCTCTGTGGTTGGGTGGATGATTGTGGGTGCTGGTGGTACATCTTCTGTTTCTGTGGTTGGGTGGATGCTTGTGGATGCTGGTGGTACATCTTCTGTCTCTGTGGTTGGGTAGATGCTTGTGGGTGCTCGTGGTACATCTTCTGTTTCTGTGGTTGGGTGGATGCATGTGGGTGCTGGTATTGGTTCTTCTGCTTCTGTGGTTGGGTGGATGCTTTTGAGTGCTGGTGGTACATCTTCTGTCTGTGTGGTTGGGTGGTTGCTTGTGGGTGCTGGTGGTACATCTGCTGTTTTTGTGGTTGGGTGGATGCTTGTGGGTGTTGGTATTGGTTCTTCTGTTTATGTGGTTCGTGGATGCTTGTGGGTGCTGGTATTGGTTCTTTTGTTTCTGTGGTTGGGTGGATGCTTGTGGGTGCTGGTGGCACATCTTCTGTTTCTGTGGTTCTGTGGAAGCTTGTGGGTGCTGGTATTAGTTTTTCTGTTTCTGTGGTTGGGTGGATGCTTGTGGTTGCTGGTATTTGTTCTTCTGTCTCTGTGGTTGGGTGGATGCTTGCGGGTGCTGTTGGTACATCTTCTGTCTCTATGGTTGGGTGGATGCTTGTGGGTGCTGGTAGTACATCTGTCTCTGTGGTTGGGTAGATGCTTGTGGGTGCTGGTGGTACATCTTCTGTCTCTATGGTTGGGTGGATGCTTGTGGGTGCTGGTAGTACATCTGTCTCTGTGGTTGGGTAGATGCTTGTGGGTGCTGGTGGCACATCTTCTGTTCTATGTTTGGGTGGATGCTTGTGGGTGCTGGTATTGGTTCTTCCGTCTCTGTGGTTGGGTGGATGCTTGTGGGTGCTGGTGGTACATCTTCTGTTTCTGTGGTTGGGTGGATGCTTATGGGTGCTGGTGGAACATCTTCTGTCTCTGGTTGGGTAGATGCTTGTGGGTGCTGGTGATACATCTTCTGTTCTGTGGTTGGGTGGATGCTTGTGAGTGCTGGTATTTGTTCTTCTGTCTCTGTGGTTGGGTGGATGCTTGCGGGTGCTGGTGGTACATCTTCTGTCTCTATGGTTGGGTGGATGCTTGTGGGTGCTGGTGGTACATCTGTCTCTGTGGTTGGGTAGATGCTTGTGGGTGCTGGTGGCACATCTTCTGTTCTATGTTTGGGTGGATGCTTGTGGGTGCTGGTATTGGTTCTTCCGTCTCTGTGGTTGGGTGGAAGCTTGTGGGTGCTGGTGGTACATATTCCGTTTCTGAGGTTAGGTGGATCCTTGTGAGCGCTGGTATTGGTTCTTCTGTTCTGTGGTTGGGTGGATGCTTGCGGGTACTGGTGGTACATCTTCTGTCTCTGTGGTTGGGTGGATGCTTGCGGGTGCTGGTGGTACATCTTCTGTCTCTGTGGTTGTGTGAATGCTTGTGGGTGCTGGTGGTACATCTTCTGTTCCTTCGGTTGGGTGGGGGCTTGTGGGTGCTGGTGGTACATCTTCTGTTTCTGTGGTTGGGTGGATGCTTGTGGGTGCTTGTATTGGTTCTTCTGTTTCTGTGGTTAGGTGGATGCTTGTGGCTGGTGGTGGTATATCTTCTGTCTCTGTGGTTGGGTGGATGATTGTGGGTGCTGGTGGTACATCTTCTGTTTCTGTGGTTGGGTGGATGCTTGTGGATGCTGGTGGTACATCTTTTGTCTCTGTGGTTGGGTGGATGCCTGTGGGTGCTTGTGGTGCATCTTCTGTTTCTGTGGTTGGGTGGATGCTTGTGGGTGCTGGTATTGCTTCTTCTGCTTCTGTGGTTGGGTGGATGCCTGTGAGTGCTGGTGGCACATCTTCTGTCTCTGTGGTTGGGTGGATGCTTGTGGTTGCTGGTGGTACATCTTCTGTTTCTGTGGTTGGGTGGATGCTTGTGGGTGCTGGTGGTACATCTTCTGTTTCTGTGGTTGGGTGGATGCTTGTGGGTGTTGTTATTGGTTATTCTGTTTCTTTGGTTGGGTGGATGCTAGAGGGTGCTGGTATTGGTTCTTCTGTTTATGTGGTTCGTGGATGCTTGTGGGTGCTGGTATTGGTTCTTCTGTTTCTGTGGTTGGGTGGATGCTTGTAGGTGCTGGTGGTACATCTACTGTTTCTATGGTTCGGTGGATGCTTGTGGGTGCTGGTATTGGTTCTTCTGTTTCTGTGGTTGGGTGGATGCTTGTGGTTGCTGGTATTGGTTCTCCTGTCTCTGTGGTTGGGTGGATGCTTGCGGGTGCTGGTAGTACATCTTCTGTCTCTGTGGTTGGGTGGATGCTTGTGGGTTCTGGTGGTACATCTTCTGTTTCTGTGGTTGGGTGGAAGTTTTTGGGTGCTGGTGGTACATCTTCTGTTTCTGTGGTTGGGTGGATGCTTGTGGGCGCTGGTATTGGTTCTTCTTTTTCTGTGGTTGGGTGGATGCTTGCGGTCGCTGGTATTGGTTCTTCTGTTTCTGTGGATGCTTGTGGGTGCTGGTATTGGTTCTTCTGTTTCTGTTTTTGGGTGGATGCTTGTGGGTGCTAGTGGTACATCTTCTGTCCCTGTGGTTGGGTGGCTGCTTGTGGGTGCTTGTGCTACATCTTCTGTCTGAGTGGTTGGGTGGATGCTTGCCTGTGTAGGCGGTACATCTTCTGTTTCTGTGGTTGGGTAGATGCTTTCGGTGCTGGTGGTACATCTTCTGTTTCTGTGGTTGGGTGGATGCTTGTGAGTGCTGGTGGTACATCTTCTGTCTCTGTGGTTGGGTGGATGCTTGCGGGTGCTGGGGTACATCTTCTGTCTCTGTGGTTGGGTGGATGCTTGTGGGTGCTGGCGGTACATCTTCTGTCTCTGTGGTTTTGTGAATGCTTGTGAGTGCTGTTGGTACATCTCCAGTTTCTGTGGTTGGGTGGATGCTTGTGGGTGCTGGTGGTACATCTTCTGTTTCTGTTGTTGGGTGGATGCTTGTGGGTGCTGGTATTGGTTCTTCTGTTTCTGTGGTTGGGTGGATGCTTGTGGGTGCTGGCATTGGTTCTTTTGTTTCTGTGGTTGGGTAGATGCTTGTGGGTGCTGGTGGTAAGTCTTCTGGTTATGTGGTTGGGTAGATGCTTGTGGGTGCTGGTGGTACATCCTCTGTTTCTGTGGTTTGGTGGATGCCTGTGGGTGCTGGTATTGGTTCTTCTGTTTCCAGGCATATGGGGTCTGCTGCTAGTTTTCTGTTTCTGTGACTGCTGGCTGTGGGCGTAGTTATACGTTAACATTCTGTGCTGAGATCTGTGGATGCTGGTGGTAGATCTGTTTCTGTGTTTCATGGGTGTGGGTGGTGATGGTATGCCTTCTGTTTTATGAATGTGTCACTGCTTCGTGCTAGTGCTACTTCATCTGTGCCAGTGGCTGGTGGCTTTGTGTGCTGATATTAGTTCTTTTCTTTCTATGGCTGATGGATGCATATGTTGACCCTCTGTCACCACTTTCTAAGGCTGAACTGTAAGGGTGCTGGTTCGAGGTCTTGTGGTGCTTGGTTTTCACATTCTGTATCCCCATTGCTGTGGGTTCTGGCAGTAGTTCTTTGATAATTTTCCTTCTTTGGTTGAGAATGTGGGTGTTAGTTCCTTTATTCTGTGATTGAGGGCTTTGTTTCACCCTCTCTCTTTATAACTGATGGGTGGGGTGCTAGAGTTACTTCTTCTCTTTCAATGACTGTTGGTGCCGGCATTAGTTCTGTTTCTGTAGCTCAGGTCTGTGTGTTCTGGACCTAATTCATCTCTCTCCATGGTTGAATACTGAGGGTGGTGGTGCTAGTTTTTCCATTTCTGTGGCTGGTGGCAATGGGTGCTGGTGTTAAGTCTTCTGTTATTTCTGTGTTTGGTGATTGTTGCTAATAGTGGTACCTCTTCTGTTTCTACGACTGATGGAATGTGTGTGCCGATGAGCTTCTGTATCTGTTGCTGATGGCTATGGGTGCCAGGGTTAGGTCTGCTTTATTTCTATGTTTGGTGATTGTTGCTTCTGGTGGAACCTCTTCTGTTTCTATTAATGATGGATTGTGGGTGCCAATGATCTTCTGTTTCTGTGGCTGAGGGCTGCGGCTGCTGGTGTTAGTTCTGCTTTATTTCAATGTTTTGTGATTGTTCCTTTAGATGTGACCTCTTCTGTTTCTATGAATGATGGATTGTGGGTGCTGATGGTCCTCTGTTTCTGTGGTAGATGGCTATGGGTGCTGGTACTAGGTCTTCCGTTATCTCTATGTTTGGTGATTGTTGCTTCTAGTGGTACTTCTTCTGTTTCTATGACCGATGGATTGTGGGGGCCGATGAGCTTCTGTATCTGTGGCTGACGGCTATGAGTGCCAGGGTTAGGTCTGCTTTATTTCTATGTTCGGTAATTGCTGCTTCTGGTGGTACCTCTTCCGTTTTTATGAATGATGGATTGTGGGTGCCAATGATCTTCTGCTTTTGTGGCTGAGGGCTGCGGCTGCTGGTGTTATTTCTGCTTCATTTAAATGTTTGGTGATTGTCTCTTTTGATGTGACCTCTTCTGTTTCTATGACCAATGGATTGTGGGTGCCGATGAGCTTCGGTATCTGTGGCTGATAGCTATGGGTGCCAGGGTTAGGTCTGCTTTATTTCTATGTTTGGTGATTGTTGCTTCTGGTGGAACCTCTTCTGTTTCTATGAATGATGGATTGTGGGTGCCAATGATCTTCTGTTTCCGTGGCTGAGGGCAGCGGCTGCTGGTGTTAGTTCTGCTTTATTTCAATGGTTGGTGGTTGCTTCTTTTGATGCGACCTCTTTTGTTTATATGAATGATGGATAGTGGGTGCTGATGGTCTTCTGTTTCTGTGGTAGATGGCTATGGGTGCTGGTACTAGGTCTTCCGTTATTTCTATGTTTGGTGATTGTTGCTTCTAGTGGTACTTCTTCTGTTTCTATGACCGATGGATTGTGGGTGCCGATGAGCGTCTGTATCTGTGGTTGACTGCTATGGGTGCCAGGGTTAGTACCTATGTTATTTCTATGTTTGGTGAATTTTGCTTCTGGTGGTACCTCCTCTGTTTCTATGAATGATGGATTGTGGGTGCCAATGGTCTTATGTTTCTGTGGCTGATGGCTATGGGTGCTGGTGTTAGGTCTTCTTCAATTCTACATTTGGTGATTGTTGCTTCTGGTGTGACCTCTTCTGTTTCTATGACTGATAGTTTGTAGGTGCCGAAAATCTTCTGTTTCTGTGGTAGATGGCTATGGCTGCTGGTGTTAGGTTTTCTTTTAAGTCTATGTTTGGTGATTGTTGATTCTGGTGTGACCTCTTCTTTTACTAAGACTGATGGTTTGTAGGTGCCGATGATCTTCTGTTTATGTGGTAGATGGCTATGGGTACAGAGCTTGGCTCTTCTGTAATTTCTCTGTTTGGTGATTGCTGCTTCTGGTGTGACTTCTTTGGTTTCTATGACTGATGGATTATAGGTGCTGATGTTCTGTTACTGCGGCTGCCGGTTATGGGTGCTGGTGATAGTTCTCCAGTTTTGGTGGATGATGCTTTGGATGGATTCTTTTATTTCAATGTTTGTGTGGATGAAGTACCCATAAAGCCCCTCACCTTCCACAACACCTCCTGTCCCTGTAGCTGTGCCCTTTTGATTCCCTGAGGAGGTCTGTTGGAGGTTTGGCTGTAGCGACCTTTGTAATTTGAGTGCTGGGGGTCCTCAGCGTTTGGTGAATGGTGTGTTCCATCTGATTATTATGTTTGTGGATAGCTGGAGCTTGTCCGTCACATTGTAAACAGATTATACCCTCCTCCTCCAGTTTGAATTGCAGTTACTCAGCATCATTCCATTTTTGAAGAGTTGCCAACCCCAGTGCTAGACAGATTACCTCATCATTGCAGATGCAGTCTCCAGTTTTATACAGATTACCTCAACACTGAAGATGCGGTCTCCAGTGCTCAACAGATTACCTCATCACTGCAGATGTGATCACCAGTGTTCAGCAGATTACCTCATCTCTCCAGATGCGGTCTCCAGTGCGAGAAGTTTTTTTTGGCATATGTTGTCCACTATTCTAGTGGGCCCATTGCACCAGTACAAATGACCCTCATTGATGGTAGGTTTAAAGACAACCTATATAGAAAACTATCCTAGTGGTAGCTGTGGAGAGCAGCCTTCAGGCTAAGTCTTGAAGGAATGTAAAGTGGCTTGTTTTACCAGTCTATAATCTTGTGAATGACCAAATGAAAGGAGAACCACACCAGGTATACATATAAAATATATGTAATTAATCTAAACACATCACTCTAGTCTCTTTATGAGGCTAGAGACAAAAGTACATACAGTAAACTTATTTAGCACACAGTAAATTAGCACAGTATACGTTTCGCCCTTGAGGGCCGTCTCGCCGCTCCGTTGTGCCTGGGGAGCCTCCCCTTGCTCGGCCTGGTTCAGGAGCTCCGGCCGGGGCCCACGAGGGGCATAGAGACAAGGCCTAGGGCCTGTAGAACCACTGGGGCAGCCAGAAACCACCCAAGGTAGTGACGCAGGAGACCCACGGGGGATATGTGCAGTGTCTAAACACAGCCACGAATCACCATTAAATTCTATGGAGAAAGTTGCGATTAGAATTTTAGAGATTAGGGACACTTTGGAATGGACTTGGAGCAAACCCCTTGGGAACTAGACAGTTCGATAGTCAACACCCATGGGAGCACCGGAGTACTCGTTACCTCACCCAGGGAAGCCGGGTGCATAGGTGTAATTTCGTGTCGGGTTTCGTCGTCGTTTTCTATGGCGAGCTGCGGAAAAGTGCTGCAGGCGTCCAAGTGGAAAGTGTCCGGATAGATCCAAGGGTGGATCAGAGATGTGATGAACCTGAAACAGAAGGGACAGAGTCTTGGTCACTAGCCAGTGACCAGGACGGCGATGAGCAGATGCCCACCGATGTCGGGTGATTTCAGGTGCAGAAGGTGAAGCTTGACTCTTCAGCCACGAGAACCAGGAGGCGTCGACGACAACCAGGAGCTGGGTTTGAGCTGTTCTACGTCAGATGTCGAGTGCTGTGGTGTCGGTATCCAGATTGGAACCAACAAGCCTTGGCAACAACAACCCATGCAGAAAGCAGATATAGGGTTCGGAGCAGACCAGCAAGGTCTGAGGGACTCACCCTTTGGAGGGAAGTCGGGCACATATGGAGCAACCAGGAAAGCCCAAGAAACAAAAGAGTTACCTTCGTGGGGATCCACCAGTCGACGGACCAGGGATCGCGAAGGGACCTCGAGCAGAAATGCTAGAAGCGGGCCCAGGGAACACTCGTGGAGTGTAGACCCACAATCTTCGGTGCAGATGGTGCTCAGGGCTAGGACTATAATTAACCCAATGCACAACTTCGGGAAAGCTTGTGAAGTAGATGCACTAGCAAATGTGCACGGTGTCCAGGAGTTCCAGTCCCACGTCTCTCATGATGGCCGCGGGTATTAGCTTTGCTGTGTTCTTGTGACAGCCTCGGAGATGTCTGGAAGTCTGGGTCCTGTGTCACAAATCCTTCGGGTCTGGCGGGAGCCTTGGAAATGCAGACTGGCAAAATGCTTCTTTGGTGCCTGTTTGAACAGGGGAGTCACTCCTTGACCCCAAGGGAGATTCTTCCATCTTCTAGTCAAAATAGAATATCGAAGTAACAGGATATATGTTGCAGAGTTTCGCCCATGTATAATCTAAAGTCCTAAGGACTAGGCTCCTATACTTATACTAAGTTTAGGGGTTGGACTTACTCTGAGGTCCCTATCGTCCAGTTTGGCGCCAGAGTAGGGGCTGAGTGCCCTGCAACCGGTTTGAACTGGGGTATGCACAAGGACACCAAGTGTGCCCCCAGCACTGTCTGAAAAGCATTCACTGAATGCACCCGCACAGCCACAATACACTAAAGCCTTTATGGTGAGGTGGTTACACCTCCCTGTGACAGGAAACCTATTGTCCAGGCCTCCCCTGCCGGAGTTTCGTCCAGCAGCAGGAGGTCAGACTTGTGTCTGTGGCAGCAGCATCTATTTTGTGATGCCGGGGCTCTTTTAAACTATTACCGGTCAGGTAAGAGTGGTCATGTCTAAGCATGGGCGCAAAATCCGTTCCGCTCGCGGATTTCGCGGATTTTCGGTAAATCCGCAATCCGCGAACTCCCGCGAATTTACCGAAAATCCGCGAATTCGCGAGCGGCGGATTTGGGGGGCAAAAGTTCAAGCCTTCAAGCTTGAAGTTGTAACCAAGATCGGCGAGTACTGCCCACAATTTGCTCCACGGAACCAAATCAAAGGCTGCGCGGAGATCGACAAAGACAGTGTACAACGAACCCCCCCTCCACCCGCACCGTCTTCCAGAACAAAAGGGCCAAACGAAAAATGTGGTCCATCGTCGAGACCTTGGACCTAAACCCTGCCTGGTATATGCTTAAAACGGAGTTGTCCATCATCCATTCCTGCAGGCGGTCAAGTATCAGCCTCGCAAAGGTTTTTTGTGCTACATCAATGAGGCTGATTGGCCTATAGTTGGCTGGGAGCAGAGGAGAGCCCTTCTTGAAGATAGGTACAATCTCTGCTCCCAGCCAAGTGCTAGGGACTGCCATTCCCCCGAGAATTGCATTGAAGACTTCCAACAAATACGGAGCCCAAACCCTGGGTTGGTGCTTAAATAAATCACCCGGGATTTTATCTAACCCAGGGGCCTTGCCCGAGGGCAGTTTGGATATTGTATTATGGACCTCCCTTAGGGTGAATTGCAGTGTCTCAGCACCCTCGACAATTCCAAAATGTGCAGTAGACCCACCAGAAGGTAAATGGTGTTCGGGCATCAGATCATCACGATGCTTAGGGGAGCTAGGGCTAACCTCTTCATAGAGGCTGCGAAAGTGGTCCTCCCACACTGAGGCCGCTATATTAGCCTCAACAGCCTGAGTCGGCTCGGCAGACCCTGTTCTTACTATCTGCCAGAATTTACGGGCATCTCTAGTCTGAAGAGTGGCCAGCATATTATCCCAGTTGGAATAATCCCATTCCACCTTTGCATGGTGGATTGCTTGCTTTAATTCCGCCCTTCTGATCTTAATTAAGTCTGTATCCCTTGGATATCTCAATACAGCGAGGAGGTTGGCCTTTGCCTTCCTGCAAGCTGAATTATACCAAGAGGGTCTTTGGCCCCTGCGGATCCCCTTCCGCACAATTGGATTTAAAAATTCCATGAGGGTGTCCACCAATTCCATATGGAGGGTACCCAGCTTGCGGAATATATTTTCTGGCGGGGAGTGACTAATAAGAGCCCCGACCCGTTCAAATATGGGGAGTAGCTGAGTGTACAACTCGGAAATGTGGGCAGGATTGTCCAAAAGCTTTGCCCACCTCACTCTACGCCTATCATTTGTGAGAATTAATTTGGGATTTGGGGGTGCCTCTGTCAGCGGGTCGCCCAAGTACCCGCTTGGCGCGACCAAGAAAAGAATTAGCGCGTTGTGGTCGCTGTCAGTTCTTTCGACTACCACAAAGTCAGAGACCCTATTCCAGTTCGATGTCTGAACCAAGATATAGTCCAAATGAGACCCTTGCCCTGATTTGTTAAAGGTAGGTTTTGAGGGGATGTCACTCTTAAATCGGCCATTGCAAGCCCTCAGGGAATTACTGAGAGTGAGTGCCGTAATTTGTGTTGCTAGGGGAGACCATGACTTTGGTGGGGGGCCAACCAATTGTGGAATTCCCCACTGGTCATCCTCCTCCATAAGTGCACCCTCCATAGTCAGGCTAAGTGGCTCAAACTGGCAGTTGAAGTCTCCGCCCAGCACAATCCCAGCACCCAGAGGAATTCTGGGGAGAAATAGAGAGAGCTCATCCCAAGTGGGTGAGGGCTTAGTTATACCCCTCGGTCTGGAGTATATGTTTATAAGCGCGAGTTGGCTATGGTTCGGCCATTCCAACAACACGCACTGAATGTTATGTTATGTTATGTTAGGTGAAACTTCTTAAGCGCACTAACACCAGAGGTTTCTTGGCGCTAACTGACAGAACAAAAACAGAATCCCAAGGCAGAAACTTAACCGGTGCTGAAGAACAGAAAAGTTTTTAAAAGCTTCCTGAATTGGAGTAAGTAACCATTAGATTTAATGACTATTGGAAGAGAATTCCAGAATTTAGGTGCGAGGTGGGCGAAGCGACGGCCCCCAACCTTGCTGGTTTTGACTTTCGGAGTGACAAGTAGGTGATGATGAGCTGACCGAAGGTTACGTGCAGGTTGGTACGGAGTGATCAGTGAGTTAAGAAAGGCAGGACTGGTGCAGTGGAGGGATTTGAACGTAAGACAGCCCAGCTTAAAGGCCGCCCTCCGTTCTACTGGCAGCCAATGGAGCTTATGGAGCAAGGGCTTCGCAGACTGCCATTTTGGGACTTTGAAAATAAGACGGGCTGCCTGGTTCTGCACAACCTGGAGACGGCCCACAAGAGAACATGGGAGTCCGTGATAAAGAGAATTAGAAAAGTCCAGGCGGAAAGAACCAGGGACATGACAACCTGGGCCAGTGCCGCATGTGGTAGTAGGTGCCTGATCTTCCGGATCTTTCGGAGCTGGAACATACATGAAGAGATCGTGGCACCTACTTGGGCTTTAAGCGAGAGCTCGGCATCGATTGTCACTCCAAGGCTCTTCACCGTCTTGGCCGGAGCAGGAGGGGGGCCGAGCTCAATAGGCCAGAACTGCGGACCCCAGTAAGCAGCACTGGAACCAGGGAGAAGGAGCTCAGTCTTCCCAGGATTAAGTTTTAGTTGGTTGTGATTCATCCACTGCTGAATGTGGGTCATAATTGAGTGAAAATTATTGACAGCTTGTGGGGAGTGAAGCGGGAGGACGATCTGCAGATCGTCCGCATAGTTGAAAACTGTAGCGTCCCAGCTGAATATCCAGGGAATTAGTGTGGAGGACCCTAGCCTTGCATCCCAGATGGGAAGCCACCCATATACCAAGCCCTCCCGAGGGCCGTCCTTTTCCCTCCCATTTGGCTGGGATTGTAAAGGTTGCATACCCAGAGCGCCATGTGTCCTTCCGTGCCCATGTCTCCTGAAACAGGCATATATCCTGATCATCGATGAAAGACCCCCACTCAGGGGAGTCTTACTTGCCCTGAAGTCCCGCCAAATTCCATGAAAGAATGGACAATCGGGTTGTGCGGTCTCCAGGTGGAGTGGCAGGGGAGTCAGGTACAGAAGGCTCAGTAGAATCCGCCAGCACGGTAGGGGGTTTGGTGGATTGGGATTGCACACCAGTCTCTCCCTCGCCGGTGGCGTTTAGTTGGGTACCCATGCTCTGTTGAGACTGTGAACTTCAATCACAGTTATCCAATCCTGAGAGCACATCAAACCTGTTTGCTGACTCCAGGGGTGTGAAAGGTCTCAAGTGGTCCATTTTACTGTTCAAGTTTCTATTAGGCCTGGAAGGTACCATATTCCACCCAAAGGGGTCAGCAACGGGTAGGGGCTGAGGAACTTGTAACAGAAGTCCAGAGTTGAGAGGTAATATGGGGGTAGTATAGTTGAGAGCCATGGGACCAGAATAGGTGTGTGGGAACACTATGGATCTCGGATAAAAGTAAGTCAGCGGGCGTGGGACGGTGGAATTAGAGCCACTACCTAGGGGCCAGTTTAGTATATAATTAACCGCTCGCGGGTCTCTGAAATTTATAACGACCACATCCCCATCGTTATCCTTGGTCCTATTGCCCAGCCAAGGCAAACGCCTTACATGTACAATTTCTCCATTGATGTTTTGTGCAAGCGGTCTAAATTGGCTGAGCCAGTGCATGGTTTTATTTTTCAATTGATGGAACCCTTCCCTCTTGTTGTCAGGTAATCTAGGGACCCCTGTCAGCACAACCACATAGGGGAGGGCTTCCGGGGGTAGTTCTACTGGAGGCAGTTTATGAGACGGTGACCTAGAATTTCTAATGGAACCCCGTGTAATCTCCCGTGTGTTCTCCCGTGTGTTTCCTGCGGATACTTTTCCTGGTCCCTTATTGGGTGCACTAACTGAATTAAGAGTTAAGTTAGAGCGCTCCTTAGCCGCTGGAGCCCTCAGTTGCTTAGAGTGTGTTAAATCAATAGATTTGGCCGGTGGTTTGGGGGAATGGGAGTGGCTGGTGTAACCAGGGCTGGGGGCGGAATAGTGCCGCTCACCAGTCCATTGGATAATCCTACGTGCTTGCTGAGTACAGATTCGATATCCTCGAGCCTGTTCTCTACCCTCCTCAGCCTCTCTATGATAGGTAAGATGAAAGACCTTATTAGGTGTTCCATATTATCTAGAGAGACTGCAGGAGGAGTGTCCTTTGAAGCAAGGTCTGCAGGGATATCAGATTGAGGCGTATTGTTCGCTGGCTGGGGAGGTGATTCCAATGGTGGAGGGAGTGTCAAAATTGGTGAATTAACTAGTGCGGCCGTTGGGGCCGAAGTAGATGTGATGGTAGGCCTTGAAGATTTGCCGAAGTCAGTGTGTCTGATCTTAGGCTTTTGTGGGACGCCCCCTTTCCGTCTTCTCTTGGCAGGTGGAGGGCCATGCACCTTAACGGGCATTGATTTTTTGGATTTATTTAGAGCTGGTTTAGTTCGGACAACAGTCCGGGGTGTCTGATGTGTCTCTATTAAAATCGGACTTGAAAGGGAAATGTCATTTGGTGGCTGAGTTATGGGGCCTAGAGGTGTCGAGGTGGATTCACGTAACAAAAGTCGGAAGCTTTCCAGAGATAGGGGATCTTCATTATTGCCGGTTAGGCCTAGAGTGGGTGGAGGAACATGAGGTAGGGGATCTATAGAATTCCTATTCTTTAAGATTTCTACAGAGCGACGACGTTCTGCTCGGCGCACAGCCAGTAGCTTTTCCCTACCGGGGTCGGTGGGAGCCCGTGTAAAATAATTGTGAAGTGTCCCAACAGTATTGATTGCCCCCGTTTTTTCCATAGTAGCTTTAACAGGACTTTGCGCCATTGCCAAGGAATTAACTGGAAGGTATTGTCCACAGAAGTGATGAAAGGGAGTAGGCCCAGCCCGGCCTCACTCGGTCTCTGAGGGCCTCAGAGGGCCCGCCCTTGTCCCGGGCATCTCCCGGGGGCTCCCGCGCAGCGGGATTAACCGTTTGTTTATATAGGGCCTTGAGTTAGTGGGGCGGGGCAAGCAGGGAGAGTGGCCCAGGTGATGGTGATTCGGGCTAGCGGGCACTCCTGGGAGATGTAGTCCCGGTCCCGCTGCTCGCAGCCCTGCCGGCAACTCACGCACCCACAACTAGGTCCAGGGGCCAACACTTCCTCTGACCACGGGCCCACTCGAACACACCCCACGAAGCGGGACCCGCGAAGCGGGTACCGCGAGGCACTGGAAAAGAAACAGGAATCAGAAACAGGGTCCCGGCAGGTAAAACAATGTCAGCAGAGCGTCCCAAATGATCTCCAAAGGCTGGGGTTTTTCAAGATCGTTGGTGGGGCTTGGCAAGCAGGGAGAGGGGCCCAGGTGATGGTGATTCGGGCTAGCGGGCACTCCTGGGAGATGTAGTCCCGGTCCCGCTGCTCGCAGCCCTGCCGGCAACTCACGCACCCACAACTAGGTCCAGGGGCCAACACTTCCTCTGACCACGGGCCCACTCGAACACACCCCACGAAGCGGGACCCGTGAAGCGGGTACCACGAGGCGCTGGAAAAGAAACAGGAATCAGAAAGTGGGTCCCGGCAGGTAAAACAATGTCAGCAGAGCGTCCCAAATGATCTCCAAAGGCTGGGGTTTTTCAAGATTGTTGGTGGGGCGGGGCAAGCAGGGAGAGCGGCCCAGGTGATGGTGATTCGGGCTAGCGGGCACTCCTGGGAGATGTAGTCCCGGTTCCGCTGCTCGCAGCCCTGCCGGCAACTCACGCACCCACAACTAGGTCCAGGGGCCAACACTTCCTCTGACCACGGGCCCACTCGAACACACCCCACGAAGCGGGACCCGCGAAGTGGGTACCGCGAGGCGCTGGAAAAGAAACAGGAATCAGAAACAGGGTCCCGGCAGGTAAAAGAATGTCAGCAGACATTTTAACTATTTTAGGATGGCGCCGGCAAGCTGCCAGCGCCATCCTAAAATAGTTACTAAGTTAGCTAAGTTAGCTTCATCAGGAAGCACTAATAGATAAAATAAAGCAGGTGCTCGAGCACCTACTTTATTTTATCTATTAGTGCTTCCTGATCGGTCTCTGACCTTTTATACACACAAGAGGCATGAACTCGCATGGAAGCCCCGCACGTTTGGTCCCGCTCACACACACGCGGTGTGCACCGTCTTCCCGCCATTTACCCACTATGATAGGTCACTCAAGGGACCCCTGCGCCCTTCGGGACGATTGCATAGTAACACACACATGGTCGCTGGAACTTGTTGAAGCTCAAATTCAGTGACTCATTCATCAGCCCAAAAATAATCGTGAGCGTCGTCGAGGCTGGGCAGGTGTGCCTTCTTCCCAAATCTGCCCTCGAAAATCAGCTGTGATGCTGGATAGAGGCCTTTGTATCCTTGACTTTCACGAGCGCAATCACAAGAGGCATGAACTCGCATGGAAGCCCCGCACGTTTGGTCCCCGCTCACACACTCGCGGTGTGCACTGTCTTCCCGCCATTTACCCACTATGATAGGTCACTCAAGGGACCCCTGCGCCCTTCGGGACGATTGCATAGTAACAGGACGAGGCTGACCAGTGATGATTCTGATGATGGCTCCTCCCCCCCACGAGGTTGATGGTGGCAGGTAGCTGGCGTTCTTGCAGCTCCCGGCTCCTACGCTAAATTCAGTGTGTTCTCTGTGCTTTTTTGAGCCTTTCCGAATGGCGGCGATATTTTCTGGCGGAGACTGAAAAGTGAAGTACAGCGTGGTTTTTCCGAGGCTGAGCTGACCCTCCTCCTGGCCTGGGCTCCGACCCCCGCGGACTGGCGGACTCACGGACTTGTTCTCTTCCGACAGACAGACCATTTCTCTGCTTCGGTTATATTTCTTCGCAGCAGTGACAGCGGCGGTGGGTGAGTCCCTTCTACTGGCGGTGAGCTCGGGGGATTGGCAGTGGAACTGCCTCGAGCTCGAAGTGCAATGGTTGAAGTGCTGTGAGATAAGATTCGAGTTGGCGAAGTATAGCCAAGCTATCCCCTCCGACCTGAGCCCCTGGGGCTCCCTGGGATTCGCAGACTTTTGGCCCTTTGCACCCTTTGCACCTGGTCCTTGCCCAATTCCCGGCTGGATGAACTCCGGTAATAATCTTTACCGCTCTGAGTTTCCTGCGCCTGAGCCCTTGTCCGGTCTGTGTACTTAGCACTGTAGACGTAATTAAATCAAGGCTTGCGCGGTAAAGAAAAGCAGTAGAGAAAAAGCGGCAGAGAAAACCTGCACGTTTCTTTTAGTTTTTTTAAAAACATTGACGCTCATCTGTTGTAAGATTGCCAGGCACTCCGAACTGCGAGCTGTGAACCAGAGCCCAAGCAAAGGCATCCCCCCCCCCTCCTCTGGGGGTTAGGTCTGCAACATCCAGTGTGCTTCACTTTCATATGGCTCCTGAAAGTGCTTTGAACATTGGGAAAGTGGAATTGTGAACAGGAGCTTGCATTAACAACAAAAAATCTTCATTGTGGGGGCTCACCTGTGGCGGACTGCAACCCGCCATTCCTAATTGCCCAAGCTGCTGCCTGTTTGTCTCCCTCTCGCCGCCGCACACTCAATCCATAGCGGCCGCTGTGTGGAGGGGGACGCCGACCGTAGAACTTCAATCCCCAGACTCCCCTGCGGCGGAAGACCCCGAAGCCCGCATTCCTCGCGCTAGGAGGCGCATAAGTAGCACCATATCGCCCGCGTCGCGGATTCGCGCGCAGGTCGCGCCCGGGAGATGCCTGGCCATCTAAGGCCAGAGAAGGTCGGGTCGGGACACCCCCCCTTGGCACAGAAAGGTAAAGATAACCAGCGTTCTGTGACTTACAGGTCCCTTCTAAGTGCAACTACATCGTGACACTTGACCAAATCCCTGGTGGTTGATGTCCGTTTTAAATTCACACCAAACAGTTAAGTCATGACCTGCAAGAGGGTCACTAAAAACTTTTTTACCCGGAGTGACTTGTGCCAGGGAACGATGGACAACTACTTAAAGAGGGTGATCTCCCCCATTACCAGCGACCCAGAGAGTATAGAACGATGCATGGACATGGGCAGTTCTCCAAACACATGTTCCTTTTCCCAGACAGCAAAAGCAGCTCTAGATTCATCACTCCTGGAGGAGTTAAACAAACTTTGCAAAACCAATTACGCTCCGGTTGAATTAGGAAGTATGCATACTAGTGCTTCGATTTGCCCTACAGCAACCACTAGTCCCCAGTTCACTAGATCACTCCAACCAACTGAAAGTCCGCAGGGTACTCCCCTTTTAGTACGAGCAAAAGTAAATTCCCAACCTACACTGTCCCCTCAGGGATTTTCTGCTAAAAGGAAGAGAGATGGGGTTAAACAATTGGGGAAACATGCAAAGATACAAAAGTCAAATCCAAGTCCCCTACTTCCCAACACTGCCACCCTTAAAACACCTACTCAGGCTACCTTATTGGCCCAGATCGAAATCATGATCAAATCAATAATATCCCCGCTGATGGAAAAAATGAATACTTTAGGGGAAAGGCTCACAGGTGTTGAGGAAGCGATTAAGGCCAACTCGTCAAACATAAAAAGTTTGGCAGGTCATTTTCAACCACAGTTTTCAGCCCCCATAGAAGTGGCTAAAAATACTGCACCAAGTAAAATCTCCCATAAACAACCAGTAACCCCTCTTATAACAGCTTCAAATACCCCGATAGCAGCCGCAGCAGCACGGAGTGCTTACCCTAGAGCAGGGCCGAATAAAGATTCTATATCACATAAGGGGTCAGTTGCCAATTATGGCAATAACGCACCTAAAACCAATCATTTACACTTGCCACCGGAGGCCGCTCCCTTTGTGTGTGTCCTCTCTGGAGTACCGGAACTCACAAAGGGGAAAAACGAAAGACAACAGGACCTTAGGAATAAGGTTGTCTTTTGGCTAACTAAAAACAGACCTCTCCCTCCGAACATAGATGGAAGTATTCAAAGTGTTAGAAGGGTGGGTTGGCTAGGACCTCTGTCAAAAGATATAGCTGGTGATTTGGTACTGGTAAAATTTAGAAATAAACACATCATCCCACATCTCCAATCACGGCAGCCACAAATAGGGGATGGCCCTATATCTATCTGGGGCCTAAGTGATTTCTACCCTAGTACGTCATACGCTCCATTACCAAGTCAAAGACCTGAAATCAATTGTTCGACGAGCAGAAGTGCCCTCGTATCGAGCGGTTACATCATCCCCACTTCTAATCATTTTCACTTACTCTCGGGTTTAACCCGGATGGATTAAATTGTATAGACACTGATATTATTAATATGTAGATACCAACCTGTCATGAATTATATATATTTTTCTCGTTTTTATACTGTGTCAATCCATTAGCCTGAATGTTTTGCAGAGTTTGTGACAAGGAAATTGGGTTTTTGTATTTGAAATATATGAAATTTTTGTACTTTTATGTAAATGTAATATTATGTTTTAAGCTTTTATGGTTATATTTCTAACCAAATAAAGTACTTGAATGACAGAATGGCATAGTAACACACACATGGTCGCTGGAACTAGTTGAAGCTCAAATTCAGTGACTCATTCATCAGCCCAAAAACAATCGTGAGCGTTGTCGAGGCTGGGCAGGTGTGCCTTCTTTCCAAATCTGCCCTCGAAAATCAGCTGTGATGCTGGATAGAGGCCTTTGTATCCTTGACTTTCACGAGCGCAATCCTCTTGCTGTTCCTGTGACCAGGAGCTTCTTTCTCTTCATCTGCTGCTCGGATCGGTCTCTGACCATTTATACACACAAGAGGCACTTGAACTCGCACAGAAGACCCCCCCATTTAAAAAGGCCGCAAAATCCGCAAATTTGCAATTCGTGAATTTTGCGGATTGCGAGTTCGCAAATCCGCAAATTCGCAAATTGCGAATTTGCAAAATTCGCCCATGCTTATACATGTCTTCTCCCTCTAGATGGGTGGAATTCTACCCCCGCTGCCAGGACTGGAAGTAGGGTGGGGTGGGGGTAGGATTCTAAAGTGTTTGACAACATGTTTTGATGCAGCCGTTCCAAAGTTAGTATTTACCGCAAGGTTATAATGCACTTCAGAGTAGATGGTATGGCTGTATCACAGAACAGCCTCAGAGAAAAGATTCCGACAGCTGCAGAGGGGTCCTGCTCATGCATGGGCACCCTCTCACACAAAACCATGCGCTCTGCCTTCAGGATTGTTAAGGCCTGCCATAGGAGTGACTTATAGGTTTACATGTGTCTGTATTTAAAGGTAGATATAGGTAACTTATATCTTAGTAAGGGTTGCTTACACCACCTTACCCAGGGTGCAGTAGCAGACCTGTGGTGCCATTTTGGAAGGCTTCCCAGGGGGTGGTATAATGCATGCTTCAGCCTCTGGTAGGCCTCTGGGGTACCTATGCCCCTGGTACCTAAGGTACCATATACTAGGGACTCACAAGGGTAACCCAGTAACCAATCTGGAGTGTACCTAAAGTGCATGCAATCAGATTAGAGAGGAAGCAGCTAGGCTGGGGTCCTGAATAGCAGGGCCCCAGCCAGACTAAAGTCGAAAAACAGTGAAACACCAGCAAAAAGTGGGGATAACCATAGTAAGCAGATCCTACTCTCCTACACAACCACCTCCTCCCAAATGGAGTGACAATAAACCTTGACCAGTTGTGTCTTCATGTTCGAAGTGGAAATATCTGGAGAGTCCATCTGCATTGGTATGGTTACTCCCAGGTCTATGTTCCACTGTATAGTCAAACCCCTGAAGGGAAATGGACCACCTCCAAAGTTTGGGGTTTTCACCCTTCATCTGTTTTAGCCATAAGAGGGGCTTATGGTCTGTCTGAACTGTGAAGTGGGTGCCAAACAAGTATGGCCTCAGCTTCTTCAGAGGCCAAACCACAGCAAAGGCCTCCTTCTCAATAACTGACCAACGTTTCTCTCTAGGGGTCAGCCTTCTGCTAATAAAAGCTACTGGTTGGTCCTGACCTTCATCATTCAATTATGACAACACAGCCCCTTCACCCAACTCAGAATCATCTGTTTGAACAATGAATTCCTTGGAGTAGTCTGGACTTTGCAGAATTGGTGCAGTGCACATGGCCTGCTTCAGGTCATCAAATGACTTTTGACAGCTTACTGTCCACTGAACTTTCTTAGGCATTCTTTTAGAAGTTAAGTCATTCAGGGGTGTCATAATGGATCCATACCACTTGACAAATCTTCTGTAGTACCCAGTGAGGCCAAAGAAAGCTCTGGCCAGAGTCTGGGTAGTGGGAGCAACCCAGTCCATGATGATATGGATTTTGCTCTCGACCTACAAGGTGGCCCAAGTACACAACCTGACTCTTCCCTATCTGGCACTTGGTAGCCTTGATAGTTAGGCCTGCCTTTTGCAGGGCCTCCAAAACATTTCTCAGGTGGACCAGGTGATCCTCCCAGGTAGAGCTATAGACAGCAATGCCATCTAGATATGTTGCACTATAGTTTTCCAGGCCTTTGTTCACCAACTTTTGAAAAGTGGCAGGTGCATTCTTAAGACCAAAGGGCATTACCACAGATTGATAATGTTCACTAGAAGTTGAGAATGTTGTTTTTGACTTTGCATCATCAGCTATTCTGATCTGCCAGTAGCCATCTCTCAGATCAAATGTGCTCAGAAATTTGGCTGAGGTCAACATTTCTATGAGATCCTCTGCTCTTGGAATTGGATGTCCTAGAACCTTATGTACAACAGCAATTCAGTCAGTTCATATCATTAATTCGATTCTATAGTTCAAAAGGATGCAGCTTAGGGTCAAGATTCAAGGCAGGCTCTTGCCTAAGGCTTTGTACAAAATTAGTTAAAACATCAGATTTCTAGAAAAAGAGCATACATCACAGACCATAGATTGTTATGTCCACCAAACAATTTAATGTACTTGTTTTCAGTGGGTAATTTTTTCATATTTCAATGAGTAACATTTAAAAAGAGGGAGGTTGCTCCAAGGAGGAACGTGCTGGCAAAGAGAGGGGTGTAAAAAGAAAGAGAAAATCAGTGGCATAGTGGAGAGAGAAATGCGTATTATTTGAAAGGGCAATATGAACGGTTATCAATCACCGTCATATGCAGCCTAGCTACACGAGATTATGTATACATTTCCTTTTTCATGTATAACTGCTGAATTGAATACAACATTTGCACGACAGGGGGTGATGGAACAGTTAGTCTAGGCTTTAATTAAGGACGTCGACGTTTCAATTCGACTTATGGCGCTCTGGGATTTCGCAACCTCGGCCGTGCAAATCTTCTTCAAGACTGGGATAGTGGGGGCAACCTGGATGAAGGTGGCTAAGTCGCCTGGTGGGGATAAAAGAGCGGTTTCAGGTCTGTGGTTCTGCACAAGAATACGCTTAAAATTGCGTGGTAATTAAGGGTTAATGGCTGACCCTCTGTATGTGATGGGGTAGGATACCAAAAGTAGTCATCATCCAGTCAATGGAAATTCAATCTTAGGCATCATGTTGGCATCAAAGATTGATTAGCAACTGGTAAGTAGAAATAAAGTCCCCTAATTATATACAGCAACACGAGTGTTCTAAACAGGTAGATGAGGCTAAACACCAAAAAACGGGGCATACCTCCGTGATTGCAGGAATGAAGCCTGGAATGGACGGAGTGCCTTCGTGATCCGTGTTTAAATCACTGTAAAATGCTCAGCCGTCTGTGAAGCAAACATGCAGGCATAAGGTCAGCTGGAAAACCACCCCAAGGTACGCTGTAGCACGAAGCGCACAACCAGCCCTCGACTCGCCGGATCGACGAGTGGACATCGCGCACATCACAGGTACAACCCTTCACGACCTGATCAACTCGGGCTCAGGGCCCGCAACATTCTGATTTCCCCGTTCCCCGCTGTGCGTCTTCACCTGTTCTATTCCACGCCTGTCTGCCCGCCCAGTATGCCGCATACCACGAGGCGCACAGGTGACAGTAAGACTTGTCTGTCCTGCCCCGAACGAAGCACATAGATTTCCCGAACTTTGCCCCGGTGTCCCGCAAACACACCCTGGAGTGTGTGGAACTATCGTGAAGATACATTGAATAACTTGGAAGCAACATAAGCCATTTTTGAATCCTAAAGAACGCTCACCATTATCCTTACATCTTGTGGCCCCTTTTGAAACATGTTATATACGGTCTTGTGATAAATTTCCTGCATATCTATAATTTTAGATAAAGTCTACGTATTTTTATAAAATTACCCCCTGGTGTCCATTTGTGGGGGAATCAGTGTATTTATTGTGTGTGATTACAAATACTTAACTGACAGCTCTCCTGAGATTAGCCTTGGCTGCTCGCACCACGCAACCTAAAGGGTGAGCAGGGTTTATTCTTAAGGGGTAATTCCCTTGCCCTGACTTAGAGGAGAGGGTCCCTGCTTGTCACAAGTACATACCTGTGCCATCCAGAGACCCCCAATTCTAACACTATTAATTTCTCTTGAGTTGTTGAAATTGTGTGCTTAAGCCCTTGACACACAACTCTAAGTTCAGTAGAACTTACTGTATTTAAGCTTGTATTATATGCACCTCTGGTACAGTTAGTGGTTATCAAATGATCAAACGCTTGAGATTATCTGGTAAAACAATGGCAAGTTGGAAGCCTACACGCTGCACACCAATGTGAGAAGTTGGCCTGGCATATGCTGGCCACTATTCTAATGGGCACCTTGCACCAGTCCAAACAACCCTTATTGATGGTAGGTTTAAATACAACCTATATAGAAAGCTATCCTAGTGGTAGCTATGGGGAGCAGCCTTCAGGCTAAGGCTTGAAGGAATGTAAAGCAGCTTGCTTTACCAGCGTGGTTGATGGGTGTAGGGGGTCCTCCTAGTTCTGTCGGCCACCAGGAGTAGTCCCAGGCCGAGTGGGTGGAACCGAGGATGAGGACCTCCGTATTGCCCGAGTTCAGCTTCAGTCGGCTGTTCCTCATCCAGTCAGCGACGGCCTTCATTCCTTCGTGGAGGTTGGTTGTGGTGGTGTGGGTGGTCCTAGGTGAGTGAGAGGATCAGCTGGGTGTCGTCGGCATAGGAGATGATGTTTAGGTCATGCCGTCGGGCGACGTGGGTGAGGGGTGCCATGTAGACGTTGAACAGCGTAGGGCTGTGGGATGAGCCTTGGGGTATGCTGCAGATGATCTTGGTGACTTCGGAGCGGAAGGGGGGAGGCAGACGCTCTGGGTTCTCCCGGAGAGGAAGGAGGTGGTCCAGTTCAGGGCCTTCTCTTGGATTCCGGCATCGTGGAGGCATGCTCTAAGTGTGACGTGACAGACTGTGTCAAAAGCGGCTGACAGGTCCAGGAGGTTGAGGGCCGCGGTTTCTCCGTTGTCAAGCAGGATCCTGATGTCATCGGTGGCGGCGATGAGGGCAGTTTCGGTGCTGTGGTTGCTGCATAACCCGGACTGGGACGGGTCCAGGATGTTGTTCTCTTTGAGGAAGCTGGTCAGTTGTTTGTTGACGGCCTTTTTGATGACCTTTGCCGGGAACAGGAGCAGGGAGATGGGTCAGAAGTTCTTGAGGTCCTTGGGGTCCGCCTTGGGTTTCTTTAGTAAGGCGTTGATCTCTGCTTGCTTCCAGCTCTCTGGGAAGGTCGATGTCTCGAAGGAGATGTTGATGGTTTTCCAGAGGTGGAGTGCAATGGTGCTGCTGGCTTTGTTGAAGATCTGGTGTGGGCAGAAGTCTACCGGGCATCCGAAGTGGACGGTGTTCATGATCTTGATGGTGTCGTCATCGTTGATGTTGGTCCAGGCGAGCAGGCAGTTGGTGCGGTGGTGGTCGTGGGAGCGGGGTTGTCGGCGGTTGCCGGGGTGGTGGCAGTGTCGAAGCTGTCGTGGATGTCTGCGATCTTGCGATGGAAGAAGGTGGCCGAACGAGTTGCACAGGTCTTGTGACGGCATATTATGTCCGCTATTCTAGTGGGCACCTTGCACCAGTCTAAATGACCCTTATTGATGGCGGGTTAAAGACAACCTTAATAGAAAGCTATCCTAGTGGTAGCTGTGGAGAGCATCCTTCAGGCTAAGTCTTGAAGGAATGTACAGCTGCTTGTTTTACCAGTCTATAATCTTGTGAATGACCAAATAAAAGGAGAACCACACCAGGTATTTATATATATATAAAATATAAGTATTTATTCTAAACACATCCCACTAGTCTCTTTATGAGCTAGAGGCAAAAGTACATACAGTAAACTCAATAGCACACAGTAAATTAGCACAATATACGTTGAGCGCTAGGGGCGTACCTAACCATATATCAATAAAGTGGTATAAGAACCACGACTTGCATAGAGACAAGGCCTAGAGCCTGTAGAACCGCTGGGCCACCCAAGAGAGTGACACAGGGGACCCACGGGGGACGTGTGCAGTCTCTAAACACAGCAGTGAATCACAATTAACTTCTATGGGGAAAGTCACGGTTGAAAATTTAGAGATAAAGGACACTTAGAGGAGGACTTGGAGAAAACCCCTTTAGACTTAAGGGGTTCTAGAGCTAACACCTACAGGAGCACTGGAGTACTCGAGTTACATCACCCAGGTTAGCCGGGTGCATAGGTGTCTTTTGGCGTTGGGTTTCATCATCATTTTCAATGGCGATCTGCTGCAAAGTGCTGCTGCCGTCCAAAAGGAAAGTGTCCGGAATGATCCAAGCCTGGATCGGTGATGTGTAGAACATGAAAGCAGAGTCCACAGAGTCTGGGTCACTTGCCAGGGACCGGGAGCACGATAGGCAGATGCCCACCTATGTTGGGTGATTTCAGGTGAAGAAGGTGAAGCTTGACTCTTCAGCCACGAGGTCCCGAAGGTGTTGATAATGACCAGGTTCTGGATTCGATCTGTCCCACAAAGGATGTCGTGTGCTGCAGTGTCGGTGCCCGGATTGGACCCAATAAGCCATTGCAACAGCAACCCACGCAGAAAGCAGAGATAGGCTTCGCTGCAGACCAGCAAGGTCTGGGAGACTCATCACTTGGTAGGGAGTCAGCGCACATCTGGAGCAGCCAGGGCAGCCCAAGGAAAATCATAATGGCCTTCGTGGGGACCCACCAGTCAACAGTCCAGCGATCGTAAAGGAGCCTTGAGTGGAAATGCAAGCAGTGGGCTCACGGAACACTCGTGGAGTGTAGGCCCACAATCTTCAATGCAGATGATGCTGTGAGATTGGGCTATAAGTAACCCAAAGCACTACTGCAGGAAAGCTTGGGACGTCAATGCACTAGCAAATGTTCACGGTGTCCAGGAGTTCCGGTTCCACATCACTCGTGAGGGCTGTGGGTCTCAGCTTTGCTAGGGACTCGTGACGGCCTTAGAGAAGTCTGGATATTGTCTTCCTGGGCTGCAAATACTTTGGAGTCCAGCGGGAGCTTCGGAGATGCAGACAGGCAAATGCTTTGTTGGTGCCTTTTTGAACAGGGGGGTCACTCCTTCACCCCAAGGGAGATTTTTCTGTCCTCTAATCATTATTAGAGCATCGAAGTTCCAGGATTCAGTTTCAGAGTTTCGTCCAGGTGTAATCTAAAGTCCTGTTGCCAGGGGTCCCTTACTTATACTAATAAAAGGAGTTGGACATACTCTGGGGACCCACCTATGGGAGGGTCTGTAAAGAGGGGTGGCTACACCCATTTCCTTTGTCCAGTTTCGTGCCAGAGCAGGGGCTGAGGGTCCCTGCCACCGGTTTGAACTGGACTATGCAAATAGACACCAAATGTGCCCCCAATGAAGACACCAGCGCACTTTCAGAGTGCACCCACCCAGCCCAAATACACTAAAGCCTGTCTGGGAGGTGATCACACCTCCCTTTTACAGAAAACCTATTATCCAGGCCTTCCCTGCTGGAGTTTGGTCAGCAGCAGGAGGCCAGACTCGTCTCTGTGGCAGCAGAATCAATTTTGTGATGCCATGCCTCTTTTTAACTATTACCGGTTAGACCAGTGTGTACATGTCTCTTCCTCTAGAAGGGTAGAATTCTACCCCCGCCGCCGCCGGACTGGTGCGGGGTAGGATTCCAAAGTGTTTAACACCAAACACAACATGTTTCCATGCAGCCATCCCAAAGTTAGCATTTGCCACGAGGTTATAATGCGTTTGAGAGTATATGGTCTGGCTGCATCACAGAACAGCTTCAGAGAATAGATTCCGAAAGCTGCAGAGGGGTCCTACTCATGCATCTAAAGTACATACAATCAATTTAGAGAGGAAGCAGCTAGGCTGGGGTCTTGTATAGCAGGGCCCCAGCCAGACTAAATTTGAAAAACAGTGAAACACCAGCGAAACGTGGGGGTAACCATAGGAAGCAGACCCTAATCTCCTACATCAAGCGCTCAATAGATTTCCTCATCACTGCAGATTTGGGATCTAGTGCTCAACAGATGACCTCATTACTCCAGATGCGATCTCCAGTGCTAGACAGATTACCTTATTACTCCGGATGTGATCCCCAGTGCTAGACAGATCACCTCATTACTCCAGATACTTTTTCAGAGCTCGACAGATGACCTCATCACTGCAGATGTGGTCTCTAGTTCTTGGTAGAACATTTCTAATGCTCTACCAAGCATTACAATCTTACAGTAATGCTGTAACATTACTGGTTGCAATCCCACAGATGTTGCCTCCAGGGATCGACAGATTGCCCCTTGACCTCAGATGGGGCCTCGTGGCTCCAGCACCCCTCCATCTGCCCCCCAGTGCCAGGGGTGCAGAGTCCAATGCCATCGTTCATCTTTCCTAACCCCTGAAGATGAAGAGAGGTGGCCGCCTGTGTGTGCACGCGTATGTGTGTGTGCGTGAGTGTGTGTGATGAATGCACCCTGTTGTATGTCACTCCCCGCCA
Organism: Lissotriton vulgaris; assembly: GCF_964263255.1. NCBI lineage: Eukaryota > Metazoa > Chordata > Amphibia > Caudata > Salamandridae > Lissotriton > Lissotriton vulgaris. The sequence continues at coordinate 1,573,455,605 of NC_141696.1, forward strand.
GGAACACCAGTGCACCTCCATGTTGTTCACAGTGACTCACGTGCCCCCTCTGTCTCTCATTCATTCCCTCCTACAGGTCCGTCTGCTGGAGAAGAGACATATGTCATGGTGTATGTGGCCCCCGGGGGCACTGCCCTGCTCCAGCTCAGTGACTCAGAGGTGGCCGTCTGTCCGGGGAATTGTGTTTTCGTCTGGAAAAAGAACTGGTCCAAGTTAGTGGCTCAGATCATAGATGGAGTCGAGGTTCAGAGATGCGGGCCGAACTGTCAGGCATTTGCTACCGGGAGCCTGGAGCTGTCTGAAGTAACCCCAGAGGACACCGGAGACTACAGCGTGGAGGTGGAGTTAAAGAACGGAAACAACATCTTCTATAAGTGCTTCCGGCTGCAGATTCAGGGTGAGGCGCGGATCTGTTACTCCCTTTTGAGGTTCTATTAATCTGTAGTTCCAGCGGGAGGAGTGATCGCTGGTCGTGCATTGGAGCGGATCTAGTGATCACACCACATGCACTGCAGCAGGTCACGTGATCTCAGGATGCTCGGATGTTATCCCAATGTTTATTTTCTCCCCAGCCCCACACATACATGTCTCACCTGCCTGCGCGGTTAACTCAACTTGAAGGCCACGTGGGGCTGAATAAAGTAAATTCTGTGATGAAAGTGTTTTTTCTTATTTATTAAACACCACAAGTAATATATGTAACCTCTCTCAAGGCCGCCAAACCCCTCCTTCGGACTTCAGTTCTCTGGATTCACAAGAACAGGACATTTTCAGCATGTGAGGAGTGAGAGTTTAAAAGAGAACTTCAGTTTTGTCTTTTGATCTTTCATCTCTCCCTACCTCACATACCTCTGTACCTCTCCGTCTGTACCTCCCCTCTGACTCCACTGTTTTAGTTTCTATCCTATTCTCTAAAACTGATGCACCAGAAAGAAAGATACAAAGAGGTAGAAAGAGGAAGGAGTAGACAGAGCAGGGATGTAGACTTACTTAAACCGTCCAAGTGGAGCAGGAGGTAGGGAGAGTTAGAGTTACAGAGAAGGAAATGTAGAGAGAGAGTGGTGGGCACACAGACCTGTGAGGTAATGAAAGAGGTACGGTAAAAAGAGAGGTGAGGTATAGAGAGGTGACAGAGAAAAACAGAGAGAGGTGAGGTAATGATATAGGTACAGAGATGCATGGTACAGAGAGAACACTGATGTAGGGAAAAGACAGAAAGAGAAGAGGTATAGAAAGACAAGTCAGAGTAAAGGGCAGAGAGATATGAAGAGAGAGGTGAAGGACAGAGAGACAGAGAGAGAGAGAGAGGGTGAAGGGCAGAGAGACATGGAGGGAGAGTGGGCGAAGGGAAGAGAGACATGGAGAGAGAGTGGGTGAAGGGCAGAGAGACATGGAGGGAGAGTGGGCGAAGGGAAGAGAGACATGGAGGGAGAGTGGGCGAAGGGAAGAGAGACATGGAGAGAGAGTGGGTGAAGGGCAGAGAGACATGGAGGGAGAGTGGGCGAAGGGAAGAGAGACATGGAGGGAGAGTGGGCGAAGGGAAGAGAGACATGGAGGGAGAGTGGGCGAAGGGAAGAGAGACATGGAGGGAGAGTGGGCGAAGGGAAGAGAGACATGGAGGGAGAGTGGGCGAAGGGAAGAGAGACATGGAGGGAGAGTGGACGTAGGGCAGAGACACATGGAGAGAGAGTGGGCGAAGGGAAGAGAGACATGGAGGGAGAGTGGGCGAAGGGAAGAGAGACATGGAGAGAGAGTGCATGAAGGGAAGAGAGACATGGAGGGAGAGTGGGCAAAGGGAAGAGAGACATGGAGAGAGAGTGGACGTAGGGAAGAGAGACATGGAGAGAGAGTGGGCGAAGGGAAGAGAGACATGGAGAGAGAGTGGACGTAGGGAAGAGAGACATGGAGAGAGAGTGGACGTAGGGAAGAGAGACATGGAGGGAGAGTGGGCAAAGGGAAGAGAGACATGGAGAGAGAGTGGACGTAGGGCAGAGAGACATGGAGGGAGAGTGGGCGAAGGGAAGAGAGACATGGAGAGAGAGTGGGCGAAGGGAAGAGAGACATGGAGAGAGAGTGGACGAAGGGAAGAGAGACATGGAGGGAGAGTGGACGAAGGGAAGAGAGACATGGAGGGAGAGTGGGCGAAGGGAAGAGAGACATGGAGGGAGAGTGGGCGAAGGGAAGAGAGACATGGAGGGAGAGTGGGCGAAGGGAAGAGAGACATGGAGGGAGAGTGGGCGAAGGGAAGAGAGACATGGAGGGAGAGTGGGCGAAGGGAAGAGAGACATGGAGAGAGAGTGGGCGAAGGGAAGAGAGACATGGAGGGAGAGTGGGCGAAGGGAAGAGAGACATGGAGGGAGAGTGGGCGAAGGGAAGAGAGACATGGAGGGAGAGTGGGCGAAGGGAAGAGAGACATGGAGAGAGAGTGGGCGAAGGGAAGAGAGACATGGAGAGAGTGGGCGAAGGGAAGAGAGACATGGAGAGAGAGTGAGCGAAGGGAATAAAGACATGGAGAGAGAGTGGACAAAGGGAAGAGAGACATGGAGGGAGAGTGGGTGAAGGGCAGAGAGAGACAGAGAGAGAATGGGTAAAGGGCAGAGAGAGAGAGGGTGAAGGGCAGAGAGGGGAAAGAACCTTTACAACGCAACTTTTACAACGCACTACCATTACAACGGAGTCATTACAACGCAACATCCCTTACAACGCATGCCATTACAACGTAACCATTACCACGCATGACACTACAACGCATACCATTACAACGCATAGTACCCTTACACTATCCAACACTTACCCCATTGTTGCACCCCCTGGAGTTAGAATAGTAATTTTTACCCCTACACTATCCAACACTTACCCCATTGTTGCACCCCCTGGAGTTAGAATAGTAATTTTTACCCCTACACTAACCAACACTTACCCTACTGTTGCACCCCCTGGAGTTAGAATAGTAACTTTTACCCCTACACTATCCAACACTTACCCTACTGTTGCACCCCCTGGAGTTAGAATAGTAATTTTTACCCCTACACTATCCAATACTTACCATACATACAATGTATTGGTATGCCTTGTAATGGTATGTGTTGTAAAGGTAGTATGCGTTGTAATGGAATGCGTTGTAAAGGTAGTTTTCAGAAAATTTGTTGTAATGGCATGCGTTGTAATGGAATGCGTTGTAAAGGATGTTGCGTTGTAAAGGTATGCGTTGTAAAAGCATGCGTTGTAACGTCATACATCCGGCAGAGAGACACAAAGATGGAGAGTGGGTGAAGTGCAAAAAGACACGGAGAGAGAGTGGGCGAAGGGCAAAGAGACAGAGAGAGAGTGGGTGAAGGGCAGAGAGAGAGTGGGTGAAGGACAGAAAGACACGGAGAGAGAGTGGGCGAAGGGCAAAGAGACATGGACAGAGAGTGGGTGAAGGGCAGAGAGAGAGTGGGTGAAGGGCAGAGAGACACAGAGAGAGAGTGGGTGAAGGGTATAGAGACAGAGAGAGAGAGTGGATGAAGTGCAGAAAGACACAGAGTGAGAGTGGGTGAAGGGCAGCGAGACACGGAGAGAGAGTGGGCGAAGGGCAGAGAGACACAGAGAGAGAGTGGGTGAAGGGCAGAGAGACATGGAGAGCGAGAGTGGGTGAAGGGCAGAGAGAAAGTGGATGAGAGGCAGAGAGACAGAGAGAGAGAGTGGATGATGGCAAGAGAGACACAGAAAGAGAGTGGGTGAAGTTGAGAGAGACACAGAGAGAGAGGGGGTGAATGGCAGAGAGACACACGGAGAGAGAGTGGGTGAAGGGCAGAGAGACACGCAGAGAGAGTGGATGAAGGGCAGAGAGACACGCAGAGAGAGTGGGTGAAGGGCAGAGAGACTTTGAAAGAGGGTGGGTGAAGGGCAGAGAGACACAGAGAGACCGTGGATGAAGGGCCGAGAGTCACCGAGAGCGAGTCAGTGAAGGGCCGAGAGAGACAGAGAGAGAGAGTGGGTAAAGAGCAGAGAGACACAGAGAGAATGAGCTAAGGGCAGAGAGACACGGAGAGAGAGTGGGTGAAGGGCCGAGACACACAGAGAGAGTGGCTGAAGTGCAAAGAGACAGAGAGAGAGAGAGTGGGTGAAGGGCAGAGAGACACAGAGAGAGAGTGGGTGAAGGCAGGAGAGACACAAAGAGAGAGTGGGTGAAGGGCAGAAAGAGGGACGAGGCGTAGAGAGATCAAAGATCAAGTAGAGAGACAAATTTGAGTTAGAGAAATAGAGATCAGATTGAAACGGAGGGGGGGAGAAAAGGGGTGAGGTAGAGAGAAAATGATGAGTTTGAGTCAAAGGTGAAGTAGAGAGATATATAAAGAGAAAGCGGTACAGTGAAATCTAGACGAGAGAGGAGAGCGAAGGTAAAGTCACACAGAAAAATAGGTAGAGACAGAGGTAAAGAATGATGGGTCGTGAGTATGGGCTAAGGTAATGAGAGAGTTGCAGAGGAATTATGTACAAAGAGCAGGAGGGTGGAGAGGTGGGCCAGCAAACAAAGGGTGGGGTAAGTAGAGAGGTTAGATAGTAAGAGAGTGGTGGTAAGAAAGAGACGCAGTAATGAGATGAAAGTGAGGTACAGAAGTCTTTAAGCTGCAGTTACATTTCTTTTATAATTGGGCATGTAGGAGTGAGAGCCGGCTCGTTGTTCTCAACTCTGTCTACAAGCCTCTTGGGGTCAGCTCTCAACAACCCCACATCCATCGCCGCCAAATCTCATTTGCTTTCAAGTATTGATTATTTTGTATCTAGGATTGCCTGTAATGTTGTATCTAACTTGCTGTGTGTTTGCAAAAGTTGATTCCACATCACTCAAGGATCAGTCTACTGCTCCGTCCACAGACACGCCGTCCAGCTCTGGAACCTCCTCGACACCACAGCTCCTGATGTTGCCTTCCTCACGGAAACCTGGATGAACGCCTCCTCAGCGCCCGACATCGCCATCGCCATCCCAGAGGGCTACAAGATCATCCGGAGAGACCGCGACAAGCAGACTGGAGGAGGCATCGCCATCATCCACAGGAACAGCATCCGCATCTCGACCAACACCGACGACACCCTGACAACCGCCGAACACCTGCACTTCCAGATCCACACCGACCCCAAGACCACCCTCAAAGGCACCCTGATCTACCGACCTCCGGGACCACGCACTCAATTCAGCGAAGACATCGCTGACTTCATCAGCCCGCACGCCCTCCCCTCCGCTGACTGAATCCTCCTCGGGGACATCAACTTCCACCTGGAGAACAACAACGACCGCAACACCACCACCCTGCTTGACAACCTCGCCACCCTCGGACTCAAGCAGCTGGTGACCACCCCCACCCACCTCGCCGGACACACACTCAACGCCGTCTTCTCGTCCAGCAAAGACATCGCCTTCAGCCACGCCACTGGACTCCACTGGACGGACCACAGCTGCATCCACTTCACCTTCAGAAGGACCACGGTCCACCACCACCAGCAACAGGCTGCACGAAGAAGCTGGAACAAGATCACAGCCGACCAACTCGCCGCATCCCTAAGCCAGCACCCTCCCGCCAGCTCAGCGAACCCCAGCCAAGCCGCCGACAACCTCACGAAATGGATCTGCACCTGTGCGGACGAACTCGCCCCTCTGAGGACCCCGCCCAGCAGACCCGGAAGGAAGAAGGCCCCGTGGTTCACCGACGAACTCAAGAGCTCCAAGAAGAACTGCCGTGCCCTCGAGAAAGCCTGGAGAAAAGACCCTACACCGGACAACATGACTACCCTCAAGCTCGCCACCCGAAAGCACCGCCAACTGATCCACGCCACCAAGAAAACAGCATTCAAGGACCGGCTGGACAACAACGCACACAACAGCAAGGAACTCTTCAACATTGTGAGAGAGCTCTCCAACCCCAACGCCGGAACCAACGACATCACCCCATCGCAAGACCTCTGCAACTCCCTCGCCTCCTACTTCCACAACAAGATCGCTGACATACACAACAGCTTCAGCACACAAACAACGCTCCCCACGACCACACCAACGCCCCCACCACCACCCTCAACGCCTGGACACCGATCAACCTCGAAGACACCATCAGCACAATGAACTCCATCCACTCCGGATCTCCAACCGACCCATGCCCTCACCACGTCTTCAACAAGGCCGACGCTGTCATCGCACCCCACCAGAGGGACATCATCAACACCTCCTTCGACACCGCAACCTTCCCTGAGAGCTGGAAGCACGCGGAACTCAGCGCTCTACTAAAGAAACCAACGGCGGACCCCACCGAACTCAAGAACTACCGCCCCATCTCGCTCCTCCCGTTTCCAGCCAAAGTCATCGAGAAGACCGTCAACAAGCAACTGGCAGCCTTCCTCGAGACGACTGGATCCCTCGACCCATCTCAGTCAGGCTTCCGGGCCAACCACAGCACCGAGACCGCCCTCATCGCTGCCACTGACGACATGCGAACCCTGCTGGACAACGGAGAAACAGCGGCCCTCATCCTCCTGGACCTCTCCGCGGCATTCGACACTGTCTGCCACCGCACCCTAGTGCAGCGCCTCAGCAACGTCGGAATCAAGGAGAAGGCACTGGAATGGATCAACTCCTTCCTCGCCGGAAGGACACAGAGAGTCAGCCTCCCCCCGTTCAAATCAGAAGCCACGGAAGTCATCTGCGGCGTCCCTCAGGGCTCCTCGCTCAGCCCCACCCTCTTCAATGTCTACATGAGCCCCCTTGCGGCCATCGCACGCCAACACAACCTGAACATCATCTCCTACGCCGATGACACCCAGCTGATCCTCTCCCTGACCAACGACCCCACCTCCGCCAGAGCCAACCTACACGAAGGGATGAAAGACGTGGCCGAGTGGATGACGACCAGCCACCTGAAACTGAACACAGACAAGACGGAAGTCCTCATCCTGGGCTCCTCACCCTCCGCCTGGGACGACTCCTGGTGGCCCCCCGCCCTGGGCAACGCACCCAAACCGACAGACCACGCACGCAACCTGGGCTTCATCCTGGACTCCTCCCTCTCCATGACCAGACAAGTCAACGCCGTCTCCTCGTCCTGTTTCAACATCCTGCGCATGCTACGTAAGATCTTCCGGTGGATCCCCACCGAGACCAGGAAGACGGTCACCAAGGCCCTCGTCACCAGCCGTCTGGACTACGGCAACGCCCTCTACGCCGGAACCACCGCCAAGCTCCAGAAGAGACTCCAGCGTATCCAGAACGCCTCGGCGAGACTCATCCTCGACGTCCCCAGACGAAGCCACATCTCCAGACACCTGAGAGACCTGCACTGGCTCCCGATCAACAAAAGAAACACCTTCCGGCTCCTCACCCACGCACACAAAGCCCTACACAACCAAGGCCCGACTTACCTCAACAGCCACCTCAACTTCTACGCTCCCAAACGCCATCTCCGCTCGACCAGTCACGCCCTCGCCGCCGTCCCCCTCATCCGCAGAGCGACAACAGAAGGAAGGTCCTTCTCCCACCTGGCCGCCAAGACTTGGAACTCCCTCCCGACCGACCTACGCCTGACCCAAGACCACCTCTCCTTCAGGAAGAAGCTCAAGACCTGGCTGTTCGAGCAGTGCGGACCCCTCTACCCCCCAAGCGCCTTGAGACCCTCCGGGTGAGTAGTGCGCGGTATAAATGCCTATGATTGATTGATTGATTGATTACTGCGAGGTTAGATTGAGCGAGTCCATGTTGAGTGTCCCATCGATTGCTTCTCATTACCTACGCCTTCTGGAATTCATTCAAAGTAATTGTGAGAAGCTGGCTTGGTATATGGTGTGCACTTTAGCACCTTGCACCAATCCAGACAACCCTTCTGGTGTTTTTAGTGGTCTTAGTCAACCTTAGTAAGCTCTCTAAGTGGTAGCTGTGGAGAGCCGCCTTCAAGTGCAGTCCAGAAGGAGTGTAAAGTAGCTTGTTTTACCAGAACATAATCTCATTGATATAGATTAAGTAAAAAAGAGCAACACAGTGTATTTATAAAAATAAGTATTTATCATATAACACTCACTAACACATACAAGTATCTCCTAGCCTGAGATACACACAATGCACACAATGCACACAATACTTTTCAATAGAAACAGGTAAGCAAAACGTAATACACAGTGGTCACTAGGGGGAGACGAAACCATATATTAAAATAGTGGTATACGAACCATGACTCAAGTCGAGACTATAAGCAGAAGACGTAGAAGTGCCGGGGACCCAAAGAACCACCTGAGGTAACTAACCGGGAATCCCACGGAGGGCGTGTGCAGAGCGGTAACACAACCGTGGGATTAATGCAAGTCAATGAGTAAGTCTTGGTGGCAATTTTATAGTAGAAAGAAAGGCCTTTTCCAGTGGACCCTGAAGGAACCCCATGGAAGGCAGTAGTTTAGAGAGCCACCCCACCCGTGGATACCAAAGGAACCAGGATACCTGCCCCTAGGAGCCAGGTGCAAAGGTGTGAAGTGGTGTTGGAAACCGCTGCCGAACCCAATGGAGGACTTCAGGAAGATGCCGCTGCTGGAGAAGGAGAAAGTGTCCAGTGGAACACAAAGGTGGATTCAAGTCGAGAAGTACCTGAAAGCAGAGGGAACAGAGTCTATGCCACTTGGAAGTGACCAGGAGGCACGGAAGACGAATGCCCACCAAAGTCGGGTGTTGCAGGAGAGTCGATAGTGACCTTGGAGCTGCAGTTGTGTGGACCAGGCGATGCTGTGGAAGACCAGGAGCCATTCATGAACTGTCCCATGTTGGATGCCGAGAGTTGAGTTGTCGGTGTCCGTCAGGGGCACCAACAAGCCTTGACAACTGCAAACAACGTGGAGAGTGAAGAAGGTGCAATGTCGGGACCAGCAAGGTCCAGGTGACTCAGGCCCTTAGCAATCAGAGGAGCCCAAAGAATTCAAAGATGACCCTCAAGAGGACCCACAGGCCGGAGGCACTGAGTGGCAAGAGGACCTCGAGCAGCTCAACAAAGAAGCAAGCCCAGAATGCAAGTGTTTGCGGTGAGGATGAACATCTTGGTCACTGGAGAAGCTTGAATTTGGGGCTACTTGGAGCCTGAAAATCTTGGTGGAGGGAAGCCAACAATCCTTTGCAACTGCAAGTCGACACGGAGCACAGGGGTTTGGTTCCTGCGGCTCCAACAAGGGATACTGGCCGCAAATTTGGTGAGAGGACAGGTCAGTCCTCGAGGGATGTGAAGAACCACCACCTGTGTTGCTTAGCTTTTTGGAGTCCATGGGATCTCAGGATCAGCAGACCAGTCAGCTTAGTAGCGGTGCCTGCAGATGCAGGGAAGTGACTCCTTCACTCCAAGGGAAATTACTTCAGCGGTCTTTGGATGCCCACAGGCCTTGAAAGGTTCCTGTATGGTGCACAGGCATGGACGTTGGAGCAGACTAGCAGGGAGAGGAGATTAGGAGGAGAAGGAATCTTCCCTGTTGCAGCTTTGATGCCCAGAGAGAAGTCCAGCAAAGTCCAGAGTGCCCAGATGGTTGAAGAAGTGGTGTCTGAAATGAATCTTGTCCCATGACGAATCTAGGGACCCACCCTCTTAAGTACTTTAAGGAAATGGTTGGGATGATTCCGGGGTCCCTCCCTATGGAGAGGCTGGACAAGGGGAGTATACTCCCCTGTCCTTTGTCCAGTTTCGTGCCAGAGCGGGAGCCAAAGGCTCCCTGATATGGTTTGGATTGGACTATGCATGGAGGGCACCAAGTGTGCCCTGCACGCAGACTATGTGGCACTGGCAAGCTCCCCACCGTGCCCCAATACTCTAAACCCTGTCTGGGAGGTGGTCACACCTCCCTGTGACAAGATACCTATTGTTCTGCCTTCTCCTGCTCGAGCTTGGCTCAGCAGCAGGAGGGCAGAATCGTGTCTCTGGCCGGCAGCAGCCCTAGCTTGCTCTCCGGAGCTGGAAGACTGGGACTGGGAGCACAGAGGACCTCCCAAAGGAGCTTTACAGTGCATGGAATCATAACTCCATCGCCGTTTACAGTGTGGGGGTATGATTTCAACATGTTTGATACCAAACATGATAGGATTTGTTACAGACAGTTCAATGACGCGGTGCCCCTTTATATGTTAAATGGCTGTCTCACTTACAACCTGGGAGAATGGACTCCGTAGGCTGTAGAGGTGTCCTACTCATGCAGGGGCACCCTCTCACTTAGAACCAAGTATGCTTCCTTCAGGATTGAAAGGCCTGCTCTACGGGTGACTTATAGGTGCAGTGACTGACCTTAGATATAGGGAAACCAGCACCAGCTTTCACAGGCTCCAATGGGAGGCCTGTAGTTACAAATTGAGTGGTCTCCCATGGGTGGCATAATACATGCTTCAGACCATGGGGGATCCCTGGTGTACCTACGCCCTGGGTACCTTTGTAGTATATACTAGGGACTGATAAGTGTACATCAGTGTCCAATCTGGGATGTACCTAAGTACTTACCATACCAATTTAGGGGCAAAAGCACAGAGACCAGGGTCCTGATTAGCAGGATACCACTACCAGACAGACTAGTCAGAAACAGCATTACATCAAGCAAAAAGTGTGGGCAACCATAGAAGCAGATACTACTTTCCTACAGTCATAATCTGCTCTGAGTATTATGCTAATGGCCCTCTGCTTCTGGTATGAGTCCAGCAGCTTTGTAGGTCTGCTTCAATGGTGACACAGAGAGGAACAGAAAGCTGACCGAGGCCACACCTTAATGGAATAAAGGTAGAGATTCTGCTCTGTGGCATAAACTTCTTCTGAAGACTCCTCAAATTTGGAACCACAAATTATCTCTGAAATTCAAGGTAAAAAAGCTTGGACTTCTGTTTTGACAACGCAGTCAGACTCCCCTTTGGAAAACACAATCTTGTATTTTCTTGTGTGCCAGCAAAGCGTTCACGTTGATCCATCAATGTTTTAGAGATTTGTTGGTCGTTTATTTGTCATCTCCTGAGGCCTACCTCAGTTATGGGAATGGTCTGAGTCAACTGCTTCCAGTGATAGCAATGCCACAGGGTGCAGAATGCCAGCACGCATCGTTTGTTTCAGCTTTCCAAGCTCCAGATTATGGGATGCTCTTGACTTTGCTCGCTTGAAGCTCGGATCTAGAACAAAGGGCTATATTATCAAGAACGGCGATAACATTATGATTTAGTGGCAGGAAACTGATAATATGCACTTGAGAATTTCCATAGAAGTCCAGGTTCACACCAGAACCGTTCCTGATAATATGGCCCAATGTCCCTCCCGAGCTACACATGGAAATGTTATTTTTAAGGTTTAAGTAGAAACTTAAAACTCTATCAGTACTCTTCTTCTTAAACTGGACCGGCGACGCACCTTAGTCCAACCTCGCAAGGCATCTGCACGGCTGTAATAAGATGCTACATAAATATCTCATCAACTGCGCATGCACCACAAAACGATCCAGACCTTCAGAGCACATCACATAGTTCAGGCACGCTCACACACATGTAGGAATAAACCTCCAAAGGAACATCTTACAGCCAAGATGTCATCAGTCAATGCCATGTCGTGACCCTGTGCCTCATGGGAACAGTCTAGACCGAACTGCCAAGCCATGCCTTCCCTGGACCGGAAACCAGCATCCTGGGACCGTTTTCGGATTAACACCCCTCATCAGCCAGGCTAGCTTGAATCCAGTGGCAAAGTGAGCAAATGACCAACGTCTGGGCATACCTGTCCCACTTAGGGTGAACAAAGCCAAAACATGGAGATGAATTTTTATAGGCCAGTGTTGTGGCTGGAAAGCGTCATGGCAGATGATTCTGCAAATAAAGCATTTTCGTTAAAAGAATCTGGTGTCTGCTCCTAGTCCATAAGGATTTGAGTGGAAGAAACATGAATCAACTTCTATATATAGATATAGATACATTCGTCAGTAGGTAGTTATAGTTAGCACCGAAGTTTCCATTGGAAAATCGTTTCTGGTTTTGCCTACTACCTTGGAGCCTAATGAGAAATATTCACAACATTGTCAAAACACGTCCCCTATTTGGTTCAGCCGCAGTGTTTGGGGCTGGAGAAAAAAGGAAGGTCCCAAAACACGTTTTCTCCTATGTTATGTCAATGGGGATTTTTCCGTTTTTGAACATGAACACAGCCCAGATCTCTGAACGGAATTACACCAAATTTGGCAGAAAGGTAGATGTTGGTGCAGAAAGCGGGTTTATTTGTGATTTGGAGTAAATAGAGAATGCCAGATTTTGGGTCCGAGACAAGAAAAGGAGCAACCTCCCATTCTTGTTAATTTAAATCTGGGGATCACAAAGTGACAGCAAGTCCAGAAACAACAGTTCTAGCTCCAATGCACTCACTGAATGTTGGAATATGCATAATGCACATCTTCCATTGGTATTGCCTTGTAATGTGTTGGACTGTGAGGATTTTATGGAGGTGTGAGAGTGGTTTGAGGAGGGTTGTTGTGTCTTATGTGTATTTGTGTGTTGGCATGCTCGGAGGCAGCCTTGGCCCGTGCAGGTAAGAACGGCGGGTCCGGTGGGGGGAGGGGGGTATTTCGACAGACTACAGCAAGGGGAAATTAAATAAATAAGAATTTTTTCCCTCGTCGTCGTCTGTCGAAATCCTCCCCAGCGAGCCACACACACCTGCACGGCCCGCGGCTGCTACTTGACACCCACTAGTCTCTTCTCATCAGTCGTGCAGCACCAGCAGGGCTACATTCCTACCTCAGACACAACCCTTGACTCTCCAGCAAACGCTTCCCCACTCACTCTGGTGCCTGTTTATTGCTAACGCTCTAAACTACTATCAGTGCACTTAATACCTGTGTACTATTATTGATTGACACAGTTACTCTACCAGTGATGTGCACTTTTATCAGAAGAAGCAATAACAACAGTAAACCTGAGAAGCTGAAATGGCCCCTCAGCTGGGGAAGGATGTCTACCTTGTTGTGGGAGGACAGGCTGCGGGGAGAACATGACCTGCGTTAAATAGCTCTGTAACCTGCTTTCAAGACCGAGCCTTCATTACATGGAACTCTGAGGGGCTTATCTACAAGCCACTTGTGCCGCCGGTGCGTCACTTTTGATAAGGGAAAAAGTAACGTAAATAAGCGCCTTAGTTTCTAAAACAAATGGCAAAGTAAACTTGTGCTGAGTATGGGTGGGTGGAATTTGCTTAATCGTGTTACGCAAATCTCTGCGAAATGGTAAAAAAATCTCTGCGAACACGCAGAAATTCCCGAACACGCAGAATTGCTTGTTCGCGATGCTTTTTTACTGTCCGCAATTGCTGTTTGCGTGCTCGGAGGGAAATATCTTGCAAACACGCATTTTGAGAACGCGAACAAGCGAAACATTTTTGAAGACACGGAATGCAGAATTTTGGCCAATTTCACGTTCGCCGCAGAACGCAAAATTACCCAAATTCCGCAAATTCCGCATACGGAACGGAATTTACCACCCAGGCCTATTGCTGAGCATTATATGCTTATCGAACCAGTAAATAGCACTTAAGTAATATATGATGATTTCAACATGACCACCATATTTTCAACTGCTTAAAAGGTTCTTGCTGCATTACCTCACCCTATATCTCAGGATGCTGTTTCATACCAACAATGGAAGCATTTTCATAAGGATTTGAACAAAGTATGCTTGTTATATCTCATTTGTTTCTGCTAGAGATGTTTCAGCCTCTTTGTGTGATGTCATTAACCAAAGGCCATGTCTGTCACTACCTATTACGGCTCTGAGTCAAAAGATCATGCTGGATATAAGGGTTAAATCATGACACTTCCTGTGATGTTACCAGGTCAAAGATCTTGTGATGAAACTTCCTATGACATCATCTGTAGGTGAAAAAGCATGTGATGTCACTTCCACTAGCCCTTGAATTTTGATGAATGGATGTCCTTCAGCATAATGTTGGAATACCTACCCCAATCTAAAGGACCAGATTTCCTCCATGAAGTGGCACAGCATCAGGGTCCTTTCCGAATGAGGTCTAAACCGTTTGATTTAGGAAACCCCTAAATGTGTCTGTTCCATCTCCTGAGAGTCCATAAGATGGCTTTGCATGACCAGGATTGTTTGTTTTACAGAGACCACGAGCGCCATCACCACAGATGTCACAGTGAACACGACAACCAAACCCACTAAGAACAGCACAACCTGTGGAGGTAAATATACCAAGGAAGGACAGGTATTCAGCCCCGGGTCACAGCAAGGAAGGTTGGTCAAACCTATCTGAATGTATGCACGGTCTGGTGTAAGTCTATCTGAATGTATAAACAGGCTGGTGTAAATCTATCCAGGTGTATGTAATGTCTAATGTAAATCTATCTGAATGTATGCACAGGCTGGTTTAAATCTATCCAGGTGTATGTAATGTCTAATGTAAATCTATCTGAATGTATGCACAGTCTGGTGTAAATCTATCTGAATGTATGGACAGTCTGGTGTAAATCTATCTGAGTGTATGCACAGTGTGGTGTAAATCTATCTGAGTGTATGCACAGTCTGGTGTAAATCTATCTGGGTGTATGCACAGTCCGGTGTAAATCTATCTGAGTGTATGCACAGTCTGGTGTAAATCTATCTGGGTGTATGCACAGTCTGGTGTAAATCTATCTGAGTGTATGCACGGCCTAGTGTAAATCTATCTGGGTGTATGCACAGTCTGGTGTAAATCTATCTGAGTGTATGCACGGCCTGGTGTAAATCTATCCAGGTGTATGCGCAGTCTAGCCTAAATCTATTTGGATGTATGCACAGTCTAGTGTAAATCTATTTGGATGTATGCACAGTCTGGTGTAAATCTAACTGACTTTATGCACGGCCTGGTGTAACTCTACCCAATTGTATGCGCAGTCTGGTGTAAATCTATCTGTATTACCTAATGGCGGGCTCCATTATGTATATAGTTAGGACCTAGTTTCCATAAGAAAAGCGTTTATTGTTTTCCCAATAACTTTGGCGCCTGTTGCCAAATCTTTGCAAAAGTTTCAAAACGCGTTGCCCATTCTGGTCAGCTCTTATCCTGAAAGTTTCAAGGTGATTTACCAAGCGGGGGTCGAGAAAAAAGGGGGGTCCCAAAACATGTTTTTTCGATGTTATTTTCCATAGGAAACTTAAGACACGGTTACAGCCCGAACTGCTTAACGGAATTAAACCAAATTTGGCAAAAAGGTAGCCGTTGTTTCAGAAAGAACTCTTTTTCTTAAATGGTGTAAATCGGTTCAGTAGTTCCTGAGAAAATAAAAAAAAGAGGTCAAAAATGCATTTTCCATAGGAAACTTTAGATACGGCTACAGTTTGAACTACTGAACGGAATTACACCAAATTTGGCATAAAGATAGCCCTTGTTTCTGAAATAACTATTTTTCTTAAATTGTGTAAATCCGTTCAGTAGTTGCAGAGAAAATCAAAAATAAAAGTTTCGATATTTAGAGGCACTGAGGATCCACGCACCCTCCCGACCACAAGCTTTATTTTAATTGGCTGTCAACACTCCAAACCAGGAAGTGTTGGCAGCCATCTTGCGCCTCAATAACTAAGGCACAAGAAAACAGAAAAACAAAGGCGTAAAACAAGAAAAGGGGGCAGGGTAGAAACACCCTGACCCCCTAGGCCTGCTCAGGGGGTAACACAAGGACCCCCGGGCCCCAAAAAGTATTTGTTTAACAAAAAAATCAGCTGAATTTTCTCTTTGGTGTACGAATCCGGCTGAGAAAATAAAAAATAAAAAGCGCTGGCTCCTGCGTTTTGTTTTATTGAAGCCCCCAGGTGGGCCCGTTTCCGGTGGCAGTAAATAAAAGTGTGGGGGTGCTCCAATCCCCACACACTGCCCCAGGGACCGCCACCTCCGACGCTTCTTTTTTAATCTGTGGGGTCCTCCAAGGCCCCCCCAAGACCCGTAGACAACCACCCCCGGGGCTTTTTTAAAATATTATGTATATGCATTCTCAGATGTGTGACTATGTACGCTACAGGGTAATACACCTAACAGTGTGTTTGCATACAAGCGAGACATCACATTGTGCATAAACTCAGAGGGCAATACACCACACTGTGCCTACATTCAAAGTGTTTTACACTAGTGTGCTTTTCACTACAGCATGCATGCATCAAGAGATCATTATATACAACAGTGCATACTTCCGGAGTGTTGTACACCATCCTGTAAAAGGAATATGTTACTTACTCTGTAAGTATCTGTTCATAGCATGTAGTGCTACAGCATCACATTATTTGCATACTTCCATCTAGAATGTTTGCAACTTTCTTTTGTTTGAAGAAGTCTTGTTAGTCATGAGGTCATGACTCATAAGACTCACAGGCTATGCGACTTCTTCCTTAGTTGGGAATATGCACAGTCCGGTCTTAATCGATCTGTGTGTATGCAGGGCCTGGTGTAAATCTAATCAGGTGTATGCACAGTCCAGTGTAAATCTATTTGAGTGTATGCACAGCCTGGTGTAAATCCATCCAGGTGTATGCACAGTCCAGTGTAAATCTATTTGAGTGTATGCACGGCCTGGTGTAAATCTATCCAGGTGTATGCACAGTCCAGTGTAAATCTATCTGAGTGTATGCACGGCCTGGTGTAAATCCATCCAGGTGTATGCACAGTCCAGTGTAAATCTATCTGAGTGTATACAGGGCCTGGTGTAAATCTATCCAGGTGTATGCACAGTCCGGTGTAAATCGATCTGTGTGTATGCACGGCCTAGTGTAAATCCATCCAGGTGTATGCACAGTCCAGTGTAAATCTATCTGAGTGTATGCACGGCCTGGTGTAAATCCATCCAGGTGTATGCACAGTCCAGTGTAAATCTATCTGAGTGTATACAGGGCCTGGTGTAAATCTATCCAGGTGTATGCACAGTCCAGTGTAAATCGATCTGTGTGTATGCACGGCCTGGTGTAAATCCATCCAGGTGTATGCACACTCTGTAGTGTAGTTCCTATTTCCCTTATAGGCTCTGCGCTTTGGAATAATATACATTATAGTTGTGGCATAGGACTGATGTTAGTATGCCTCTATAGAGTGCATTAAACTTAATTACTTTGTGTGCCAACTAACTCAGAGGTCACTAGAAACTTCTCGAATAAACAAGAAGGGAGTAGTTTCTGACAACCGCATAAACATGACAACTTTGTTTCCCTTAGAATCGGAACAGTCTCAGAATCGCGGAAACAATAGATAACAGTTTCACTCAGTCAATCGTGCATGCTTCGCTTCTTCAGAGTTACACAGAAATAGATAGACGGGTGTCTCAATAAAAGGATTTATTGGACAGTTTTGTTTCTCATGTAAGAGATCGGAGCTGTTACAATCACAAGAAAGTATGCAAAATATAATATGTACATCGTAAGCAGTAAGAAGAAATAATACTACAAGAGCCAAATCAAGCCGTGGTTTGCCTTGGTAAGGGAAGGTATATTTATACCCGGTAGGTGGCTAGGAATGTTACCATTGACGTAAATTTGGGCAGAGGAAGACGTCATGAATGAACCCCTAAGGAATACTAGTTCAGGCATCATAAATGAATTCTTGGAGAAATCAGTAATCCAAGCAGAGAAAGTCCCAAAGGCTTAAGGGTCTGGTTTATAAGAACTCGTTGTGACGTGGGTAGGACGGATGTAGGTGACCATGCCTGTATTTGGATAGCATGGCTAATGCCTAAATAAGGAATGGGATTCTATGCCTAAAGAAGGACAATGTGAGTTGTGCGTATATAAGGATATGATTCGGGAAACCTATGTACGGGTATCTAAATCGGAACACAACACCCACTCTAATTTCGAATGATCGACATTACTAAATGCTAAACATGCTAAACATATGAAATTGAGTATCACATGTTTGCTAAAAACATTTGTAAAAGCATACTAAAATAAGTCTTTGTTAAAAATCTTTTGCTAGACATGAAATGCAAAGGTGCTGTACATATTAAAGCAATGTTTCATTATAAGCATATGTTTACAGTGAATGCTAAATGAATGAACATATATATACATATGATAAAATGGTTCATGATTACAAAAGAAAAAGCTTAAGGCCATTTCATGTCATGGTACATAAATGACATTGTTGTGAAAAGGTGAAAAGGTGTCCCTGGAAGTTTTCAAAGAAGTCTGTTCTTTATGAATAGTTCTACTGTAAGCAGATTACTTTGCCATAAAAAAGAAAAATACAAATTTGGAAAAAAAAATTCATCATAGGAAACAGTTCTAAGGTTTGTCTTTGTTTATGAGAAATGAAGGCCAAATTCATATCTTTCCCGTTACACTGTGTGTCGAATCAAATGTCAGTGTATGGGGCTGGTGAAAACATGAAATCCTCTATTCCTGTAGACAAAAAATCCTCTACCGATGTCGGTGACAGTTGGAATACTTTGTTTAGAAGATTAACCGCACAAGATGCGAAGCATCACCTTCATCATTGGATGCTACAGCAATGTTCGTTTCCGATGTTACCATTGCAGAGAGGTGTAAAAAGGGGCATGGCCTCTGAACACCTCTCTGCAACTCAGTTCCCTAAGCCAT
Organism: Lissotriton vulgaris; assembly: GCF_964263255.1. Taxonomy (NCBI): domain Eukaryota; kingdom Metazoa; phylum Chordata; class Amphibia; order Caudata; family Salamandridae; genus Lissotriton; species Lissotriton vulgaris. The sequence continues at coordinate 1,573,474,170 of NC_141696.1, forward strand.
ACTGGTGGTACCTGATGGGCTAGTTGGACCCTATGGACCCTCAGGATTCAAGGGGCCTTAATCCCCCTAATTAAAATGCACCACAGGCGTGTTTGCACAGTGGTAAAGGGAGGGGGCTGAGTCTGAGGTGACACGTGTGCAAACACGCTCTCTGGTGCATTTTAAGTTGGGGGATTAAGTCCCCTTGAATCCTGAATGTCCCTGGGGTCCAATTAGCCCACCAGGTACCTCCAGTAAGCGCCACCGAGCTGCGTTGCCGAGAGGTGTAAAAAGGGGCATGGCCTCTGGAGACCTCTCTTCAAGGAAGCTCCCTAGCGCATACTGGTGGTACCTGGTGGAATAGTTGGCCCCCAGAGACCCTAAAGATTCAAGGGGACTTAATCCCCCAATTTACAACACGCAAGGGGGCGTGTTTGCAGAGCGGTGGAGAAAGGGTGTATGGCCTTTGTCTACATCTCACCAATTACACTGCGTGGGGCTTACTGTAGGTAAAAGGTAGGCTAGTTGGCACCTAAAGGACCCCCAGCAATGAAGGGGACTTCAATCCCCATCCAAGAGCATGCCAGGGAGTGTGTTTGTAGAGTGGTGGGCAAAGTGGGCATGGCCTGGTACGAGTACTTACCAATGCTGCTGTGTGGGACTGACTGAAGGTAATAGTTTGAGAAGTTGTCCCACAAGGATGTCCTCAGGGGCCAACTACCCCTCTTGTTACCTCCAGTAAGTCCCACACTGTGGGATTGCTAAGACGTCTTCGAAGGCCATGGCCCCCTTTCTCTACCAATCTACAATTGTGCCTTCTTGGCAGACTACGGGAAGGGGGATGAATCCAATTTAGTCCTGAGGGAGTTTGTGGGCCAAAACTCCCTCCTGGTACGTCCTATAAGTCCTACCCAGCGGAATTCCTGAGCGTTGGTTGGACGCCCAGCACCATTTCTCCACCACTCTACAAAACGCGACTACTAGTTAAAGTAGCATACTTCTGCACCTCTGACTTAGAGGTGGCATTAATCCCCATGCCCTTTTATGTACTAGGGCCATACAGAGGAGGTCATGCTAATCACAGGGTGTTAGAAATGGGATTTCCGGTTGGCTAAGGCTTGCGCCAAAGCCTGGCAGAAACCACCACTCTAGTCAGGGCAAGGGAGTTACACGCCAAGGATAACCCCTGCTCGCCCTCTCGGTAACGTGACACGAGCAGTAAGGCTGATCCCGGAGGCAATGTAGGATAAGTATTTACGCACTCACCCAGCAACAACACCCAAGGCCCACCACAAAGGAAACTCCACGGAAGGTTATATATACAAATAGCCTTTGTATTATACCCAACACATTAGATAATAAACACACACTTTACAATGTGCCAAAGGCACAGGCAGAATTTACAGGAGATTATGTACATGGGACAGGGTCGTGTGGGCCACTGTCAGGAATAAGTACTGTTAGAACTAGCACTTGGTAGGAATAACACTTTGTAGAAATAGCACTTGGAACATAGAACACTTGTAGCACCAAATAGCAAATGTAGCACACAACCATTAACCACTGGTAAAAGGTAAGTACCACCTACGCAATCTTAACCACCTTAGGAAAATTTCACGCTGGGAACCATGAACTCACTAGTATAACTATACTAGGAAAAGCAACCTCCTAAGCATAAAAACACATTCAGAGGTATCGGCAAGCAGCTTGGCACATGATGCATAAAAACACATTCAGAGGTATAGGCAAGAAGCTTGGCACATGATGCGTAAAACATATTCAAAGGGATAGGCAAGAAGCTTGGCACATGATGCATAAAAACACATTCAGAGGTTTAGGCAAGCAGTTTCCACATGATGCATAAAAACACATTCAGAGGTGTAGGCAAGAAACTTTCCACATGATGCATAAAAACACATTCAGAGGTGTTGGCAAGTATCACAGTTGTGCAAAAGATCAAATAGGGCATAAACTTGTACCCCACGCAGGAGCACAACACATGGAACTGTCCCCCAGGCCAACTGGCCTCCCAGGGGTTGAAACGCCCCGTTTCCACAATGTCAGGGCAGGCAGCGCAGGCAGCCAAAGAGATTGTAAGGGCCTAAACGAAGCAGCTGCCCACTAAGTGCTGGGCAGCTGGAGATAGGAATGGAGCCTGGGCTCTCAGTAGCCCCGTGAATAAATTGCGCCACGTTGGATCCCTCTGGCTCGAGAAACAAGATGCCCCCTGGAGCCTCATGGGTTCGAACTAACTGTGGGCCCAGGAGCCTCGTGGGCTCTGAAGAAGATGCTGCCCACTGTGGGGGGAGCGGCCCGCTGCCAGCCGGGGCCGCTCTACCTCCCTAAATGCCCCCTTTGTTGTTTGAGCCTCGTGGGCTCTGCTTAATAAACTGTCCCCGTCGTTGGAGTCCCCCCTCTGGGTACTCGGAACTTGAACACAATCTGCGCCACAGGAGCCTCTTGTGGGCTCTAGAAATAATTGGGGCTGAGATTGAAGGGGGAGCGGCCCGCTGCCTTCCGAGGCCGCTCCACTAGCCGAAGAAATGCCCTGGGACCGTTGGAGCCTCGACAGGCTCTGAATCTGGCAGGGCTGTGAGCCTCGTGGGCTCTAAACAAAAGGTGCAGTAACTTTGGGGGAGCGGCCCTCTGCCTACTGGGGCCGCTCAGGAAGGACTTTTCGACGGTGCCTTGCTCAGGCACCAACCCTTTCCCCACACGGAGCCCGCACTCACTGAGGACAATTCCGTGGGAATCTGCCGCCTCCTTCTCCGGCACCGGGCACAGGACTTCTCAACCCGCAGTCTCCTCTGTCGGCGCTGCTCCTCGGGCGTGTGTGGCTCGTCTACTCGGGGGCTTCCGGCCTCAATCCTTCCCCTGCGCTGGACCAATCCCAGCGTGGCTCCGGGGTGGGTCCCCTAACCAACCAGGCTTCTCTCCTCAGTCGCGCCTCCAATTGCCGGGCACCTCTTCCCCCTGCTGGGCCAATCCCAGCGTGGCAGGAACGATTACGCAGGCGGACTCCGGGTCCGCGGTGGTGATTTCCAGCTCAACACGGGGTGGGCTCCCATGAAATAAATATTAAATCGGGGTGGGCACCTGATATCAATGGAAATATGGAAAATAAGCGTCCGGCAGTGCAGGGTGGGCACCCGGGCTGCAAATCAGCAACGAAGGGGATCCCCACGCCAGGGAATTCTTCGAGACAAGAAATGGCAGCTCGGGCTGCAATTTTAAAAGGAGCAGGGCTCCAGCCCCCAGGATATAGCGTTCTCCTGAAAAGTAAAACACAGCGCTTCCCAGGGAAAGCAAAACACAGCACCTCCCAGGTGCTGCAAGGAGAAATAAAGTGCCCCAAGGCACTACAGGGCATAAGTCCTTTTTGGAAAGGTAGGCAGGGGGGCAAAGGCTCACAGGGCCCTCCAGGCAGGGAGGCAGTCACAGTGGCGGTATCCTCCTGGCCCCCAGTAGCAGCAGGCCCCCCTCAAAGTAGGATCAGGAAAGAGAACAACATTCATGGAGACACAGCCCCTTTTTATACACCTAATTCCTTTGTCTGTGTCTGCTGGGTGGGGGGAAAACCAGTCGCAGCTGGTTTTGGAGCACTTTGATGTTCTCAGCCCCTCTTCCCATTCACTAGTCAGGCTAGGGTCATCAGTCGCACCACAGGGGGCAGAGCCAGCCTTGTGTGGGGAAAGCCCAGCCCTATTCAGGTCCCAGGTGCACTCCTTCCTCACATCAACCATTCAGATCTCTCCACTCACCACCGGGGCAGACCCATCCTGACCCCTGGAGCCAGGGTCACCAGCCAGCTCCAGCCAATCACAAATCTGAAAGCCTATTCACAAACATGCCAGCTTCTAGAAGTGGCACTTCCACACTAGGTACATTAACGCCACACACATCATTGCGCAGCATTTAATCACACGAGTCTGCACATACCAAACTCCACCCTGCACTCCCCACGCATCAGGAACTAACATGGACATATACATTCCCCATGCATTCCTATGGGAGGGCAGGCCAGTCTCACCACACGCACTCAGAGTGCGCACGCACTTTCTACTGGGACTCAGTGAAAGTGCGCAAAGCCAAAAAATAACTAACACCAAGTCACAATTAAAAGCAAAAAGTTTAGGGGTGAACCAGCCAGAAGGGCCAAGTCCAACACAGGTGTACCGCAACGCATAGTGTTTCCTAGTGTATGTAGGTGTTTCCACTGTATTCTAAGTTTCTTTTAGCATAGCACTGGCACTAGGCCTGGTTAGTCAGAGTCAGTTACCACCAGTACCCATCTGAAAAAGTTGTGGGCACAGGATGATTTTGCAACAAGGCCTCTTTCTGCTCCTCTGTTGGTTCTTTCAGCACATGCCTTGCTTCTTCCTGCACTTTTCTTTGTCTTTGTGGACTTCTGTTGCTTCTTTCTGCATTTCTTATGCTTCTTTCTGTGCATTTTTGCTTCTTTTTTTACATGTCCTACCTCTGTAAGCATCGTTAGAAACTAGCTTTTAAATAACCTTCGAAATTCACTTTAAAAAACAAAGGTTTCAGGTACGTTATAGCTAGAAATTAGCATTTAAAAAACCTTTGAAATTCACTGAAAAAACCATAGGTTTTAGGCACGTTATAGTTAGAAATTAGCATTTTAAAAACACTTGAAATTCACTGAAAAAACCAAAGATTTCAGGCATGTTATAGTTAGAAATTAGCATTAAAAAACCTTAGACATTCACAGAAAAAACCATAGGTTTCAGGGACGTTATAGTTAGTTGGACATTTCACTAGTACAAAACCAGTGAAAATCCACCGTTATAGCTAGTTCAGCTAAATATAACTTGCGCGCCCATAATGATACACTGCTGATGACATCACATATTACATCACTCATGACATGGTCAGTGACATCACTCATGACATCGCTGATGGCATCTTAAATGACATCACTGATAACATTACAGATGACATCATCCTTGTGATAGAGTGGCAGAGCTCCTCTCACCCTAATATAACCTTTGATACACACACTCAAAAAAACAAACTAACATTTTCAAAACAATGGACATACCAATACCAGTTACAACATAACCATTCGGTAAATCCAAGATCTTCACACACATGCACTCATTCACCAACAGTCCTATACAGTCACTCATATATGTACTCACTCATCATATGTACTCATACACCTATACATACTGTTACACACCGCCACTCATCCATAGAGTTATTCACACACACAGTCACACATGCAAACAAAGTATCAAACATCCATTTACTTGTATATACAGTTATACACACACCACCACACTTACTTCTACAGAAACTTACATATACTTACTCTCTTAAACAATCACTTATAGAAACAGATACTTATTTATAAAGGAACACTTCCAATCTCTCACTCTCACAAATACTCACTTATATACACCAATACTCACATATACTAGTTTAAAACATATGTAGCTACTCATAAAGACACTATTGAGACAGTCATTCATTCACTAACCCACTAACCCACATACTAACAGTGAGTCACTCATTCATACATCTATGCACTAAGTAATACCCCTCACCGAACCATAAAGACACTCAGACACTCATACTCATAGTCAACTACCAACTAATAACCCATATAGACACTCATATAGCTAATCACCAACCCATGCAGCCACTTATACACAAAGTGAGAGGCTGATACAAATATTTACATATTTAAACATTACTCACTAACCCATGTATTCACTAAGATACACATAATAAATAAGTTATACAATCAATTTTACAAAAAAAATCATCCATTTAGACACTTGTATACCCATTTATTCTTCCATCAACCTTGAGATATATATATATAAAACATATTTAATGTTAACAAAAACACACATTCACTGGATGATGTCATCAGTGATGTCATTTGAGATGTCATCAGTGATGTCATGAGTGATGTCACTAACCATGTCATGAGTGATGTAATATGTGACGTCATAAGCAGTGCATTGCCGGCGAGCGAGTTATAGTTAGCTGAACTAGCTATAACGGGTTAATTTCACTGGTTTCGTACGAGTGAAATGTCCAACATACTATAACGCCCCTGAAACTAAGTATGGGCCGAAAATTTGTTCCGCTCGCGGAATTTGCGGATTTTCTGCAATTTCCCAATCCGCAAATCTCACGAAATTGCAGAAAAATCCGCGAATTTGCGAGCGGGACACATTTTTTCCAGGAAGCACTTACAGGGTTACAGCAGGTGCCCAAGTTGAAGCTAATTTCTTTGTAACAATTTACAAAATGGTTACAAAGAAATTAACTTCAACTTGGACACCTGCTGTAACCCTGTAAGTGCTTCCTGAGGCGCCACCAGAGTTGTTGCAACTATTCTCTGACCCTGCTCTGACCCTCGAAGCAGGGTCAGAGAATAGTTACAAGTATGGCTCCTGTCACAATAATTAAACTGCCACAGGAAGCACTTACAGATAAGGAAGCAGGTGCCGGACTTGAAGCTAAAATTCAGTAACACATTAACCAGCTCCAAATTAATGCGTCTCGGTTGAGGCTGGCTGGGAAGGTGTGCTTTCTCCCCTTAATCTACAGTGGTGAACCAGAGGGTGCTATGATGAACCAGAAGGTGCAGTGGTGAACCAGAGGGTGGCAGTGGTGAACCAGAGGGTGGCAGTGATGAACCAGAGGGTGGCAGTGGTGAACCAGAAGGTGGAAGTGGTGAACCAGAGGGTGGCAGTGATGAACCAGAGGGTACTGTGATGAACCAGAAGGTGGCAGTGATGAACCAGAGGGTGGCAGTGGTGAACCAGAGGGTGATGTGATGAACCAGAGGGTGGCAGTGATGAACCAGAGGGTGACAGTGATGAACCAGAGGGTGGCAGTGATGAACCAGAGGGTGTTGTGGTGAACCAGAGTGTGGCAGTGATGAACCAGAGGTTGACAGTGATGAACCAGAGGGTGACAGTGATGAACCAGAGGGTGGAAGTGGTGAACCAGAGGGTGGAAGTGGTGAACCAGAGGGTGGAAGTGGTGAACTAGAGGGTGGCATGATGAAGCAGAGGGTGGCAGTGATGAACCAGAGGGTGGTGCTGCTAAACTGCCTGTGAGCCCTGTGGGTGTGAGCCCCCGGGCTGCTGAGCTGCCCAGTGGTTGTGAGCCCCTGCGCTACTGAACTGCCCCGGGGCCCAGTGGGTGTGATCCCCGTGCTGCAGAACTGCCCCGGAGCCCTCTCAGTGTGAAAATCATTTTTGCCCAATTGCCTGGGAGCACATTGTGCTAAGTGCCCCCCTGCCCCCAGTACATATATACCTGTACCGCACAGCACCATTATGCTCTTGCACCATGAAGTCTGGTGCCTGGATGCTCCTGATCCGTGTAGGTGGTACCACCGTCTGGTGCAGTCAAAATGTAAAGTCATAACTTGCTACACAGCACCAATAAACACGTGTTCCCCCTGGCACCGGTATGCGCATGTACCAGGCGTGGAGCACCTGCATGCCACTGCACCCTACTGCCCAGCGCCAGCATATTCCTGTACGGGGCAGTTTAGTATGAGATGGGACATTGTCCAGCAGCTGCATGCGCCTGTACCCACTGAGCAGGATCAGAATGGCTTTGTATCAACACGCGCAGTAGAGCTATCTTGGACATCTGAAGGATTCTGGGGTCCTGTGCCAAACGTATTTTTGCATCCATGAGTTTCCCGAGCGCCATCCCCGTGTAGCTCCTGTGACCAGGAGGCTGCTTTCTCCTCATCTACTGCTCTGCTCGGTCTCTGACCCTTTATCAACAAGATGCATGTGAACTCGCAAAGAAGCCCCGCCCGTTTGGCCCCGTCCACCACACACTAGCGGTATGAAACGTCTTCCCGCCCGTCCCCACTTTAATGGCCAGCTCACTCAAGGGACCTCAGTGCCTTTTGGCGCGCTGGCAAAGTTACAGGCACACGTGGTCACATATTTGTGCAAATGGCAAAAAAATCTGTGAGTTTGCGGGAAAATTTGGGAACTCGCGGATTTGTTTGCCATTTTGCGCGAATTCGCGGACGGCTAAATCACAAATTTCGCCCATACTTACAGGCTGAAATCTATGTTTTTTTCAATGAATTTCTAAGGTTTTTTAAATGCTAATTTCTAACTATAACGTGCCTGAAACCTTTGGTTTTTTCAGTGATTGTATATATGTATATATTTATATTCACAGAAAAAAACAAAAGGTTATAGGGACATTATAGTTAAGCTCCGATTTTACTTGTACAAAAACAGTGAAATTAAGCCGTTTTAGTTAATGAGCTAACTATAACTTAAGCCGCTGCAATGCACTGCTTATGGCCTCAGTATATTATACCACTCATGACATGATCAGTGACATCACTGATGATATCCTAAATGACATCACTGATTGCATCATCCACAAAATCTCTGGCACACTGACTCACACCCTCATATTTTTACACCCACTCCAACTTCCACACTACCATTCTCAAATCCATACACACACCCATACCAGTACTCACACAGCCACTCATTGATTCATAGATCAACACACAGTTCCACTCACTCACCCATACAGCCACTCATATCCCCACTCACTCACTAATACAGCCACTGACATATCCACTCATATACCCTACAGCCACTCACATAGAGCTACTCACTCACCAATAGTTAATCACACTGCCCCTTACACACCCATACAGGTACACATACACTCACTCATACAGATACTTACATGTACTCACTCACCAATACAGTACTCCCAAAAGCATACTCACCCATACAGCTACTCCCACATTCACTCACTCACCCATACAGTCACTCACATACCCCCTCACTCACCTACACAGCCTTTCACATACCCAGTTACTCACCCATATACCACTGACACATGCACTACCTCACTGACAAAACCGTACACACCCTCACTCACCCATACAGCCCCTCACACATGCACTCAGTATCCCATACAGCCACTGACTCGCCAACTCACTCATCCATACAGGCAGTTACAGACACTCTTACCCACCCATACGGGTACTCAGACAACCAATCACTCACTCAACAGAAACTCTCGTACATACTCATACACCCTTACACCCACTTAGACACCAACTGCCAGACAGATACAGACATTCACTCAACCAGTCACTTACCCATAGATTCACTGAGACACATCAGTGGGTACAATACTGACTTATACAGTCAGTTATGTACCCACTGAATCATCCAAACAGGCACTCATACACCCACTGATTCACCAAAACACCTTGCTATATATATTTAAGACTCATAAGCTTTTAAAAACACTGACAGTCACTGAATGATGTCATTAGGGATGTCATCAGTGATGTCATTTGACTTCCATCAGTGATGTCACTGACCATGTCATGAGTGATGTAATATGTGAGGTCATAAGCAGTGCATTGCGGGAGCATGAGTTATAGTTAGATCAGGTAAATATAACTGTTGAATTTTACTGGTTTTGTATGAGTTAAACCTGAGCCTAAATACAATGTCCCAATAACCTTTTCTTTTTTCAGTGAATTTCTATGTTTATTAAGTAATGGCATTTGCATAGTGGTGGAGAAAGGGGGTGGAGAAAGGGGGAGGGGCTTCTGACTAGCTCTCAGAAATCCAGCTGTGTGGGACTTACTGGAGATAACAGGAGGGGAACTTGGCCCCCAATGACCCTCAAGAGCCAAGGGGACTTCATCCTCCAACTAGTACTGCATCAGGATGCATGTTTGCAGAGTGGTAGAGAAAGGGGGAGGGCCATGAAAACCTCTCAGCAATCATGCAGTGTTGAACTTACTGACTTTACCAGGAGGGGTAGTTGGCACTCAAGGATGTCTTTGGGGGCCAAAAACTCCTCCTGTTACCTCCAGTAAGTCCCACACAGCACGATTGCTTAGAGGGCTTTGGAAACCACGACCCCTTTCACCACCATTCTGAAGATGAGCCTACCGGTGCACTGCTGGTTGGGGATGAAGTCCCCTTGGCTCTAGAGTGTCCGCAGGGGCCAACAAGCCCTCCTGTTACCTCCAGTAAGTCCCACACAGTGGAATTGCTGAGAGGTCTTCGGAGGTCACACCCCCTTTCTCCACCACTCTGCAAATGAGCCTCTTGGTGCACTGCTGGGTGACGCATGAAGTCCCCTTGGATCCAGAGAGAGGGTACCCCGGGACACTGCAGGAGTCGGTCCTGGGGTGTGGGCGTCCCCAGGGCCATTATTGACCTCCTCCTTTGTTTTAATTTGTCCCAGAGAGGTGGTGGTCCCGGGGCTGCGGGGGCCATGCAGCCCCCATGCATTACTTTTGGCTAAAGCCTGCCCCCCAGGGCTGTGTGCACCCCGTATTGTTTGTAGATGAAGCCTAGGGGGGATGGCGGTCCCCAGAGCATGGGGGGGTCCAAGAGGCCCCCCATTTTTAAAACTATGAGCCCCTGGGGGATGCGGACATTTTATCCATACAAAACCATAGAAATTCAGCAGTTATAGATATACTTATACTCGGACATATCTGAAGAAACTATAACGCGTGCCATTAAGTAAATTAAGTCAATGAGTCAAAGGGACAGATGTACAACGTTTTTTAGCATGCGCAAACGGGTCTTGGACCTGTTTGCGTACGCTAATAATCATGGACCCATGTACAAACAGTATTTTGCGACTTGCAAATAAATTGTGACTCGCAAAATGCTGTTTTGCGACTTGCTATTAGGAAGGGGCATTCCCTTCCTATTAGCGACCACAAAGCTATGTACCAATCTTTTGCAACTGCAATTGCAGTTGCAAACCACTCGCAAATTACCACCTACTTCATGTAGGTGGTAATGCATTCGTAAATGGGAAGGGGTTGCAAATGCATGCATTATTATTTTTTAAGGGCAGGCAGGGGTCCCAAGGACCCCTGCCTGCCCTTCAAAAATGAAACGAAAACGTATCATTTGTTTTGTAAATGCATCATGTTTTCCTTTAAGGAAAACAGCCTGCATTTAAAAAAAACTGCTTTATTTAAAAGCAGTCCCAGACATGGTGGTCTGCTAAGCCCAGCAGGCCACCATCCCTGGGAGGGCCTGTCATTTCCCAATGGGCTTGCAAATTGCAAGAGGCTCATTAATATTCAAAATCCTCGCAATTTGCAACCCCATTGGGAATTGCAAACCGTGTTAAACACACTGTTGTACATGCCAAATAGTGCCCCGCAAATTACGAGTCGCAAATGCGACACAACTTGCGAGGCACTGTTTGGCAGGTTGTACATCTGGCCTATAGTTTCTTAACATAAGTATAACTATCAATATAACTATAAATGCTGAACTTCTATGGTTTTGTATGTGTAAATAGTCAGCCTAATTTTAACGACCCTGTAATCTTTGGTTTAATCAGTGAATATACATATATAAGTAAATATTACCAACTGGCAGTCGCCAGTAGGTAGTTATTGTTAGCGTTTTTTGCTGTGCCAATATCTATAGCGCGTTTGACGAATCTTTGGGAAAGTTTCAAAACTAATGGGGCGTACCGGTCACAACCTGTCTTGAAAGTTTCGGGGTAATTCGTCAAGTGGAGGCCGAGAAAAAGGGGGGTCCCAAAACACATTTTCTTCCATGTTAATTTCCATAGGAACTTTTGTCCCGGCTACAGCCCAATCTCCTGAAAAGAATTACACCAAATTTAGCAGATAGTTAGCTCTTGGTCCAGAGTGCACTCTTTGCTTTAAATGGTGTAAATCCGTTCAGTAGTTCCTGAGAAATTTAAAAATAGAAATATTGATATCTGGTGATCGCGGTGGATCCTCAAACTCTCCCGATCCCGAGCTTTATTCTGATTGGCTGCTAACATTCCAAACCAAGAAGTGTTGGCAGCCACCTTGTGACGCGTTTGAACCGAGTCACAAGCAAAAGGGTAAAAAACAATTAAAAAAGAAGACAAGGGGACAGGGTAGAAACACCCTGACCCCCTAGGCCTGCTCAAGGGGTCCCACAGGGACACAGAGGGCCCAAAAAAGCATTTAAAAAAATGTTTTGGGCTTGATTCGCTCTTGGATTGCGAATCCCACCAATTTTTGTTTTTTTTTATCGAAGAGCTGGCTTCCGTTTTTCATTTTGTAGAAGCCCCCAGGTTGGCCAGGTCCCGGGGGCAATGGTATTATTATTTGCAGGGGTCGCCCCGGGGACCACCACCTCGCGGTGGCATTTTTATATTTTGGGTGGGGGTTTTTTTGAGGGCCCGCCTAAGCCCTGGGAAACTGCCACCTCCCCGGGGCTTCGATGTTTAAATGCAGGGGGTTGTTCCCCCCCCTGCAGCCCCAGGAACCACCACCTCCCCGGAGCAACATGTATTAAAAGTAAGTGTGGGGGAGGCTCCTGCCCCCCCCCAAACTGCCCTGGGGACCACCACCTCCCCAGGATCTAATTATGCTAATGCAAGGGTCCGTTGCGGACCACGTGGACCACCACCTCCCTAGGGCTATGTAAATGTTGGGAGGGGGCTGCGTGGCCCCCCTCCTGGAGCCCTGTATTGCCCTGGAGAGAGACCACCACCCCCAGTGCCGGCTCCAGCAATGTCCCAGGGTGCCCTCTGTGCCGGGGTGCCCACCCCCAGGAAATCGCAAACACTGCTTTGCTTTGTGGAAGCGAGAGCAGGAAACCTGCTCTCGCTTCCACGAAGCAAAGCAGCTTGCTTTTGGACAAGGAGAGCTGCATGTCAGCAGCTCCCCTTGTCCAAAAGCAATACCGGCTCCCACAGGAGGCGGGGAGCGGGGTGGTACTGCGGGGGCAAATATATATATTTTTTTAAACGAGGCCAGGCCCTAGGAGAGGGGGTCCCTGGGGCCAAAAGTGGCCCTGGGAAGGGAGTTCACTCGGCCCATCTCCGGTATTATTAATTAAAATGAAAAAAATAAACAAAGCTACGCCCAGGGGACGGCCGAAATCAGCCTCGGGAGGGCGGTGCGCAGCCCCTTTCCGTTTTTCTTTTTTTTTTTTTAAATGGTTCAGGTCCTAGGGAATGGGGTCCTCAAAGCCCACAAAATTTTAAGAGAAGGGGGGCCACACAGCCCCCTCTAACAAAAAAACAAAAAAAAGAAAAGCCAGCATCTCGCCGGAGGCCCTGTCTCCTTTCTGCACCACTCTGCAAATGCACCTCCTGGCACTTTCTAAATTGGGGGATTAAGTCCCCTTGAATCCTGAGGGTCCCTGGGGTCCAGCTAGCCCACCAGGTACCTCCAGTAAGCCCAACACAGTGGGATTGCTGAGAGGTGGTCCAAGGCCACGCCCCTTTTAACACCACTCTGCAAACACTCCTATTGGTGCCCTGCTGGTGGGGCGAAGAGGTCCTCTTGTGTCCTGAGGACCTCAGGACTAAATTGGACGTCATCCCCCGGGCAGCATTGCGCCAGGAGGCACGTTTGCAGAGTGGTGTGAAAAGGGAGCATAGCCTCGGACCACTCTCATCAATCCAGCTGTGTGGGACTTACTGGAGGTACCTGGTGAGTTAGTTGGCACCCAGTGACTCTCAGGATTCAAGGGCACTTATTCACCCAACCCAGAATCTACCAGGAGGCACGTTTGCAGTGTGGTGGAGAAAGAGGGAATGGCGTGTGTCCACCTGGCAGCTATCCCACTATCTGGGGCATACTGGTGGTATCAGGTAGGCTAGTTGGCCCCTACGGACTCCCAGCAGTGATGGGGACTTTAATTCCCATCCAAGAGCACGTCAGAGTGATGGGGAAAGGGGGCATAGTCTGCTTTGAGAACTTAGGAATCCTGCTGTGTGGGACTTACCGGAGGTAATAGGAGGGGTAGTTGACCCCCATGGTTGACCTTGGGGGCTAACTACCCCTCCTGTTACCTGCAGTAAGTCCCACACAGCGGGATTACTAAGAGGTCTTCAGGGGCCACGCCCCCCCTTCTCCACCACTCTCCAACCACACCTCCTGGCACACTATGGGTTGGAGGATTCAGTCCACTTGACTCCTCAAGGACTTTGGGGTCCAAGAAGCCCTCCTGGTACCTCCTGTAATTCCTGCGCAGCAGAATTCCTGAGCACTGGTCAGAGGCCCAGGCACCCTTTCTGCACCACTCTGCAAATGAGACTACTACGTTATAGATAAAAATTAGCATTTAAAAAACCTTAGAAATTCACTGAAAAAAATGTAGGTTTCAGGATGTTATAGTTAGAAATTAGCAGCCCATTGTACGCCAGCACAGGCAAAAAGGAGAGGAATGCGCCGCATCTGGTAGATATGTTGCATTCCTGCTCCTTCTTTTGCCGTAGGGCATCGCAGCAGGAAAGCCTTCAGCGCTGCCCTAAGTCAAAAACTCATAAATGAGGCCCGTGTGCGCAACACGACAGCAACTCTCTAGGACAAAACACGGTGAAGTCTCTCAAGCTTCCTTCTTGACTGCCCAAGGAAAACCTGTTTGCCTTTTTGTTTTTTTATAATACATGAGTAAAGATGAGCATTTATGTAGAAGTAGATAATCAAGGAAATAAACCCACCCTTGAAAATAATTTGCAGAGAAAAGAGCCGGAAGGAAAACCAAAGTATAATCTGGCTGCAAAATAAGCAGATTTCAGGTATAATAATAGAAGCAAATGCACAAGGAACGCAGCAGAAAATACAAAGGAACAAATGTGTAGCGGCGCATCCGTCACTTGTCCAGGCCTCCTAATGTATGACGTCCAGAAAAAGATTTCTTGAATTGGAAGATTCAAGATTTAAAATCTGTACATTACACCACCCTGACAAGGGCCATTAATAAGGCTAGGTGTGCCCCTCTCTCTTTTCCAGCATGTTTCTTTGACTGGGCACAAGAAGAAGAAATCCAGGTTGGACCTCATTCTTCAATAACAATCTCTGGGACTCAAATATGACGCCCATCAATACACATAATGAAACTGAAGAACCAGCCTCTGCCTCCTTTTATGAATATCATCAAAATGCATTCAGCCCGCCAGCTGCCTGGAATCTCTAAGTAGCCCAGGGTTAGTGGACATTGTTCTTCCGAAGCAAGCCCCTACCCTTTAACTATGATGATGATGACAATGACCCACTCCGATCGGTTCTCAAAATCTGGAATCCATGCATTTAAGATCAGCTGTGCTCAGAATCTCTCCAAACACTCAATGGAAACCTTTAAACACAAGACCCTAGAGGATCCCCAGAAACCTTTGGCTTATTTACAAGCCGCTCGCACCACTTTTGAGTCATTTTTAACATGGGAAAAGGGACGCAAAATTGGCGCAGGGTGCTTGTGAATAAGCCTCCTTGTTTGCAGATCCATACCATTGTGTTCTCTAAGAAATCAAAATCAACCTCCTTTTCTTCACGTACAACACTGACCTCAGGTCCAGGTCCTCACACAGACTCTGCAAGTCTCCTCATTGAGAAACATCCCTTTGGACATAAACTTAAATGTATATCATGAACCACTGAAACGGTAACCTTTCCATTTCCATCTTTAACTTTCCATTTCCATTTTTAACAATATGTAAATCATATTCCAAGCAAATAACACACAGCCTTTGTCATGGTCGACCATCTCTTTCCTATTCTTAGAGTAGGAACAACAACACCCTTCGTTTAGAGCTCATTTTCACCAAGCATCACGCCCCTGTTTCTCAATACTCTCACCCCTGTTTCTCAATACTCTCACCCCTGTTTCTCAATACTCTCACCCCTGTTTCTCAATCCTCTCACCCCAGTTTCCCAATCCTCTCACCCCAGTTTCCCAATACTCTCACCCCAGTTTCCCAATACTCTCATGCCTGTTTCCCAATACTCTGATCCTTGTTTTTCAATCCCCTTATGCCTGTTTCTCAATCCACTCACTCCTGTTTCTCAATCCTCTCACCCATTTCCCAATCCTCTCACGCCTAGTTCTCAATCCTCTCACCTTTGTTTCCCAATCCTCTCACCCGTTTCCCAATCCTCTCACCCCTGTTTCTCAATCCTCTCACGCCTGTTTCTAAATCTTCTCACCCATGTTTCCCAATCCTCTCATGCCTGTTTCCCAATCCTCTCACCCCTGTTTCTCAATCCTCTTACCCCTGTTTCCCAATCCTCTTACCCCTGTTTCCCAATCCTCTCGCCCCTGTTTCCCAATCCTCTCATGCCTGTTTCCCAATCCTCTCACCCCTGTTTCTCAATCCTCTTACCCCTGTTTCTCAATCCTCTCGCCCTTGTTTCTCAATACTCTCACCCCTGTTTCTCAATCCTCACGCCCCTGTTTCTCAATACTCTCACCCCTGTTTCTCAATCCTCACGCCCCTGTTTTCTCAATCCTCTCACCCCAGTTTCCCAATACTCTCATGCCTGTTTCCCAATACTCTGATCCTTGTTTTTCAATCCCCCTATGCCTGTTTCTCAATCCACTCACCCCTGTATCTCCTCAATCCTCTCACGCCTGTTTCTCAATCCTCTCACCCGTTTCCCAATCTTCTCACCCCTGTTTCCCAATCCTCTCACCCCTGTTTCCTCAATCCTCTCATCCCTGTTTACCAATCCACTCATTAATGTTTCCCAATCCTCTCACCTGTTTCCAAATCACACCTGTTTCTCAATCCTCTCACCCCTGTTTCTCAATCCTCTCACCCCTGTTTCCTCAATCCTCTCACCCCTGTTTCCTCAATCCTCTCACCCCTGTTTCCCAATCCTCTCACCCTTGTTTCCCAATCCTCTCACCCCTGTTTCTCAATCCTCCCACCCCTGTTTCCCAATCATCTCACCCCTGTTTCTCAATCCTCTCACCCCTGTTTCCTCAATCCTCTCACCCCTGTTTCCCAATCCTCTCACCCTTGTTTCCCAATCCTCTCACCCCTGTTTCTCAATCCTCCCACCCCTGTTTCCCAATCATCTCACCCCTGTTTCTCAATCCTCTCACCCCTGTTTCCCAATCCTCTCACCCCTGTTTCCCAATCCTCTCACCCCCTGTTTCCTAATCCGCTCACCCCCTGTTTCCCAATCCTCTCACCCCTGTTTCCTCAATCCTCTCACCCCTGTTTCTCAATCCTCTCACCCTTGTTTCCCAATCCTCTGATGTCTGTTTCTCAATCCTCTCACCACAGTTTCCAAATCCTCTCACATGTGTTTCCCAATCCTCTTACCCTTGTTTCCCAATCCACCGAAGCTTGTTTCTCAATCCTCTCACCCCTGTTCCTCAATACTCTCACCCCTGTTTCCCAATCCTCTCACTCCTGTTTCCCAATCCTCTCACCCTTGTTTCCCAATCCTCTCACCCCTGTTTCCCAATCCGCTCACCCCCTGTTTCCCAATCCTCTCACCCCTGTTTCCTCAATACTCTCACCCCTGTTTCTCAATCCTCTCACCCCTGTTTCTCAATCCTCTTACCCCTGTTTCCCAATCATCTCACCCCTGTTTCCCAATCCTCTCCCCCCGGTTTCCCAATCCTCTCACCCCTGTTTCTCAATCCTCTCACCCCTGTTTCCCAATCCGCTCACACCCTCTTTCCCAATCCTCTCACCCCTGTTTCCTCAATACTCTCACCCCTGTTTCTCAAACCTCTCACCCCTGTATCTCAATCCTCTCATGCCTGTTTCTCAATTCTCTCACCCCTGTATCTCAATCCTCTCACCCCTGTTTCTCAATCCTCTCACCCCTGTTTCTCAATCCTCTCACGCCTGTTTCCTAATCATCTCACCCCTGTTTCCCAATCCTCTCCCCCCGGTTTCCCAATCCTCTCACCCCTGTTTCTCAATCCTCTCACCCCTGTTTCCCAATCCGCTCACACCCTGTTTCCCAATCCTCTCACCCCTGTTTCCTCAATACTCTCACCCCTGTTTCTCAAACCTCTCACCCCTGTATCTCAATCCTCTCATGCCTGTTTCTCAATCCTCTCACCCCTGTATCTCAATCCTCTCATCCCTGTTTCTCAATCCTCTCATGCCTGTTTCTCAATCCTCTCATGCCTGTTTCTCAATCCTCTCACCCCTGTATCTCAATCCTCTCATCCCTGTTTCTCAATCCTCTCATCCCTGTTTCTCAATCCTCTCACCCCTGTATCTCAATCCTCTCATCCCTGTTTCTCAATCCTCTCACCCCTGTATCTCAATCCTCTCATCCCTGTTTCTCAATCCTCTCATCCCTGTTTCTCAATCCTCTCACCCCTGTATCTCAATCCTCTCATCCCTGTTTCTCAATCCTCTCATCCCTGTTTCTCAATCCTCTCACCCCTGTTTCCCAATCCTCTCATCTCTGCTGTCCACCAAAAGACCCTCAACATCTTATTTTCACCCTAACAACTTGTCTCCCTTTCACATCCCTTATCCATTATTGTGCCCATCTACCTCACCTTCCTCTCACCTCACATCCCCAGTGGCGTGGGAAGGTGGGTGTGGTGGGTGCGGGCCTCCCCGGGTATCATCCCTGAAAGGGGTGACAAAATGGCAAAAATATTTTTTTTTTAAATAAAAATGAAAAAATGTGGGGCTCACAACAGTTTAAAAAAATATATATATTATTTAAAATGAGTGGTGCACAGCACAGAAAAAATCCAGAAAGGCAAAGCTTTAAGTATATTATTTTTCCTTCTTTTAATAATTTCAATGTGAGGGGGTAACAAGAAATTTTCCGCACCTGGTACCATCTGACACTGCTACGCCACTGTGCATCCCACTTGGTGAGCCGCCCTAACCGCCCTCCAGGCCTTATCTGTCCAAATCTGTTCAATTCTCCCTCCTCCAACCCGTTTCCCCCTCCAATTTTTTCCCCATATTCCAACACCTCTCCCCAATACACCAGCACTCCCTCCTCCTCACCTACTCTCCATCTATCATCAACTAACCTTTTCTGATATCTCTGGACTCTTCCCCTTTTCCCGCCATCTTTTCCCTGCCACGGGTACCTCCAAATCACAAGCGCAACTCAAGACCTGGCTCAAAAGCTCAACACAAGACCTACCGTCTCCTGAGTCCCAAATGTCCCCAACTCGGAACCCCTCTCTGTTTTATCTCATCTGATGAAGAAAATCAACATCTCAGCCCAAGCTCTCTCAGTGCCAAGGGATTTGCTTGCAAACCACAAATATTCCCTACAACACCCTGCTCTGAATAACATCCATTAGAGGCTCAGAGTTCCCATAGACCCAATTGGGTGTTCCTCCCTCGATGAGAAGGACCTATGGCTCTCATTGAAAGCTATGAAAATCCCAAACCTGCCAACACGTAGCCACACCACCAAGCTCAAGGCTGCCTACCCATCTCCAGCAATATCACGAACCACAGAGATTTTGACCGGCCTTATACAACACCCAAAAGCACACAATCCTTACCTAAGCCACCCTGTGTTTAAACTCACCACTCTTCACTCAGATGCATGCTTCATAACTGCGGATCAGCAGCTAAACAACGCTTTGAGATTTCCGAAGCAATCATGAGTCTCAACATGGACATCCTGTTCTCACTGAAACCTGATGCGATGCCACAAACAACACACTGCACCTTCGACCCGCTCCACTCCACTCCATTCCCAACTGTGACCAGGAAGACAAGCAAGGTGGAGGTCTAGCTGTCGTTCTCAAAAACGTTCTAAGGTGCAGACTCCTTCCCTTGCATTGCCATCACTCCTTCGAGTGCACGTCTCTGGAAGTCTCCCGCCACACGGCTTCCAATCTTGCAATGAACATTATTCTTATTATTATTAACACTTTTGCTGAAGAATGCATGGAGTTCATCACATTCCAACATCACCTTCCTGGTTGACTTCAATTTTCACCTGGCGACCAAGGGCAGCCAATTAATGGGCATCTTCTCCTCCTTTCTTAGCGACATTGATCTCTTGCAACATTGCCAGAACCCTGCACGCTGCAAGGGCTCCTTTCTGGATCTGATCATATTGAAAGATCCCCACCTAACAGCAGATGGTCCCTTTCAGGTAGATTGCTCTGACTACCTTCTAATCCCCTTCACAGTGACCTTCACCTGCACTAAAACCTCTGGTCAACCAAAGAATGAGAAAATATGTTTTAATAATGTAAGATCCATCAATAGAAAGATGCTTGTGACCAAGGCTCTCCCTACTCTCACCTCTGTAGTTCACCAAGTTTATGTCAACACTGCCACCGACAAATGTAATAACTGCATGGAAACCTTGATAGAGGAATTTACAAATCTCAAGAGCGAGCGCTGAAGACTCAGTCCTTCTCCCCTTTGGTTCTAAAACGACCTTTACCAAAAAGAAAGTACCTCAAATTGCTTGCAAAACAATTGACACAATCACCCTCTCTGCTAAATCTGGCCAGGCTCAGAAGTGCAAGAAAAAAGCAACAAAGACCACATTTCAGAACCAAATCAATGCATATCAAATCCCTTCTTGCCACAGCAAAGAACAGACCCATGCATCTGTTTGAAGTAATCAAGCAGACAGACAACCCTTCCTCTACAACCACGCCCATGTCCTCTGAGGCCATATGCAATGACCAAACAGCTTTTGCCCTCTCCATCCACCCCGGTCAAAGCTTGACTCAAACAAGGTACATTCCCTACTGTTAACAAGTTGATCAAATCTCCCCTCTAATAACAAATGATCACTGGACCTCAATGACCTAAACAACATCTGTCCAGCCTCTACCCTTCCCTTCCTAAAGTGATAAAAGGCTGAGTAGTCTCCCAACTGTCTTCTCACATCCAAACACATAACCTCCTAGACACTTTCCTCCAGGCAGGGTAAGACTGCACTCCCGCAGATTGCTGACAGTGGGAAGTTGTGCCTCCTTTTTCTCCTCGATCTCTCGCTGCCTTTGATACAGTCAACCATCGCGCTTTGGTCAGCATCCAGTGGAATCAAATGGGCATCAAAGCAGTAGTTTTGGACTGGTTTACTTCCAATTTGATGAACCAATCACATGTAGGGAAAATTGGGAGCTCTGTCTCTCATGAAGTCAGGGTGCAACAAGGGGTTCCTCAAGGCTCGATCCTTTCACCAAATCTATTTAACCTCTATGGAGCCCCTCTGTGAGGCCCTCAGGAACTCTTGGACCTTCGTTCACCTATACGTTGAAGATACCTTGATCTACTTAAAGGTCTCATCCCCGGACAACATTACCCTCCTATTCAACACCGTAGCCAGAATTCAAACATGCATTTTAAGTCACCACCATAAACTTAACCATCCGAAAACAGAATTATTTCTCATCACTGAAGAAATCCAACCTAATTGTGCAAGAATGGAAACAATCCCCCCTGCCTTGGAGTAACAGCGCTTCGAAGTTCAAAACACTAATTTGCTTGGCTTCATCCTTCACAATTGACCCAACCTCTAGAGTCCAATCACACCATATCCAAGAGCACCCGGGTCCAACTGCGGCTGCTGACGGAGGATCAGAGATCTCATTCCAGAGCAAGACTTAAAATCAGGGGTCAACACATTGGTTCTAGTTGAATCCGTAATTCAGGCGGTGGTTCTCCCCAGACTAGACTATGGGAACGCACTCCTCTCAGGCATCCTCAAAGCACGCTTAGCGCCTCTCAGGGCAACTCTACATGCTGCATCTCACTTTGTTACTGGACACAAGAAATATGACCCATCCCATCCATCACACCCATCCTGCTATCCCATTGGTGGCTTCCTATTGAGGCTAGAGCTCAACTTAATATTGCCTACACTACCCACAAGGCCCTGCATTCCTCTTCTCCATCTACCGAACTGGAAAATTAAAAAACTTTAGTACGATGCTGTGTTAAAAAAACACAAAATTCCTTCTTTGGGAGCCTCTCACTTTAAATGAGAATGATACATGAACCTATCATTCACAGGAAGGCTACAAGAATCGGTAACTCTCTTTCTCTTATCCTCCATCTGATCCCAATTTCATGCTACCCTAAAAAATTAACCCAAAACTCTTCTCTTTGACTTGAGCTAAATCTATGGTCTCCCACAAACTCTTAAATGTCTTTTTAAAATTTTTCCTGTCCTGTATCACAGATATATTCTTGTGTTTATTGTTTGTAACTTTACTCTTGGAAAGCACTCTGCTGCCTGTGGACCATGTCCGCATTATATCAAATTAAATAATATGAAACATACACACACATGCGTGCATGCATGCACGCGCATACGCACATGCCCACGCGTGCACACATGCGCATGTCCCCCCATCCTCACACTCCAATTAGAGCGCTGCTTTTAGGGACAACCCTTATCAGGCTTTTCATTCCAAACAGTGCCAAGGTGTCATTGAAACCAGTGACCATTACACTATATAAAAACTTTGAGTTCACTATATATTTAACCTGAGCAGTCACTGTAGACATGTCCAGGGTGAGGGGTGTACATCAGGCCTAGGAGTGGATCACCTGCTCTCAGATTAACCAGTGTTCTTTTCCCTCTAGGAGGAGGCGCCTGTGAATGCCGAAGCCACTGCATCCTGTGGTCATCTCTTGTCGGAGCGGGACTCCTGATTCTGATTGCACTGCCTCTGGTGATTGACTGCCTCTACCCTGTGCCGCGCTAGACCCGCCTGTGAGTATAGCACTTCCTGTACGTTCAGGCTGGGCCACTTATCCGCACACAGAGGACCTTGGGGTAATGTGTGATGCATGATAAATCGTACATAATATAGATTAAAACTTCTACCGGCTGACGCAGCTGGTAGAAGTTGCATGTAACACAGTGCAAACACATGTAGTGGGCATTTTTTGCTTGCTCGTGCTCCTCAACGTCAAGTTTGCGTCCGCGAGCGAGCAAAATGACATCCCGGCGAGACTTTTTCCTCGTTCGTGATCAGTAAAATCAAGTTGCCAATCGCGAGCGTGGAAAATAAACCTCCCAGCGAGATTCTCAACACAGGGAGGTCAGGTTTCTCATTGCGAGTGGTCGCGTATGCTCACGACCGCTCGTGATGAGAAACTACCAGTCCGAGTTGAGAAAACTGCCGCTCGAGTAAAAATCTACTCAAGCTGCAGAAAACGACTGCTTGCACTGTGCAAGATGCCGTTTGCAATGATTGCACTGTGTGGACAAGCATCTGGCACTGTGCAATCATTGCGAACAGCATTTCCCTACCGCACTACGCAGTTCGCGTAGTGCTACGCTTAGCTCACGTAGTGCACTTCGCGTAGCTAGGTGTAGAGATACTACGCGAACTACACCCAGGGTTACTCCAAAGTCCATTGCAATCCCTCCTACTCCTCTCCATTCTAATCTACCCCACCCCACTCCACTCCATTCCAATCTACCCCACTCCTCCATAATCAACCCCACTCCAATCTACTGCAATATTCCCCACTCCAATCTACTGCAATATTCCCCACTCCAATCTACCACAGCCTACCCCACTACACTCTAATCTACCCCACTCAAATCTATCACACTCCACTCCAATGTACCCCCATTTCACTACAAACCACCCTGCCATAATCCACTCAATCTATCCCACTCCAATATACTCCACACCACTCTACCCCACTACACCCTATTCTACCCCACTCCACTCAATCTATACTACGCCACTGTAATCTATCCCAGTCCACTTAACTACGCACTTCCCCAATCCGCCCCCTCCACTCAAGTGTACCCCAATACATACCACTCCACTCTACCCAATCTACCCCATTCCTATCTTCTCCACTTATCTCTAACCTACCCCACTCTGCTTCAATCTACTTCACTTCACTCTGATCTACCCCACATCAGTCTACTCCACTTTAACCCAATCTACCCCAATTCAATCTATGCCATTCCACTCTACCCCAATCTACTCCAGTTCATTCCAATCTACTCTACTCTACTCTACCCCAATATAACCCAAAATACCCCACTCCAATCTATCCCATGCCATCTAAGCATGAGCGAATTTTGCGGATCTCGCGTTCGCGAATTTTGCGGATTTGCGGATTCGCAATCCGCAAAATCCGCGAATTCCCGCGAATTTGCGGATTTTTTTTTTTTTTGTGTTCGCCCGTGTTTCTGCCAGTTCGCGAGGGTTTTGTACACTTTCGCAAATTGCGAACTTACCTGTCGGGTCGCAAGTTTCGCGAACTCTTTGTTTCTACGTGTCCAGCCTGTTTGGGACACTCTTCTTCATCACTGCCACTCTCTGTCACCACTGCCACTCTCTGACTACTCATGCCACCCTCTGGCCCACCCATGCCACCCTCTGTTTCATCACCACACCCTCTGGTTGTCCAGTGTACATTATTTTCGGCAAAGCAAAGCACACCTTCCCTGCCTCAAGTGACCTGAATTAATTTGGGGCTGATTCATGTGTCACAGAATATTTTTTTAGCTGGCACCTGCTTCCTTAGTGCGCCCTGATTAGTGATCTTTTGCACTTGCTAAGTGCTTTCATTGTTGCAAAATTAGTTACAACACCTGCCCTGCCCCAACTGACAATAATGAATTAGGGGCTGATTAATGGATTTTAACTTCCAGCCTGGCTCCTGCTTGTCTCCCTTAGCTGTAATTCAGGACCTTTGTGGCATATGTGTAACTATTCTGAGGTTCAGAGCAGGGTCACATACTAGTTTCAACTGGCAACTGAACTCTGGAGGGGCCCCTCAGGAAGCACTCCAGGAAATGGCTACTAATGATGAGCCTGAACTTTTGAACCTGGTAAGTAGTTACTTTCAGTTTTGCTAAGATCGTATTTCTGCAATTTTGCACTTATTCGCGGGGCGCGAACTCACGCGAACAGTGCGAGCAGTGCGAGCAAAATCCGCTGCTCGCGGATTTGCGGATTTTGCGGGAAATTCGCAAATCTCGCGGATTGCGGATTTCCCGAAAATCCGCAAAATCCGCGAGCGGAACGGATTTTCCGCCCACGCCTCCCAATCTACCTCACACCACTCCAATCTACCCCACTCTATCTACCCCACTGCACTCCACTCCACTTCAATCTACCCCACTCCAAACTATAACATTCTACCCCCACTCCACTCCATTCCATTCTACCCTACTATATTCCACTCCAATCTACCCCACTCATATCTACCCAACTCCAGTTCATCCTGCTCCACACCACTCCAATCTACCCCAATCCTCCCCACTCCACTCGCCCCCAAATCTACTCCACTCCACCTGTAATGTAGTTCCTTTATCCCTAATAGGCCCTGTGCATTGGAATAACATACACTATAGATTTGACATAGGACTGAAGTCAGTATGTCTCTATCAAGTATATTAAACTTAATTGTGTGTGTGACAGCTAACTCAGAGGTCACTAGAAACTTTCTCGAATGAACAAGAAGGGATTCGTTTCAGACAACCGCATAAACATGACAACTTTGTTTCCCTTAGAGTCTGAACAATATCTTCAGAGTCGTGGAAACAATAGATAACCGTTTCACTCAGTCAATCATGCATGCTTCGTTTCTACAGAGTTGCATAGAAATATTGAGATGGGCGTTTCAATAAAAATGTTTATTGAACAGTCTTATTTCTCATGCAAGAGATATGAACTGCTACAATCGTAAGACAGAATGCGAAATAGAATATGTACAGCGTTAGCAGTAATATAAAAAATTATTATAATAGCATGGTTTTGTGGCTATTACATATTCCATAAAATACATACATAAATAAGACAGGCTAAAATACTCATCTAGTGCTTCTAAAATAAACCTACCCCAGTGTACCTAACCTAAGTCGAGTACGAGGAAAGAAGTAGGTGCTGTCTTAGTCTTAGTTTAGTTGTGCCAAGAATTGGCAAAGCTTTCTCTAGGTTCTAATCAGCTCCATTCCTTAGAATGAGAGAGGTTGGTATCTCTTTCCCGGGACTAGATCTCCAACACCCCGCAATGGGAGCCAGAAACAGTGGAGCTGGAATCTCGGCGAAGAGGATGACAGCGTCTGGTCAGTGCATCAGTTGAGAACTTGACCTCCTTCAGGATTTGCTGTGGCGAGCCTCGTCGTGCAAGTAGGTCACCGGACTGCACCAAACCGTGCCTTGCCATGGCAAGTGAAGGTATATTTATACCTTGAGGGTGTTTAGGAATGCCAGTATTGACCTAAAAGTCGAGCATAGGAACGTCATGAACGAACCCCAAAGGCATAGATGTTCATGCATAATAAATGAGTTCTTGGAGAAATCAATATCCAAGCAGAAGGCTTAAGACTCTGATTTTCCAGGAACTCGATGTGACGTAGATGAACGGATGTAAGTAGCCATGCCTGTATTTGGGTAGCATGGACTATGCCTAAATTAGGGCTGGAGTTCTATTCCTAAATAAGGGCAATATGATTTGTACCTATATAAGGGCATGAAATGGGAAAATCCATATGGAATCTAAATCGATACACAATACACCCCAGTATTTCCCCACTCCACTTTACCCTAATCGGCCCGATCTACACCACTGCTTTCTACCCATTCCCATCTACCCAACTCTAATCTACCCCACTCCACCCTAATCTACCCCAATCTAACACGCCTAAACTACCCAATTCCCCCACTCCAATCTACCCCATTGCAATGTACCCCAGTGTAACCAATTCCGCCCCACTCCATTCAACTCTATGCCACTTTACTCCCGTCTGTGCCTTTCCACTCTACTCTACACCATTCTACAACAACCTACTCCACTGTATGCCATTTCACTCTCCTACACTACTACATTTTATACCACTCGACTCTACCACCATCTACTCTGCTCTACTTCACTCTACTCTACAACACTCCTCTCCACTCTACACAACACACTTCATGCCACTCCACTCTGCTCTACCCCACTCTATGACACTCTAATCCAGTCTGACACTCTACGCCTGTCAACTCTACTCTACACCACTCTATGCCACTGCATGACGATGTAAAGCCCTGCGCCATAAGGAGGCGTTCCTGCTGAGTGAAATCTACAAGCTTTCACTCAGTCACTTTTAGGCCAATGCTGCGTCAAAACCCTACGCCTGCATGAAGCAGGCGTAAGGGTCGACTCAGCATTGGACAGATAGGGCCCCCAAGAGCATTGCTGGAGCTGCGTCACGCTTGCGACGCAATTCCAGCAATGCGCCACCTTTACGGCACAGATGCGTCACGCATCTGTGCCATTTTTGCCCCAAGGTGCGCCGCATTGTAAATGCGGCTCACCATGGGTGGTGGAGCTGCGGCGCACAATAACTGGTGCATCCCTGGGGTTTGTAAATCTGCCCCATCGTATTTTTCTGTTGTGGAGTTTCAAGTCTCCTGCAGACAAATTTTGGGTATATTGAGATTTGCCAATTGATTCATTTTATTGATATGCAAACGTGCTGGATTTTATGGGTAAGGACAGGACCTTATGTTAAAAAGGCAGTTCATGACACTTGTTCAAATTAAGCTTGTTTAACGTTCCCGAGAGCCAGGACCAAGCTATTCCTTTATCTTCTGATTCAGGCTGGGTTTGCTTCAAGGCCTTACATTTCTTCCATTGATGATAACATGGACTACCTTTGTATTTGTGGCTTCCTATAAATCCAATACATGGTTTGCCCTGGGCTTCAAGTTGGGAACATTATTTCAGCTGATTTAGCAAATCCAGAGTTCTGTGCCACTGGCAGGCAACACATCATGCCCACTTTTGAGAAAAAAGTTGCTGTCACTCAGTGATAATGCTGGAACTAATTTTGACCAAAATTCGTCTCTCACAGTGGATAAGATCTGTTTATCAGAAAAGGAGACTAGATTTACTTCTGCTGAGGACAAAGATTGTAATTGTGGTTTTGTGCACAAGCATGGTGGTTTTTGTCTGTATAGTTGGGTGCTGTCTCTTCAAAAGAGGTCCACCATCTGTACAGTGGAAGAGATAATAATAGGAATACTTGGCGAACACGTGATACAGTGCTTAATTTGTAAACTAAATATGTGCCAGGGCCCTTTTCAGGAGGCCACTGCAGCTTGCACCACCCCTCGCCCCTGCCATGCTGCCAATGACTGTATCAACACAACTACCAACCATTACACTCCTATAAGTGTGA
This sequence comes from Lissotriton vulgaris, assembly GCF_964263255.1. Taxonomy (NCBI): domain Eukaryota; kingdom Metazoa; phylum Chordata; class Amphibia; order Caudata; family Salamandridae; genus Lissotriton; species Lissotriton vulgaris. The sequence continues at coordinate 1,573,502,056 of NC_141696.1, forward strand.
CAACTCAGGCTATTCCAGACCCTAAAGCTATAGGAAGGGCAGGGATGGCAGGTATTAGTCATTTTCAGGTCGAGCATTCGAGACCTGTTGTAACTTCTCTTGTGGGCTTAAAGCCACCCCCCTGCTTTTGATATGTTTGTTTTAGTGTCCTTTAAAAATCCTTGCTTGCTAGTGGTCAGTCCTGCCTCTTTGTCCCTCCTTTTTATTTTATTTTCCTCCCACGCAGCAGAGACTAAGTACTGTCTCATGTCACTATGTTTCTTTATTTGTTCTTTGGAGGCTATTTTTTTCTTGTTTTCCTGCTCTGTTAGTGTTTGCCTGTGTTCCGCTTTGGTGCCATAGCTGCTTAGATTTAACTTTAGAATTTCTCTCTCCCACCTTCTCCTAATGCTGCAGTTCTATTAGTACTGCCTCTCAAGCCGTGCCTCTGGCTCCATTGGTTTTATGTTGTTTAGACCACCTGCACTTTTTGATGTCGACTGTCAATTGGGCTTTTTTGGGCTTTTTTTGTAGGATATTACTTTGGGCTTTTTTTAAGGGGGTTTGGGCTTGTTTTTGTCTTTCGTGGCTGCTGATGTAAACGTTTCCATATCCAGCACTGGCAATGGCCAAAATGAATTCTGCTCCACTTTGTATTTGATCAAGGGGAGGGACTAGCAGCACAAACATGGTGAACCAGCTTCAGCCTATGATGCAAGGAACTATTTCGATCCCATGAAATTCACTAATGAAGCTGCTTCTGCCATTTTGGTGACTGGAGAAGTAGCGTCTATTACCCTTAACTCCATTATTTAAGACGCTATTAAATGGTAGCGAAACACTATTTGTTATTTGCTTAAACAAAAAAAAGTTCATATGTGCATTGTTCGTCCTCTCTTAAAAACGTGCAGCCGTCTTAGTGCTCCTCATGAAGATGGTGTAGTACTGCTCTGCTTACGGTTGCGGAAACAGGTACGATAAAGAGCGACATATTTTTCCACAAGTAAGAAAACATTCTTGCCTGCAAGCTTTGAGTGCGGCACTGTTAACTTTCTGATTAGGGGTTAATAATTAGTAAGATGTGTCTGCAGGGTCATGTCTTAATTGATGATTTCTTCTTATTTTGCTGTCATATTCAGGTCCACGTGCTTTATCCCAAGTGACTTGATACCACTCCAACATGGCCGCTCTTGTCCGTGTTCTTTAATTTCTCTTCTTCTACTTCTTTTCACTCTACACACTGCACGAATGCCTGGTAATTTCACTAATAAAGACACCTTCACTGTATTTACCTTACTCGATTGTGGCGTTCGTGGTCCTGACACACTATGCTTACTGCTGAGTGCTGCCCCTTGCCCTTCATTCATAGTCTCCATCGGGGTGCTTATTACAATTAATCAACTTGCCCCGTTTGGTCCTGTTGGACTTGGCCCTTTTGGCAGGTTCACTCCTGAACTTTTTGCCTTAAGCCTCTGACATAGTGGTAGTGATTTTAGGCCTCTGCGCACTTTGGCAATGTGGCCCAGTGTAAAGTGCGTGCCCACTCTGAGTGCGTGTGGTGAGATTGGCCTGCTCTCCCATAGGAATGCATGGGGGATATGTGTGTTCATGGTAATTCCTGATATGAGGGGTGTGCAGGGTCAAGTTTAGTATGTGCAAACTCGTGAGAATAAATGCTGCGCAATGGTGTGCGCAGATTTATGGTGACTGGTGGAGAAATGCCACTTTTAGAAGTTGGCATTTCTGTGTACTGTGTACCTGCCTGCCTTATGTGAATTGCATGTCTGGCTTGTGATTGACAGGGGCTGGCTGGTGTGCTTGGCTCCAGGAGCCAGGATGGGTCCGCCTTCCCTCCACAATGCTGGCTCCACCTCCTGTGGGGTGTCTGATGTCCCTGGCCTGTCCTGTGAGAGGGAGAGAGGAGCTGCGCAAAACAAAGTGCTCCAAAGCTCCCCTGAACCAGTTGTATCTGGTTCTCCCATTGCCTACACTTTTACACAAAGGAAAATGGTGTGACCCCATGACATTCTTCTGCTTTTGGATCATGACGGAGGGGGGCTTGCTACTGGTGGGGCCCAGGAGGGACCGCCTTGGGGACTGCCTCCCTGCTGGAGGGCCCTGTGTGCTCGCCCTTGGGCCCTACTTTGCCCTACATTGCCCCCTTGATGCCTCCAGGACTTTTTGGACCTTTTGCTCTTCCTTTGATTTTGCCAAGACTTGTTGCAGCCTTCCAGCGCCCAGGGGAGCGCTGAGATGTGGCTCCAAAAGGAGCCCTGGAGCTTTGCAGCATCAAGCTGCACTTTGCCAGGAGGGAACCCCGGAGTAGGGATTCCCCCGACAATGCCGTGATCGAGCGGGTGCCCACCCCACTTATTTGTTTATATATATATTTCCCTAGCGGGTGCCCACCCTGCGTTTCTCTTTAATTATGGGTGCCCACCCCGCTTTCTGGTGCCTGGGGTAGGCGGGAGCCCACCCGCTTGCTGATACGAGGGAGCCTCCTCACATTTCTACCGTGAGAAGACCTGCAGCCGTGATACACGGCCCGCATGGTTGTGGGCGGGGCCTGACGGACGGATGCAGGGAGAGACGAGTGCGGCCAGAGGCGGGGCTGCAAGAGAGGAGGACGGGAGCCTACCCTGCCTCCCAGAGTGGCCAGGAAGAGTCCCGGGTCCCAGGATGGGGCCCAGGCAAAGGAGAAGTGCAGCCGCAGCCAGCGAGGCTCTAGAGAGTGAGAGAGAGCCCAACCTGCTGCACCGGTGAAGCCATCTGAGGCTCAGGTGAGCGGTTGAGAGCCCGGCAGACCATGGAGAGGAGACAGCGTCCCCCGCCGCCTCCGGAGAGCAGCCCGGTGAGTGGAGCTGCCTGGAGCGGGGAGGGCGCGAGATCGAGGCACATGTGCCAGCGCTTAGCGGCCCCACTACACAGTGGGCCACTCGAACATGTCTCTTCCGGGTGTGTGCCGGATGAGACACAGAGCTAGTTCTGAGTGGCCCCCGCCTGATGAAGGGCTGCTCCAACCTGGGGGCAATATTTTTTTTAAGAGTGCCCCGATGGGCCCGTGCCCCGATGGGCCTGTGCCCCTGCCTTGGCCTTTGGTCTACAGCTACCCCATGTATGAGAGCGGTACAAAAGGGGGTGTTGATGGATCACCACCCCCTTTTGTACCATGAATGAGAGGGCAGCTGCAACGATAGGGGCATGTTATTTGGAGAGGCCCATAGGAGCCCAGAGGGCACATTTGTGCCAGCGCCAGTTTCTGTTCCACAGCTGCCCCACCAGACAGAGCGCAGCTGCAACGTTTGGCGCAGTTCTTTAGAGAGTCCCTGAGAGGGACAGAAGTGGCATAGAGGTGCCAGGCCTTCCCCATTATTTACAGCTGCCCAGCAAGTAGTGGGCAGCTGCACCGTTAAGGCTCATAGTTCTTTGGGGGCATGGTTGAAGTTAGAAGTGAGACGCACTCCTTCGCCCCATCCATTCCCAGCTGCCCAGCAAGTAGTGGGCAGCTGCTGCATTTAGGTTTGCGCAGTGGCGCACCCTTGACTTTTGCTGCTTTGGCAGCGCGCCCTGACAATCTAGACGAAGGGCATTTGAGCCCCTTTCTCAGATGGCCAGTTGGCCAGGGGGACTGGGAGGTAAATAGTGCGCCAGGCCCTAATGTGATTGCTGCCTCCACTATGGTCTTTGTAGGAGAATAGGTGCTAAAATGTGCATTATGTGGTGCTAGGAAATGTACTGTATGTAGTATGTTTTACTCACCCTGTTTACCACGAAGTTTTTACAACGCGGTACCTTTACCACGCATCCCTTACAACGCAAGTCGTTACCATGACTTACGCTGGAGGGCGCTAAAGGATTAAAAATAGTAAATTTACTATCCCAACACCTTCCCTAGGGTCCACAGGGACTGGTGTTAGAATAGTAAATTATACTATTCGAAATCCGCACCCCCAACGCAAGTCGTGGTAACGACTTGCGTTGTAAGGGATGCGTGGTAAAGGGATGCGTTGTGACGGTACGCGTTGTACCGTCATACATCCGTGTTATACTCCTAAATGTGGTTTATGATTATGAGGTTGTTTTACATATCATGGTTTATGCTAGTGAGATTATGTTTCACAGTGTGATTTATGCCCCTAATGTGAGTTACGCTTAGGAGGTTAGGGTCTAATGTGTTTAGACTTGTGAGAGGATTTCATAATGTGTTTATGCTTGTGAGGTTGGCACAGAATGTAATTTGCGCCTGATGTGATACTGTGCATAATGTAGTTTATGTCACAGGCTGATGCTAAGTACAGTGATTACCAGTGTTTACTGGTTGTACGTTTATGATCTGTTTTACTTTTACTAATTTCACTTTGTGATGGTTCTGACAGTGGCCCAGTGGGCCCTATCAGGTGTATATAATTCCCTTGTAGATATGACCCAGTGCCAGGTGGCACCATGTATATTATGTGTTTATTATTCTAATGTGTTATGAGAATACAAAGGCTATTTTTGATATAACCTTGCGTAGAGTTCCTTTTGTAGTGTGCATTGGATGTTGTTGCTGTTGGGTGCGCGCGCAAATACTTTACACATGGCCCCCGGGATAAGCCTGACTGCTCGTGCCAGGCTACCAAGGGGGTGATCAGGGGTTATCTTAGCGTGTAACTCCCTTGCCCTGACTAGAGTGGTGGTCTCTGCCTGGCTGTGGCGCAAGCCTTAGCCAACCAGAGATCCCATTTCTAACAGGTCCATTTTCGAGTTGGTGATTTTAGCTTCTTGAGCCGCCCTGACTGGCTCCCCAGACAACTTGCTTCTGCCACTACATGTTATGTAGGTTGGAGTCTTTGTTGGAATGCAGAAAAAATCAAAACATTCACCTCCAGTCAAGGGATCTGGGTTAAATTCATCACTCTTTTGCTCACCGTGCCAACCCAGTTTAGACAGGGCCCATATGAAAATCAGTCTGACCCTGTGCCTTATGGGAACAGTCAAGCCCGAATTGCCAAGCCAGGTCCTCTCTGGACCAGAAACAAGCATCCCAGGGCCAGTTTCGGGGTTTCATTGATCATCAGCCAGGCTAAATTGAATCCAGTGGCACAATAAGCCTAGAACCCACGTCTGGGCATACCCGGCACCATTAGGGCAAGAAACAAAAAGACACACAATTGATAGACATAATACAGAACAAATCAAAATATTTACCACTAGTCAAGACATTTGGGTTAAATCCATCCTTTTTTTGCTCACCATGCCACCACAGTTCAGACCCGGCCATTTGCATATTAGTCTTGACCCTGTGCCTCATGGGAACAGTCCAGCCCGAACTGCCAAGCCATGTCCTCCCTGGCCAGGAAACAAGCATCCTGGGACCGGTTTCAGGGCCTCACCCCTCATCAGCCAGGATTGCTAGGTAGAAACTCAACATCCCTCGCCGATGGCCTTCTTCCGGTACCATAATTTCTACTATTGTTATGTACATGATCATATTCTCTATGATACATGTGACATGATTGCTTTCATTATTAGCGCAATGCAAATATTACTCCACTGCCTACAGTAAAGCAAATGTAAAAAAACATTGTCATTTTCAATATAAAGACCTCTAGCTTTCACAAATGCGAGACCTGTTGCAGTGCAAAAGCTTGTTTAATATATGTTGAATTAGAAAACAACTGTCTTTGTGCTCATCTCTAAATTAGATAAACAGCACCACCATGTGGCAGATGCCAAGGTTTAGTGATCATTAACATCTTTATTAATACTTGATTGTGTAAATCCGTTTCCTAAAATGGCTGAATAATTCATGCTAAAGGTCAACATACATAAAGTAATTACATGCCAAACACCCAGTGGCGACTCTAATGGCTTGACAAACAATAGAACATAGTTGGAAGTTTGCCTCCACTGGGGTCCTTGTATGTTTAGAGCAAATGTACGAGTTTCTGAAATTCTTCAAATATTTAGGGAATTGTCAAGTAAATTCATGGCTGTTGTAGATTCCTGCATGCTCACATGTGTATGGGTGTTTCCAGGTGTTATTGCAATAGGTGTACCACTCTTTAGCTGTATTTTCAACGAAAATGTGTTTTAGCACAAATTACTTTTTTTTTGTTTCTCCTCTGCGAAAAATTGTTTCCCCTGTGTAGAAACCTATCTCCTTTTCTGTACATCCGTGCTCCTTTTTACTGCCAGAAGTAAACGTGCCCTCGCTTCCAGGGTGGCAATGTGCTGCAAATCGTTGATAAATACCCAAAATGTATAAGTAAACGTATCTTTTTTGGTACCCCCACCCAGATATGCCCTGCAGTCCACCATTAGGCATTTATTTTTTACAAAGTCACATGTCCTGATTCCTTTTCCTGTCTAAAAATAGAATAAAACCTCCTGGTAGGACTGAAAACATTGATGGCAGCTACTGTTGCGGGGCTACTTGTGAAAAAATTCAAGAAATGGATAAAAGTTTGTTCTCTTTTATGTAGTAAAACAGCTTCCTTAGGAAATCATTGTTTTTTTTATAGATGATGAATGTTCACGCTGCTTTGAAATCGGACGAATCTCCTGTTGAAAGCCTGGATCCTGACATGTCCTTTAGGTGTTTTGGAGGGTCCTGGCACCTGCTGGTGCAAGAGGAAGAGCACGAGGCACCGAGAGTGAAAGAACAGTCGATGCTCTTACACTCAGAAATGCAACTAATCACCAGAGCCAGCAGGGCTTGCACATGTGCTTTATGCATGTATGTATGAGTGAATGTGTGTCTTTTATTTGTATTTTTATTTGGGGCTTATGAAGCTCAACCTGATCCTCGAAGGCTTCTTGGTGCTACAGAGGCTGAGCACGGATGTTACTGCGGATAAAGCCAATCTTTGGAAGCTTTTGTGAGCTGGCTCAGCAGGGCCTGCTCTTTCCACAGACTCGGTGGCCTGGTGGTCCAGAGGGAGGTCTCTGTAACGGAGGAGGCCCAACCACTCGGGGTGAAGGCCCAACCACCCGGGGCGAAGGCAGAACCTCCCGGGGCGAAGGCCGAACCTCCCGGGGCGAAGGCCCACCCACCCGGGGCGAAGACCCAACAACCCGGGGCGAAGGCCCACCCACCCGGGGCGAAGACCCAACAACCCGGGGCGAAGACCCAACCACCTGGGGCGAAGGCCCAACCACCCGGGGAGAAAACCCACCCACCCGGGGCGAAGACCCACCCACCCGGGGCGAAAGCCCACCCACCCCAGCAAAGACATCTTTGCATAGAGCTGTAGACCTCTGGGCCAGAAGCGAGTCATGTCAAACACTTAGACAAGCCTGAAGAAGGCACAGCGACTTGATCTAAACTCAATGGTTTACCTTGAGTTGCTGTAAGGATGCTAGCCCAGGAGTAGGCACGAATTACCTAACCGGTGAAGGAGGGGCGGAGTCAGGTGTACTCCGTGAGCCTTAAAGCAATGGCTGCAGCGCAGGCGTGCCGCTGGTGCGCCAAATATTTATCAAAACAACAAAAGGTCCTGAGCAAACAAGAATAAGGAAAAATTGATATATATAGAACACAATGGAACTCTATATAGTCTCAAAATTCCATGACCAGCCGGTCACGGAATATTTATTGATTCAAGTTTTTGGATTATCAAAGTTACAGCAATTAACCCAAGCAATAAGGGTTAAGTAGGGGCACAGTCCTGTGCCATCCAAAAAGGGGGGGAGGGCAAGAGGGTAAGGGTAAGTGGGGAAAGTTATCAGGCAAACAAGGTGAGCTGACAGGTCACTGGCATTTAGTATACATTTAGCAGTGTATCCTGAAGTCATTCATACACAGAGTAGTATTTAAGTGAGTACATGTATGAATTACTTTAAGGTCGACGTTTCGATCCCTAGCTCTGATAAAACGGGATCATCATCAGGACAAGAAATTAATATTGCCTGGACATAATTATTAATAACACCGAGTTGGTGAGCCGGGAGGGTATTGGCTTCAATTCAGATGGCCCTCTTGGCGGGGGTGCGCAAGCCAACGTGATTCTTAATAGGTTCACTGTACTTCAAAACGAGGTTGGGTTGAAGTTTTGCCGAAGCGCTGGTTAAGGATTAGTGGCACGCCCCAATCTTAATAGGTTCACTGTACATCAAAACGAGGTTGGGTTGAAGTTTTGTCGAAGCGCTGGTTAAGGATTAATGGCACGCCCCAATCTTCAGGGTTTGTTAATAAGGTTCCAGGTCTTGGGAATACTTAATTTATGAGCGTCTATGCCTCTTCAGTTGTTTGCAAGGTTTCGGGTGCCAAAACCTAGGGTGGCATGGGTTCTAGGCAGTATACACGTTAGCTGGCAGATGCCTCTCAATCGAGCTTGACAGTGTGGCCAATCGAATGCATGCCCAGGGTTCCATTGTGAGCAGCCTCATTGACCGGCACTCCGGGAGAACGATTGTCTCCCTTAGCGGACCAGTTAACTGCCTGGCCGTACTTCCTCACCTGTTGAAGACACGTGAGGACAACGCATCCGCGTTGCATGCATTCGATTGGCCACACTGTCAAGCTCGATTGAGAGGCATCTGCCAGCTAACGTGTATACTGCCTAGAACCCATGCCACCCTAGGTTTTGGCACCCGAAACCTTGCAAACAACTGAAGAGGCATAGACGCTCATAAATTAAGTATTCCCAAGACCTGGAACCTTATTAACAAACCCTGAAGATTGGGGCGTGCCATTAATCCTTAACCAGCGCTTCGACAAAACTTCAACCCAACCTCGTTTTGATGTACAGTGAACCTATTAAGATTGGGGCGTGCCACTAATCCTTAACCAGCGCTTCGGCAAAACTTCAACCCAACCTCGTTTTGAAGTACAGTGAACCTATTAAGAATCACGTTGGCTTGCGCACCCCCGCCAAGAGGGCCATCTGAATTGAAGCCAATACCCTCCCGGCTCACCAACTCGGTGTTATTAATAATTATGTCCAGGCAATATTAATTTCTTGTCCTGATGATGATCCCGTTTTATCAGAGCTAGGGATCGAAACGTCGACCTTAAAGTAATTCATACATGTACTCACTTAAATACTACTCTGTGTATGAATGACTTCAGGATACACTGCTAAATGTATACTAAATGCCAGTGACCTGTCAGCTCACCTTGTTTGCCTGATAACTTTCCCCACTTACCCTTACCCTCTTGCCCTCCCCCCCTTTTTGGATGGCACAGGACTGTGCCCCTACTTAACCCTTATTGCTTGGGTTAATTGCTGTAACTTTGATAATCCAAAAACTTGAATCAATAAATATTCCGTGACCGGCTGGTCATGGAATTTTGAGACTATATAGAGTTCCATTGTGTTCTATATATATAAATTTTTCCTTATTCTTGTTTGCTCAGGACCTTTTGTTGTTTTGATAAATACTTGCCACCCATGGTCCCGAGTGATTAAATGGGTTCCCCTTGTCCTCATTAATGCTGGTGCGCCAAAGGCAAGCCCGTCGGCTTCCTTCCGTGGCCGGACAGGGCCAGGTGCCAGCTACCATGCCCAAAAACGCACTTACTCTCTTGAAGAACTCCATTTTCTGTCCCCTCAAGTTAAATCGGAAATTGAACCCGCAGTCAAATACAAGTTTAATAGACTTGGCCTATTAAACTCTGAGCCATCACTGGCCGCCAATGATCTTGTGCCTGAGAAATCTCTTAACAATCATAAAAATACTACTTACACTGCACATTATCCTTTACTAAAGGCTCTAAATACACTGCACTTAAACACAATTTCATTGGTCAAACATCATTTAGAAATATTCAACTTACTTGACACCGAAGCCCCAGACATCCTGTTACTGACAGAAACGTGGTTGACAATTGAATCTGCCCCTGAAATAATAGCAGCATTACCTGAAAACTACTATCTTTTACAGACAAACAGATCCTCTGGGAAACAAAGGTTGTGGGGTAGCCGCAGCCGTAAAAAAACCTCTCTTTCTCGCCATTTCCCCTCTAGGCACTACATCAGTCGATAGTTTATCCTTAAAATTAGACTCTCCCACTTCTGCATTGGTGTGTGTACTGATTTATAGGCCTCCAGTAGCGAAGCTGGAATTTTCTAAAGGACAGAATGCAGAACAATGTCATACATTCACCCCAGTACAGAGATCTGGGCCTAAATCCATCGTTGTTTTGCTCACCATGCCATTCCCGTTTGGACCCAGCCATATAGAAATCAGTCTTGACCCTGTGCCTCATGGGAAAAGTCCAGCCCGAACTGCCAGGCCTGGTCCTTCCTGGACTGGAAACAAGCATCCTAGGATCGGTTTTGGGCTATCAGCCATCTTCAGCCAGGATAGCTTGACTCCAGTGGCGTGGAGAGCACAGGACCCACGTCCTGTAATATTATGTTTTATATATATATAGGCCAAGGTGTATTGAAGATTGAGTGGCTGTATGACTGTCTAAATGGATGATTTAATAGGTGTGTGACTGACTGTATAAGTGAGTGATTAAACATCTCTTACGGAATGCATGGGTTAGTGACTAAACTGTGTGAATGTCTGTATCAGTCTGTCTGTTTGTATGTAAGCGTTTGCATGGGTTATTGAGTACCTACATGAGGGTCTAGTGGAGTTATTGATTGCTTGTCTGAGCATCTGTATGGGTGCCAGAGTGTCTGTGTGGGGGGATGGGGTATGTGTCACTCACTGTATGGATGTGTGAGTGGGTGGTTCACTCGGTGCATGGGTTAAAGAATATGTCTTTGTGGGGCTGCATGGGTGGGTGAGTGTGTGTATGGGTGTGTTGGTGAGTGAATGGATGTCTCAGTGGTACATGTGTGAGTAACAATGAAATATGATAGTTCTCAGTGCACTCTGTTATCCAACGTTCTATAATGTGTCAAGTTTGATGTTGGTGCTACCTCATCCGCTGCACTGTGTCCGCAGCACCTAGTATCAATGAATCTATATCAGGTCAGGCGCGCCAGTCCCTGGTGGATGTGTGCACTTTCACTTTGAAACCTTAGGTTTCTCTTCCAAGTTAAATGAGTGTAAATTCAATAAACAAAAGGTCTTCAATTACTTTCTGATTGAATCATAACTTTATTTGAAGAATTTATTTCTTCTTTTCTTTTACGAAACGAAAATCCATGTATGACTAATTCCTGATTTAGTCTTTTTCACAACCCAAAGCATTTCGGGTCTGAATGGACCCTTCATCTGGGGTCTAAAATACAATGATACAAAACAAGAGCCATGTCAGTCCCTTATTCTAATGATCATTTGAAACCCAAAACATTATGTACACACCTTTACATCTTGATATACACAAGGTCATGTGCTTGCAGAGTTATTGTCCTATTTAGACAAGATTTATTAAGAGTCAACACGGTTAGGAGTAGGAAATGACTCATACAATAGTACTAATGTGAATTGGTTATGTACCCCACATTTATCCTGAATAAAAAGTGAAATAAAAGAGTGAAAACACTAAACAAAAAGTAATTTTGATGTTCACCGACATTCTGTACGTCAAAAAGCTTCGAGTAGCATAATCTTTAGAACATGCGCTCCTTTTCTATTGTCCGATTGCTAAAACGTTATGCAACTCTCAACGGGAGCAGTTTTAAAATTTAAGAGACTACCATTTAACCTTACATGTAGCTCGCCGGTAGACAGAAATGGTTAACAGAGGTTGCTACAATGTTAAAATATTAAAATCTAAAACGTTCTCATTGTTAGTTGACCGCATGCCCTTACTCTGTGATTCGTGACAAGACTTGTAATTATCCGCCGTGGTTCGCGCCGTTGCTGCCGTTAATGTTGAAAGGCAAAATAACGTGTGTCTAAGTATTTCCTCAACAACGTGAAACGTGTTGTTGACGCGATCACGTGTTATCGCTAGGTTGCCATTATTAAAGGGGAATGGTCCTTTAAAACGAAGTGTCTGTGCAAGATAAAGATTGTTCAAACACGGATATTGAAAAAATAGGATTGTGAAGTTCAATATGAAACTAGGCCTAATAAAATCAGTGTCTATTTATAAAATTAACATGCCCATTGACACTGCCTGTGTAATAAACGAAAATGATCGAAAAATCAAACTACTGACTGTGTCTGTGTGGAATGTACATGTGGATTAGTTGATCTATACCCTGCTATTTACTCAGTGTGCATTCACAAAGCATTTTAAGGCAGTGCAATTACCAAAACATTGCAGGATGTGCAAAATTCAACTCATTAAAGTTTACAAAAAACAAGTAAGTTCAATAAGGTCATTCATTCCATTAGGGTGCATGGAATTTAGATGTTTTTATCCAAAAAAACTCAGATCTAAGTCATTGTCTTGTCAAATCTTCAATGCTTCCAAAACAGTGAATCTTAACCATGAGATATTATTTCCTCTTTCCAGCCATTCCTCATTACTGAGTTCCTGAAAATTACAGAATGAATATTATATATGATGTATGAACGAGGAGCCTCTATCCTATGAGCTACCATCTACATACAACCTCCAATTGAAACAAGAGGGATAATTAATTAAATCTTCGCAGAATTGTTTTGTCCTGATGAAGGTGATATCGAAATACACCGAAACGCTGCGTCGACAACTGTGACAACTCTGATCTTTGTGATTTTTATTGTTAAATATATGTATTGACATTCTTTTAACTTATCATGATGTTAATTTTATGTATGGCACTGTACTGATGTTATCGAACATCGATCTTAACACCTTGGCTGCTAGGTGTTTTCCCCCCCTGTGCTGGCACTCATATATTCCCATTGTTCATGACGAGCTGAGCTCGTCATCAGCATCGAAAGGGTTAATGATTTGTAATAAATTGCTCGATTTTTTTAAATCACACCAAGTTTTTTTAATTTATAATTTTTGTTATTTCTGTGTTTTCACTACATGTTTAATATTGTTGAAAATTGTATATTCTTCTACGAATTTGGCATTTCAAGCTTTTAGGGCTATACACTAAAGGGTTTCTTCAAGAGTTGAATTTTTGGGACTTTTTAAGTTCTTTATCTCTATCCTCCTTGTCCCCAATTGGATTCAGAAGGAGACCTCCCTTTTCCTTTTACCTGTTTCCAGCCAATGCATGGCTACAGAAGATTTTTTATTTTTTTAATGGATGTTACTCTTATATTCTATTATCCTTACTTTGATCTTTCTCTCTGTGATGCCCACGTAGATTTTGCCACAAGGGCATTTTATCGCGTATATTACATTCATTGAATCACATGTGCTTGAATGTTGCTACATCAGTTCATCTCAGGAAAGCATGTCATCCGATTCAGATATTGCTCATAATAGACCATCCATTAATATTACAACAAGTACATCAGCACAAGCATCGAGTACACAAGCATCCAAATCAACTAAGGTGTCTTTTTTGTCTACGAGTTCAGCAGCAAACAATGCACCCAATTTAGAAAAACCCGGAGGGGCAAAGACATAGATCCGGAAACGGACAAGAGATCACTATGAAGCAAGACAAAGACAACCTAGTCATTAATATATCAGATGTGAATTTAACAAAGAATCAATACAGATTATTAAACAAGGGAACATCCTTTGTTCCGGTCTATCCGGCAGTATATGTGAATGTTGGAGAATATAAATGACTATATGTGAGAGTGCGTGATTGTGGGAGTGGCTGTGTGGATGAATGTGTGGCTGTGTCAGTGATTTTATAAGAGAGCGTCGTGGACAGAGGCAATCTTTTTTCAGACCCCACCAGGATTGAGCCTAAGGATAATGTTGAGGTCAAACATGCACTGTATGCACTTTATAAATCTGAACGGATGGGAAGAGAATCATCGAAATCAACTGTCGCAAAATACTTGGGAAATGAATTGTGTGGGCAACCACTCCCGCCCTATCTCACCCTACTCATGACCAGCTGGGAGAGATCACTTTTGTTCCGTTTAAGAGCGGGTTCAGTGAAATTTTGTTGTCTTTCCCACTGGGTTATCGACACAGTACTGACTATAACCCATGTCCGTGCGATGGTGTTAGTTCACAGGATGATTTGCACTTCCTATTCCTTTGTAAATTTTATCTAAGCTATATTAAATGGTTTTTAACACCATATTTTAGGAAACACAGACCTCTTTCGCTCAAGGAGTCTTATATAATGTTGGTATCCCTGGATTCAGATGAATTAATTTTTCGCACTAGCACTTTTCTGAGACTGATAACACGAGTGCGTAAAGTGATGGAAAATCCTTGAAATTAGCCTCATTAGAATAGAATTGTATTACATTTTAATCATGAAATCTTTGCAATAATATGTCATGTAAATGAATTGTCTTTATTGTGGTACTTTTATGAATTTTATGAAATTCGAATAAAGATCTTTTGAACTTGAACTTGAACTGTATAGCGGAGTAAATAGGAGTGTGATTGATTCTTTGCATGACTAACTAGCTCTGTAAGTAACTCTATGGGTGAGTGGCAGTGTGTGAGTGTCTGTATAGGTGTATTTGTGCATATGACGGTGACTGTATTGATGAGTGACTGCATGTCTGAGGGGCTGTATGGGTGAGTGAGTGAATTTGTGTGTAGACCGAGGAATCAATGAGTGGGTATGTAGTAACTGGTATTAGTGTGTCTATGGTTTCGAGAATGGCAGTCTGCATTTTAGAGTCGGTGTATTAAAGGTTATATTAGGCTGTGAGGAGGTGCATCAGAGGATCATGTGGATGATGTCATCAGTGATGTCATCAGTGATGTCATTAGAGATGTCATCAGTGATTTTATCAGTGAATTCACCCTCCATGTCATGAGTGATGTGACGTCATCAGCAGTGCAACGCGGGGCGCAACTTACAGTTAGCTCTACTAACTATCAGGCCACATTTCTCTGGTTCTATACGAGTGAAATGTCTAACTAACTATAACGTCCCTAAAACCTATGTTTTTTTCAGTGAATTTCTAAGGTTTCTTTAAATGCTAATTTCTTACTATGACGTCCCTAAAACGTATGTTTTTTTCAGGAATTAAATTTTTTTTTCAAATGCTCATTTCTAACTATGACGTCCCTAAAACCTATAGTTTTTTTCAGTGAATTTCAATGTTTTTTTAAATGCTAATTTCTAACTATAACGTCCCTAAAACCTATGTTTTTTTCAATGAATTCCTAAGGTTTTTTAAATGCTAATTTCTAGCTCTAACATAGAAGTCGCATTTGCAGATTTGTGGAGAAAGGTTTGGGATTTACTGGAGGTAACAGGAGGGGTAGTTAGCCCCCCAGGTCCAACTTGAGGGCCAACTACCCCTCCTATTACCTCCAGCAAGTCCCACACAGCAGGAATGCTAACTTATCATACCAGGCCCTGCCCCCAACCTGCACCACTCTGCAAATGCACCCCCTTGCACGTTCTAAGTTGGGGAATTAAGTCCCCTTGAACACTGAGGGTTCCCTGGGTGTCCACTAGCCCACCAGGTACCTCCAGTAGGCACAATAGAGCTGGATTCCAGAGAGGTGGTCTGAGGCCACGCAGCATTTTTACACCACTCTGCAAACACAGAGTGGTGTAAAAAGGCGGCGTGGCTGAAGTCCACTTGTGTCCCTGTGGGAGCCGGCATTGCTTTTGAGCAAGGGGAGCTGCTAACGTGCACAAACTGCACTTAGAACTACACACTTGCAGAACTTCGCAGAGTTTTTTGTAACTTCACAGAGTTCGATGTAGCAAAACTACGCGAACTGCGCCCAGGCCCGTGCCTCTCATCTTTCTAATCATAAATGATTGCTAAACTCAGCGTCCCCACCTGAGGTTAGCGCCCCTCCACAGGACAGCGCCCAGTGTGGCCTGACCAGCCACACTGCCCTAATGGCGGCTTTGTTGTGCAGTGTGGTATGACAAGATACCCCAATTATTTCTATGTTTTGAGTTTACAGGCCTGAAAACAAAACCATCCCAGAAGAATGAAAGGTAGCGTTGGCCCTGCAGGATGCACGCAAATCTCCCTCCACCTTACTCAGAGGGAGGTCATGGTTTAGCTGAGATTGATGGTACTGTAATCTAAAAGACTGGGCTCGGGTGGGAAGGCGCTCTGTAAAGTTCAGAAAAACGAAACAAATGAAGCAAACACATATTTGAGATCCGAGAACCATAAGGAAGATAAGGAAGAGTAAATATGGCACTTGGAAGGGGAAAAGTGAGTTTATAAATATGATCAGATCATCTGGGGGGAGAGGTCCTTTGCCGCGCAAAGACAGCGCTGAATCATGAAATGGAACATTACACACAATAAGATGGAATTGTTACACTCCCCTCCTCCCACCCACAACACACCAATTGTGCTTATCTGAAAGTATTGTTTGATTACATTAACCAAACATCTACCAACTTTGGCATAATAAATAACAGCACAGATTAGTGTTATTTAGTAAAATTAAAACATATATTCTGCCATTCGAACTGGTGTAAATAAAACCCTTACTTAAGCAAAGTATGAGAGGAAAGAAAGGTT